>NC_073644.1:17125000-17428030 GCF_029407905.1 Bubalus kerabau | reverse complement strand
CATTTAGAGATGCTGTGCTGGTAGGAGCTTTCACAATCAAGGCTCCTCAGACAAGGGCTAGGAAAGTAGTGAGTGTTCAATAAATTCTGGTTGTATTGAATTGTGAGTAGTTCTGATTCTGTTTCTTTTTATCAAGGCTACACTTCTCATTCGACTTCTTTTCTAATACTGCCCTCTTCAGAAATGACCTAGGGCAAAAGTGCTCTTATCATAAGTGAAATAAACACATCACTGGCAAAGACCATTCTAGAAGCTCACCAAATGCCTTTCCTTTTCCTGGATACACGGCTAAACTGCATTTATCAGTTCCCTGATGTGAATAAACACATCACTGGCAAAGACCATTCTAGAAGCTCACCAAATGCATTTCCTTTTCCTGGATACACGGCTAAACTGCATTTATCAGTTCCATTTATCAGTGGAGCCAGAGGAATGTAAGGAAAATCGACTGGTTACCTGCAGTCTGAGACAATGGGTCTTCTCTCCTCCTTCAGCAGTGAGCTTGGAGGCTACATGTTGAATATGGCAGTGACAAAGGATGCAACCATCTTGAGTTCCTTCTTAACCACCTAGAGCAAAGTCCTGTATCTCCCCTCCCCCTGCCAATCATGGGTGAGGATCAAACTCTTAATATGCTAAACCACTGAGAACTGGGGAGTTTTGTTACAACAGGCAGCATTTGTTATCTTAGTGTGGAAGTTGATTCCTTGAAATGGAGTGTTATCATAACAAAAACCAAAATGAGGGCATTGACTTAGAAACCACATGACAAATAACTGGGAAACTGATGTTAGAGGCCAGGAAAATGGTGACTCCTGTTAGGTAACTGCAACACATGCAATAACCTGGGAGGAAGATTTCATATCCATCAAGCCTGGAACTCTAGGTGAAGTAGTTGGAAAGCCAGTAGGGTATTAGTAATCATTGCTTAATTTAGTTTAAAAATTATTAAATTTTTAAACTGATGAGTTCAAGGGAAAACTGATCAGCTTATACAAAGAGGTAAAGAGGAAGAGAGAAAAGTCCAGTAATAATGGAACCTTGAATTACAAATATTCATTGCTTCTTTGACTCCAAGGAATAGGAAAAAAAAAAAAAGATCAAAAAGGACTTTGAACAACATTCCACTAATTCCCACCTTTGTGGAAAAGATTAGATGAAAGATAACCCAGGGGCCTCAGACAGCTGCCCTTAAGTTGAAAGAGGAAACCAGACTGTGAAGAAGCAAAGAAATAGTCATATTTGGACTCTACCTGGAGAAAGAACCCTGGATGCCTCAGTTACTCACATGAAACCAACTTTAAACAGATAAGTCAACAGCTCACTAAGTCTTCAAGGGAATTGTGTTGCTAGAGAAACCATAAACCAGGACTAAAACAACCCCTTGATTATTTAAGATTTAAAGCAATCCTTGTGATCTCAGCCTCAGAGCCTTTGAACGGGTTCTGAAAGTTCCACAGAAGCCACAGGATTGGAAAAAGTCCGTTTTCATTCCAATTCTAAAGAAGGACAACACCAAAGAAAGTTCAAACTACCACATAATCATGCTCATTTCACATGCTAGCAAGGTAATGCTCAAAATCCTTCAAGCTAGCCTACAATAGTAAGTGAACCAAGAACTTCCATATGTACAAGCTGGATATAGAAAAGGCAGAGGAACCAGAGATCAAATTGCCAACATCCATTGGATTATAGAAAAAGCAAGAGAATTCAAGAAAAACATCTACTTCTGCTTCATTGACTACACTAAACCCTTTGACTGTTGTTCCATAGCAAATTGTGGAAAATTCTTAAAGACGTGGGAATGCTAGACCATCTTACCTGTCTCCTGAGAAACCTGTATGTAGGTCAAGAGGCAACAGCTAGAACCAGACATGGAACAATGGACTGGTTCAAAATTGGGAAAGGTATACGTCAAATCTGTATATGTCAACCTGCTTATTAAACTTATACGCAGAGGCCATCATAAGAAATGCCAGACTGGATGATCACAAGCTGGGATCAAGATTGCCAAGAGAAATATCTGTAACCTCAGATATGCAGATATCACCCTAATGGCAGAAAAGTGAAGAGGAACTAAAGAACCTCTTGATGAAGGTGAAAGAGGAGAGTGAAAAAGCTGGCTTAAAACTCAGCATTCAAAAAATGAAGATCATGACATCTAGCCCCATCACTTCATGGCAAATAGATGGGAAAACAATGGATAAAGTGATAGACTTTATTTTCTTGGCCTCCAAAATCACTGCAGATGGTGACTGCAGACATGAAATTAAAAGATTGCTCCTTGGAAGAAAAGCTATGACAAACTTAGCATATTAAAAAACAGAGATATCACTTTGCTGACAAAAGTCCATATAGGCAAAGCTATGGTTTTTCCAGTAGTCATGTAAGGATGTGAGAGTTGGACCATAAAGAAGGCTGAGCACCAAAGAACTGATGCTTTCAAATCATGGTGCTTGGGGGGGTAAGAAGATCACACCAGTCAATTCCAAAAGAAATCAGTCCTGAATATCCACTGGAAGGACAGATGCTGAAACTGAAACTCCAATACTTTGGCAACCTGATGAGAAGACCTGACTCATTGGAAATGATCCTGATGTTAGGAAAGATTGAAGGCAGGAGGAGAAGAGAGTGACAGAGGATGAGATGGTTGGATGGCATCAGAGATTCAACAGACATGAGTTTGAGCAAACTCCAGGAGATAATGATGGACAGGGAAGCCTTTCATGCTGCAGTCCATGGGGTCTCAAAGAGTGGGACATAACTTAGCAAATAAACAACAAAAAGCTCCACACCCTGAGTAGGGCATACCTCCCAGTGCCTACAGTGATAGTTAATTTTTCATGTGTCACCTTGATTGGATCAGGAAATGCCCCAATACTCGGTTAAACATTATTTTTGGGTGTGTCTATGAGGGTGTTTCTGGAAGAGATTGCCATTTGGATTAGTGGGTTCAGTTAAGCTGATTGCCATCAGTGAAAGTAGGCATCATACAGTCTGTTGAGGGTCAGAATAGAAAACAAACAAACAAACAAAAAAAGCTGAGGCAGGAACTGGGCCCCAGCCCTTTTCTGCTGGCTTGACGTTCACAATGGGAAAACACTCATCCCTCTCTTTTGGTGATTGTGGTTCTAGATTCTAAGTCTTGAACTTTACCAAGATTGATTGCATTAGGCTCATAGATTTTCTTGAGGCCAATTCTTTGTCAAGGAAAGCCAATGTTATGGTTGAATTCATACCCCCAAAAAGGATATGTGCAAGTCCTAACTGCCAGTACCTATACAGCTTCCTAAGTGGCACTGGTGGTAGAGAACTACCTGCCAATACAAGAGACGTAGGAGATGCTGGTTCAATCCCTAGGTTGGGAGAATTCCCTGAAGGAGGGCGTGGCAACCCACTCCAGTATTCTTGACTGGAGAATCCCATGGACAGAGGAGCCTAGAGTTACTACAGTCCATAGGACCACAAAGAGTCGGATCTGACTTAATAATTTAAAAGGCATAAGTTCCTGTATATGTGAAATGTTTTGTAAACAAGGTCTTGTAAAAGTAATTAAGTTAAAATAAGGTCATATTGAATTGTTCTTGTTGTTTAGTTATATCTGTCTTTTTTAACCTCATGGACTACAGCCCATGAGGCTCCTCTGTGGCTCAATGGTAAAAAATTCACCTGTCAATACAGGAAATGAAGGAGACATAGGTTCAATTCCTGGGTTGGGAAGATCTGCTGGAGAAGGAAATGACAACCACTCCAGTATTCTTGCCTGAAGAATCCCATGGATAGTGGAGCCTTCTGGGCTACAGTACATGGAGTCACTAAAGAGTCAGAGATGACTGAGCATGCACGCACAGGTTTTGTGCGCCAGGTGCTATACTAGATGCTTTAAGTGGATTTGGACTTCCCTGGTGGCTCAGAGAGCTAAGAATCTGTCTGCATGCAAGAGGCCTGGGTTTGATTCCTGGGTCAGGAAGATCCCCTGGAGAAGGGAATGGCTCTCCACCCCAGTGTTCTTACATGGAGAATTCCATGGACAGAGAAGTCGCAAAGAGTCAGATGCAACTGAGTGACTAACACATTCACTCTCACTCTCCCAGAGCTATGTAGTTATATGATTGAATTCTAACCAAAGGAAACCAGAAGGAAGTACTGTTGCCACTTCCAGGCTTGGTAGCCTCAAGGTGCCATGATCCTCCATGTTCTCTTTCTGTCCTTTGCCTTGCAGCAGGTTGTCAGCACACTACCTGATCTAGGGAGAAACACAGTGAACAGAGCAGAGCCTCTGACACCGAGGAACCATGGATGACTATAAGCAGCAGAGCCTCACTCTGTACCCACTGATCACACTGAACTGACATGAAAGTGAGAAATGAAGTTTCCTGAGTTAAGCTCTAAATTATGCTGGAGACAGTTCCTATCAGCTCCATCAATAGTTAGCATCTCTTCCCAATCCCATATGCAATGACATGATACTGTAAACTTAAATCTTCACATCAGTCATAGTAGGAATATGTGGCCCGTTGAAAATACCAAATTCTACATATCAAGGCTTTTTTTCCTCTCTTTTGTTTGAATAGTCAGTTGTTAAATATTTGCTATCACATCACTGTTTAAGCCTCTGAGAAATGAAGGGGTTTGTTGCAAAACCTAGCTTTAGTACACTCACTAATAAAAATCTGAGAATTTTAGTTCTAGGAGGATGACTTTGATACTTAAAAAAAATCCAAGTGGAATTATAGAATCTAGGAACTGAGCAGTCTTAGAAATTACCTGAGCCAATACATTTATCTGACTGATAAAAAAGTGATACTTATGGCAAAAATTTATCTCCCACTAAAAATCATATCCCTAAGTGTTAGGTAGCTCTGGACTGGTCTTCAGAAAAATAATTACATAACTAGATTAAAACTTAAAAGGAATACTTTAATGACTGCTGAGGAACACACTGGAGAGGCCTGAAGTGTTTGTGGAAGACTGGCAAGGAGGCTACTTCAGGAGCTGAGATGGGAGACATTGGTGACCTGACTTTGGAAGGGATAGTGGATAAGACAAAGAAAACAGATCTGAAATCGATTTTGAAATCAAAATTAACACTGACAAACTTGATTCTGTTACTTGCTTATAAGTTTGTATTCACTGCTAGAAAACTTGAGGGCATATAAGGACCACATTGGTGGGAATCAACAGGAATCCTTAAGTGTCTGAAGTGAGTGCTACCATAGTAAGGGATCAAAATCAAATCTATCAAGTGGCTATTTTTTAGTGCCTCCCTATATTCCAGGCACTTTATATATATTTTAGTTCTAACTATTACAAGCACTCAAAGGTAGATATTAATATTTCCATATTAGAGACAAGAAAACTGAGACTCAGAAAAACTAATTTGTTCAAGGTCACACACACAGGTTTTAGCACTGCATAAACTGAAAACTTTTAGGTGTACAAGTTGGGTTTCAAAGAGGCAGAGGAACCAGAGATCCAATTCACTGGAGAAAGCAAGGGAGTTCCAGAAAAACATCTACTTCTGCTTCATTGACTATGCTAAAGCCTTTGACTGTGTAGATCATAACAAACAGTGCAAAATTCTTAAAGAGATAGGAATACCAGACTTTCTTATCTGCCTCCTGAGAAACCTGTATGCGGGTCAAGAAGCAACAGATAGAATTGGACATAGAACAAGTGACTGGTTCAAAACTGGGAAAGGAGTACAACAAGGCTATATGTTGTCACTCTGCTTATTTTACTTCCACACAGAACATATCATGTCAAATACCAGGCTGGATGAATCACAAACTAGAATCCCAAAATTGCCAGGAAAAATATCAACAACCTCAGATATGCAGATGATACCACTCTAATGACAGAAAGTGAAAAAGAACTAAATAACATCTTGATGAGGGTGAAAGAGGAGAGTGAAAAAGTTGAAAGTGGAGCAGTGACAAATTTTCTTTTCTTGGG
Source organism: Bubalus kerabau (assembly GCF_029407905.1). NCBI lineage: Eukaryota > Metazoa > Chordata > Mammalia > Artiodactyla > Bovidae > Bubalus > Bubalus kerabau. Next base: position 17,422,075 of record NC_073644.1, on the reverse strand, counting down.
CTCCAAAATCACTGAGCATGGTTATTGTAGCCATGAAATTAACAGATTCTAGCTCTTTGGAAGAAAATCTATGACAAATATGTCAAAAACTAGACAGTGTATTAAAAAGCAGAGACATCACTTTGCCAACAAAAGTCCACATGGTCAAAACCATGGTTTCCCCAGTAGCCGTGTATGGATGTGAGAACTGGACCATAAAAAAGGCTGAGCACTGAAGAAGTGATGCTTTCAAACTGTGGTGTTGGAGAAGACTTCCCCACTGCAAGGCATTCAAGCCAGTCAATCCTAAAGGAAATCAACCTTGAATGTTCACTGGAGGGACTGTTGCTGAAGCTGAAGCTCCCATACTTTGGCCACCTGATGCAAAGGTCATTGAAAAAGACCCTGATACTGGGAAACACTTAAGGCCAAAGGAGAAGAGGGTGGCAGAGGATGAGATGGTTAGATAGCATAACCCAACTCAATGGACATAAATTTATGCAAACTCTGGGAGATAGTGGGGCTTCCCTGGTGGCTCAGCTGATAAAGAATTCACCTGCATTGTGGGAGACCTGAGTTCAATACCTGGGTTGAGAAGATCCCCTGGAGAAGGGAACAGCTACCTGCTCCAGTATTCTGACCTGGAGAATTCCATGGACTGGGAGATAGTGGATGACCGAGGAACCTGTTATGCTACAGTCCATCGGGTTGCAAAGAGTCAGACAGGACTTAGTGACTGAAAACAGCAATAAGAACAAAACAGCTAATAAGGTATGAAGCAAAATTCAAATCCAGATCCACTTAACCCTCAAATTTTTTAAACTATAATACTTCCCTCTTTACAGTGGGTACTCATTTGGCTCAAGACAAGAAGGGCACAAACCAATTTTGATAAGAAAAGTTTATCAAGAAACTTCCCATATCAAACAGTGACAAAATAGTACATTATTAACATGAGCTTAACTAATAAAAAGTCATTAATGTTCCTGATTTCTTTTATAACAAATGTGTAATACATATAAAGCATTTTATAAATGTTGGATATTATAACAGTTTTATCAAATAGAAAACTGGAGAATACTGTTTGGAAACATGATTATTCAGGATGTTTAGCAATTAACAAAATATCTCCCTTTCTTCATTCCTGCTTCACTCAGAGCACACCACATCATCCAAAAAAAAAACAATGTAACTGTCTAGGCAGTCAGCTGGGACAGGTCCAGAGTCATTAGCAGACGCACATGTATGTGGTAGCCTTTCACCCTGAAGTAATGAGCCATGTACCATGTAGATGTGAATGTAGACACCTCTCTGACTACCTCATCTGCAAACTGTCCAGGGCAGTTCTCACTCCATTTCTTAGCTGTGATTTTTTTTTTTTTTTTTTTTTACTCCTAGTAGAGCAAGGATGTAGCAGACAGATAAACTTGGCACTGGATTTAAAATCCAAGATTCCTCAAACTTTGCAGAATTTTCTTTCTTTCTGAAGGTTCTGCAAGTTACATACCTCTGTCTGAGTGTTTATACATAACGAGTTTGAAATGTATATATGTGTCTTGGAGAGGTAGAATTAGCCCAGGCTTTGGAGAACTGATGCAAGAACTGATGCCAGATAATTATTTTGAGTATTCTCAACAGGCTAGGTACTCTTTTCAGTGTAGTGTTTGACTTAATTGATTTAATTATCACAACAACTGAACCCAGTGGGTACTATTGTTATCTTTATTTTACAAAGGAAGAAACTGAGTGTTCAGTTCAGTTCAGTCACTCAGTCATGTTCGACTTTGCAACACCATGGACTGCAGCACTCCAGGCTTTCCTGTCCAACACCAACTCCTGGAGTTTACTCAAACTCATGTCCATTGAGCCAGTGATGCCATCCAACCATCTCAGCCTCTGTCGTCCCCTCCACCTCCGACCTTCAATCTTTCCCAGCATCAGGGTCTCTTCAAATGAGTCAGCTTTTCACATCAGGTGGCCAAAGGATTGGAGTTTCAGCTTCAACGTTAATCCTTCCAATGAATATTCAGGACTGTTTTCCTTTAGGATGGACTGGTTGGATCTCCTTGCAGTCCAAGGGACTCTCAAGAGTCTTCCCAAACACCATAGTTCAAAAGCATCAATTCTTCAGTACTCAGTTTTCTTTATAGTCCAACTCTGACATCCATACATGGCTACTGGATTAGATAGGTGGGTCAGTTTTCCAGGGTTCCACAGCTGGTTTCAGATAGAGGCAGGACTAAAGTCCAGGCATTCAGACTCCAGAGCTTGAGCTTTCATCTCTTGCTCTTCACAGCTCTATGGCCTCCTGTGTATATTGGTAGGGGATGGGGGGTGGGGGGGAGGGAGGGGTGAATGGAGAGAGGGAATGGGAGCCAGCACTTCCCTCAGCTTGAATCTAGCCCCAGTTCCATTCCTCCTCGGCCATATGCCCTCTTCCACAGCCTGTTTATCAAGATGCTAACCAAGATGGTCTGTGGATGCATCACTTAACCCCTAGTCCTCCTCCTCATGTTGGCCTTAAAGAAGCTCCAAGCACTCTATCTTCTGCTTCGTCCTTCTACTCTCAGTACTACATGCTTCTCTCTCCACTGCCTAGAACTTACTGTAGTTCTTGAAGGCTAAAATCAGGTCTATGAAGTAGCAATCTGTAGATTGCTACATGGAAATAGTCTTCATCAGCCCTCTAGTTGCTAAATTACTGTCCATTTTTAGCTGTAAATCTTTCTTAGAAGGCCAATAATAGTATGTGCTGTCTACCATGTTAATAATAGATGCATAATATTAATATCAATCAAGCATGTTTACTATAACCTATGGCAAACACTACTCACAGAAATAAGCAAAATCTACAAGGAAAATGAAATGCACATAAAAGCACAAAGTAAATAGCAATGGAAAAACAATACATAATCAGGTTTATTTTTAGCAATGATTGAGACACATATTAGCATTCTATGTAAATTTTTTGAAAAATTTATGATAAGTCAGCATAGTATTAATAATGAATTCAACAGGATGGGCTTAAGGTTGGAGGAGAGGTGGAAAGAATATTTCATCAATCAGAGGCATTTTTCAGACCTTTTTCTAGTCACACTATAAATGCAGGATGTCTTTCCAAATATACAGCAATCCTCTCTTGCTGCTTTGTTGGAGGAGATAATTGGATACAGTTTCAAGCTACCCTAAAATATATTATTTATTTTAATCCCAGGTGCCTTTGAAGAACATACAGGTAAAGAAGAAGGATTTTATGTTTAGTTACTCATAAAATACCTTTGATGATTCCTTCCAAATGCAAGATACTTTTCTGAAACATCTTTCAAACCCAAACATGTCCCAGTTTCCCAAATTACCCAGGAATTATTCTTTTGTTGGCTCTTTCTTGATCATGTATATTAAAGGCAAAAAGATAAAACATGCTCTCAAGCATTGCATAGTGGATAATTATATTTTTAAGGAGCTTCAGTTACACTATTTTAGCATCTGTGTAATTAAACCGAAGTGTGATTCTCAATTAGCAGGTTTTCTTTTCATCTCTTGGATATAATATCTTCATGGATAGAACAGTGTTTCCCCTCTTTGAGTAGCTATATTTATGCCCATTAAACCAGGAGAAGTGTGGTGCAGCTTTAATGAAGAAGTCCATCGGCCAGGCAGCAAAGCTGAGGGGAAATATTGAAGTTGCCCATCAATGCCCGTTGAGCACTGCAAAGTAATAACGCTTTCTGGGGAGAGACTGACAGAAAATAGCAAAGGTGTGAAATGAAAGATGAGATTTTCTTTGGAGCTTATCCAGATTTTGATACTCTTCTAACCTGCCTCTCCCCCACAACAAGTTTTTCCCAATCTGTAAATGCCAAGATGCCAGCTTGGCCAGCTGTCAATACTATTCCCCAAAAGCATCCCTGATGATTAAACACCTGAGGTGAGCAGAGTCTCTTGCGTTTCTGACACATTTGGCTGAAATTTCCTTTTGGCTGTGGTAGAAAAGTCAAGTCCAAATTTCAATACAAAGCAAAGGATCCACCATGATAATGGGAAATATAACATTACATTTTGATCAGCTTATGTTCATTTGGTCTGATACCTATGGTTTTTATTGGGATATTACAGCATTCGGATACAATTCTTCACTAATTAATGGTTTTGAAGCAGCTGAAAAACGGAGATACAACTCATGAGAAATGTTACAGCATAGCGTTCAGAGAGTTATTGTCCCAAATCTTGTTGTCATTGTTCAGCTGCTCAGTCGCATCCAACTCTTTGTGATCCCATGGACTGCAGCACGCCAGGCCTCTCTATCCTTTACCATCTCCCAGAGCCTACTCAAACTCATGTCCATTAAGTCAGTGATGCCATCCAACCATCTCATCCTCTGTCATCCCCCTTCTTCTCCTACCTTCTATCTTTCCCAGCATCAGGGTCTTTTCTAATGAGTTAGCTCTTTGCATCAGGTGGCCAAAGTATTGGAGCATCATCTTCAGCATTAGTCCTTCCAATGAATATTCAGGATTGAGTTCCTTTAGGATTGACTTGTTTGATCACCTTGCAGTCTAAGGGACTCTCAAGAGACTTCTCCAACACCACAGTTCAAAAGCATTGATTTTTCAGTGCTCAGCCTTCTTTATTTACTGAAAACTACTGCACAATTATCCCAAATCTTATCCGTAACTAAACCAGTCATTATGCAGGGCAGTGATTTTATGGCGATTTCTTGCACATACCTATAGTATAGTCCTTCTTGTTTTGGTGAAGGGAAAGTAGTACTCAACATTCTTGCAGCTTGAAATAAATAATACTATGTGAATTTTGAAATGCAAAGAAAATGAATCAGAAAAATTTTCCATTCCAGCCTGTTTTCAGGATTGAGACTTTACAGCCTTCATTCTATGAATATGTTTATTACAAATTTTCCAAAGAATTTTGGATTTCTAATTCTCTCATGATACTTTATTTTTAAAAAAAATTCATAGGAAAACAATTTGAAAAATGTGGAATTTCATATAGGATTTTGCATACCAAAAATGGAAAACTGAAAACTCCAGTCTATTTAACTGTATTTAAGCTACCTTTTTCAAATATATTTGGACCTCAGAAAAAAATGTATTTATTTTTTAAGTTACTGATCAAGTAGTAGCTTTGGTAAATCTTACCTTAAATTCTATTGAGCATGAGATCCTTGGTATCAGAATTTGTTTCTTGATGAAGACAAATATTTCAGAAAAAAAAAAAAAACAATCTGCATTCAATTATTAACCCTAATGTGGGCAATTTTTTCTTCAAATTCTCTCCAACATGACTACCAAGTTAAGAGGAAGTGAGAAGGTGGGTGTGGAAAGAGTATGCAGTCACTCTTCTGAAGTCTAGACAGAAGGAATTTGAGCCAGGACCTAGCAAGAAGTAGAGAAAAAAAAGTGACAAGAGTAAAAAATGTATTCCCTTCTCAATTAATATTGTGAAAATGACTATTCAATGCAATCTCTATCAATTTACCAATGATTTTTTTCATAAAAATAGAACAAAACATTTCATAATTTGTATGGAAACAAAAAACCCTGAAAAACTAAAAGAGTCTTAAGAAAGAAGAATGGAGCTGGAGAAATCAATTTTCCTAACTTCTGACTATACTACAAAGCTACAGTCATCAAGACAATATAGTACTGGCACAAAAACAGAAATGCAGACTAATGAAACAAGACAGAAACCTCAGATAAACCCATGTACCTATCAGCCCATTATCTTTGACAAAGGAGGCAAAAATATACAGTGAAGCAGAGAAAGTCCCTTCAGTAAGTGGTATTGGGAAAACTGAAAAGCTACATGTAAAAGAATAAAATTAGAACACTTCTTAACACTATACACAAAAATAAACTCAAAATAGATTAAAGACCTAAAATTATAAAGACAAGAAACTATAAAACTCTTAGGGGAAAACATAGGCAGAACACTCTTTGATATAAATCAAAGGAAGATCCTCTATGACCCACCTTCTAGAGTAATGGGAATAAAAGCAAAAATACACTCAGTTCAGTTCAGTCACTCAGTTGTGTCTGACTCTTTGTGACCCCATGAACCGCAGCATGCCAGACCTCCCTGTCCATCACTAACTCCCGGAGTCCACCCAAACCCATGTCCATTGAGTTGGTGATGCCATCCAACCATCTCATCCTCTGTCATCCCCTTCTCCTCCTGCCCTCAATCTTTCCCAGCATCAGGGTCTTTTCCAATGAGTCAGCTCTTCACATGAGGTGGCCAAAGTATTAGAATTTCAGCTTCAACATCAGTCCTTCCAATGATCACCCAGGACTGATATAGTGAGAACTAATTAAACTTAAAAACTTTTGCACAGCAAAGGAAACAATAAACAAGGTGAAAAGACAACCCTAAGAATGGGAAAAAATAATAGCAACTGAAACAACTGACAAAGGATTAATCTCCAAAATATATAAGCAGCTCGTGCATCTCAATACCAGAAAAACAAACAACCCAATGAAAAAGTGGGCAGAAGACCTAAACAGACATTTTTTTCAAAGACATAGAGATGGCTAATAAAAACATTAAAAGATGTTCAACATCACTCATTATTAGAGAAACACAAATCAAAACTACAGAGGTATCACCTCACACCAGTCAGAATAGCCATCATCAAAAATCTACTAACAATAAATGCTGAGAGGATGTGGAGAAAAGGAAACCCTCTTTCACTATTGGTTGGCATGTAAACGGATATAGCCATGGAGAACAGTATTGAGATTCCTTAAAAAACTAGGAATAAAACTATCATATGACCCAGCAATCCCACTACTGGGGATATATACCTGAGAAAACCATATTGAAAAAGACACATGTACCCCAATGTTCATTGCAGCACCATTTACAATAGCTAGGACATGAAAGAAACCTAGATGTCCATCAATGGATGGATAAAGAAGCTGTGGTACATATACACAATGGAATATTATTCAGCCATAAAAAGGAACACATATGAGTCAGTTCTAATGAGGTGGATGAACCTGGAGCCTATTATACAGAATGAATTAAGACAGAAAGAGAAAAGCAAATATCATATATTAGCAAATACATATGAAATCTAGAAATATGGTATGATGAGCCTATTTTCAGGGCAGCCAAGGAGACACAAACATAGAGAACAGACTTGTGGACACAATGGAGGAAGAAGAGAGTAAGACAAATTGAAAGAGTGGCATGGAAACATATATATTACCATATGGAAACTAGCCAGTGGGAATCTGTTGTATGATGCAGGGAGCTCAAACCAGTGCTCTGTGACAACCTAGAGGGGTGGGATGATGTGGAAAGTAAGAGGGAGGTTCAAGAGGGAGGGGACATATGTATACCTATGGTTGATTCATATTGATGTATAGCAGAAACCAACACAATATTGTAAAACAATTGTCCTCCTAGTTAAAATAAATACATTTAAAAAATATATCCCCTTCTCTTTCCCACTCCCATGTAGAAAGGTATCTTGAAAAAAGAAACAAAGACAGATAAGATGTTCTCCATTAGAACCTCTACTTCTAGTCACCTGCCTACCTTTCTGACATTGCTATGTTAATGCTTCCCTTTCAGCTAATCAGAAAATAATTACTGAACACCTACCTTATTCTAAACATTGTACTTGGCACTTGAATGTAAAAGCAAATTAAGATAAAATTTCTTCCCTTCAAGTCAAGAGAGAAAAATAATGAAAATCCACAACTAAATGCTGGCCCATGTTTCCTAGAGTCCCCTCACCTTCCAGGAGATAAAATACTATTACAATAACATTAATAAACAACATTCCTTCCCTCTGCTTCTGTTTCTGGCCCTATTATCTCTTTTTCTTTGTTTGTTTTAGTTATACAAATTTTATTTCTTTTTTTTTAGTTTTTTTTTTATTTTATTTTTAAACTTTACAATATTGTATTAGTTTTGCCAAATATTGAAATGAATCTGCCACAGGTATGCATGTGTTCCCCATCCTGAACCCTCCTCCCTCCTCCCTCCCCATACCATCCCTCTGGGTCATCCCAGTGCACCAGCCCCAAGCCTCCAGTATCGTGCATAGAACCTGGACTGGTGACTCGTTTCATACATGATATTTTACATGTTTCAATGCCATTCTCCCAAATCTTCCCACCCTCTCCCTCTCCAACAGAGTCCATAAGACTGTTCTATACATCAGTGTCTCTTTTGCTGTCTCGTACACAGGGTTATTGTTACCATCTTTCTAAATTTCATATATATGCATTAGTATACTGTATTGGTGTTTTCCTTTCTGGCTTGCTTCACTCTGTATAATAGGCTCCAGTTTCATCCACCTCATTAGAACTGATTCAAATGTATTCTTTTTAATGGCTGAGTAATACTCCATTGTGTATATGTACCACAGCTTTCTTATGCATTCATCTGCTGATGGACATCTAGGTTGCTTCCATGTCCTGGCTATTATAAACAGTGCTGCGATGAATATTGGGGTACACGTGTCTCTTTCCCTTCTGGTTTCCTCAGTGTGTATTATCGATCTCTTTCAGGTTTCCTTTCTTCTCCAATTTTAAAGTAGTCAATCCTCAATAAAAAAAAATGAAAGTGATTTCTCCTGAGAAATAAACTTATTGAATTATGCAGTCAGATTAAAAGGACACTAAGTATTATCCCCATAATTACAGAATATCTAAAGGGGACTTAAGCAAATTTCTCAAAGATGCTGAATGTGTTTATTAATTCATTAGTACATTCTTTTATTAAAAAGAGATTTATAAAGCATCTCAGTACTGAGGAGGACCACAAGGTTGGTTTCACCATCACCTAGTCCAGAAAAGGCTTAGAGTAGAGAACCATGGACAAATGAGCCATGCTCATGCTTAATCATAAGCCATTGTTCTTCCCACAAAACCAAGTTTGCTTAATCAGAATTGTCAGCTCAAGTTTGTTCATATCACTAACATATTAAGTTTGAAACCATTTGGAAGCTTAATGGAGGGAGAATCTCATAATAGGCAAAACAGGCAGGGGAAGGAATCAAAAAATAAATACACTTAGTCTTATAGACTGTAGATTTAGAACTCACATTTAGTTTAACCAAAAAAAAAAAAAAAAAACTGACAACCTATTATTATTTCAAACACTGACTCTCTGCAATATGCCTTGCAGGAGTCATGAGTGAGTGGCCCTAAGAAGTATAACCTGAATTCACAAAACTAAATTTTAGTTAGAGAGCTAAGAAAATAAACACAGAAACACGAAAATAAATAATTGCCCTAGATCAGCACTCAAAGAGCAGACCAGAGTCAAGTTAACCCAAACTCCAGGAATCTAAAAGGAGGAAGGGGCTGAAAGTGTGGGAGGCAGCAATGGTGAGACTTAAGCTTGAATTTGAGAATAAATCCTATTTATAGAAGAAATTGTAGCGTTTGCTTCAGAATATTTGACCCGCCATAACAAAATTGCCACGTCCAAGGTGATTTACATTTCTAGACTGTAAGTCACTGTGGAGCATAGGAAGAACCTCAGGACCTTCTTCATGGCCACCATTACTCCCATTTCAGAGGCAGCAGAGTGAATCTCCACTAAAGCCACCTTTATTTGTGTCCTTTATTGATTAGAACTGGTCTTGTTGGCAATAAAGGCAGAGTGACTTCATCCCCAGCTTCCTTGTGGTCACCACAGAAGTACTTGACCAGGTGTATGAGAAAAACAAATAGAAAAAAGGTGGAGAGAGAAAGGATCTGAGAGTGAGTGCAGCCTGCTTCTCTTTCTTTCTCTCTCTCTTCTTCTCTTTTGTCCAGTGTCAGCACTTTTTGTCTCCAGAGAAACTTTATTTCCCTCTAAGAGTAGTCTCAAAATTACTGCTAATTTTCTGGAAGGAAAGTGTTCTTTGAAATATATCATATACCATTTTCTCCCCCTACCCAACCCCACTTTTGTAAATGCTGGCATTGCGTTGGCTGTGAACATGTAAGTATAGTTGCTTTTGAATGCTGCAAGGTAAATGCAGAAAATTACAGCTTAAATGGAATCATTAAAGCAGATGTAGGTAATATCTGAATGCTACGAAGCCGTCTTTGCAAGGCAATAAAGTCTTTATTTTCAGTTCTAATGTCTTACAGCTTTTCAGGGAAGCTGACAACCTATCATTTCTTACTCCCCACCCCCATTTCCAGCACGAACTCAGGGGTATCGTTTCTGTCTTAAGTTATAACCTGTTGATTGGTAGAAAAGGGAAGAAATGTATACAGTTCCACTCTAAATGGTTATTTCCTGGCAGTGCAGCAGTGAGCTCTGTCAGCTCATTCGAAGATATTAAGTGTGAGAAAGTCACAACAAAATTGCTACCTGTCCATGTACTGGGTGAACGCCAAGTGCAAGTTTCAGGCAGCGCTAGGAGACACAAGAGACCACATCCTACTTTTGCAGATTGCCAGACTTGCATATAAAGGAGTCATAATAATATTTTGCATTTCTTTAAGTTCATACTTTTAAATACAGTTTTCACTGTACTCTCCTAGTCTTCTTTTGAAGAAGGCAGTTTGATGTTTTCTCTCAAACAAGTATAGACAAATGGAAAGTCATAGATATTAATTTTTAGAAATACCATGGAAATAGTTTATTGCAATACCAGTTATTCAAAATATGGTCAATACCATATTTTGTTTTGTTTTTGTTTCTGTTTTTAATTTTACCAAACATTTATATGACATTATGTGCCAGGTACTTTCTAAATCACTTTAAAATATTAATTTATTTATTCTTATAACAACTCCCTAGTGTGTGTTAGTTACTCGACTCTTTGTGACCTCATGGACTGTATCCCATCAGGCTCCTCTGTCTATGGAATTCGCTAAGTAAGAATACTGGAGTGGGTAGCCATTCCTTTATCCAGGTGATATTCCTGACCCAGGAGTCCCTCGCATTGCAGGTGGATTCTCTATCATCTGAGCCACCAAGGAAAAATAACTACCTAAGGTCAGAACTATTTTGTAAAAGAATGAACTGAGGCTCAGCCTCAAAAAGGTGGGCGTAAAAGTGGAGTTAGGATTCAAATCCAGACCCTCTGTCTCCAGAGCTCATGTTCTCAACACCTTCACTGTGTCTTTCAATACACAGGAAGGTGTGCTATAAAACATCAGGAAATAAACCAACACTTGCTTTCTGATTCTGGGGCAGTCACCCACCAACCCATCACTAAACAAGCCTTTATTCAGCAATAACTACTGGCAAAGGTTTTAGTGTTTGAGGTATCCAAAGAAATGTGACAAATGTAATTAATTCTCATTATTCATGGATTTCATCTTTGCAAATATTCATATTGCTAAAATTTATTTGTAATTCCTAAATCAATACTTATGAGCTTTCCAGCCATTTACAGGCATACATGGACATGCTTAAAGTGGTGAAAATTTTAAGCTTCCAACCTTTATTTCCAAGCACAGGTCAAATAAAATGATGTTGATTTATCTTGTTTAAGCTGTCACAGAGATGACCAGAGGAGGACAGTGTAACTCTGGAACCTGTTGTTGGAGTGACCTCAGACAAGTCACTCAACACTTCTGATATATTTCCTCTAAGAGCAATGAATAGTTCAGTATTTTCTACTTCAGGGCTTGGGCTACTTTATAGAATATAAATATTTCAAATAAAAAGAATCTACTACATATCTCCTACATTCATAGACCTTATACCTTAAGTGAGAGGAAAATGCAAAAACAAAGCAGAAGAATATTTTGATAACTAGGAATATGTGCCAGAGAGGGCAATGGCACCCCACTCCAGTACTCTTGCCTGGAAAATCCCATGGATGGAGGAGCCTGGTAGGCTGCAGTCCATGGGGTCGCTAAGAGTAAGACATGACTGAGCAACTTCACTTTCACTTTTCACTTTCATGCATTGGAGAAGGAAATGGCAACCCACTCCAGTGTTCTTGCCTGGAGAATCCCAGGGTCAGGGGAGCCTGGTGGGCTGCCGTCTATGGGGTCGCACAGAGTCGGACACAACTGAAGCGACTTCGCAGCAGCAACAGCAGCAATATGTGCAGGGTGTACAAAGGGCAAAGTTACCAAGTATCACTACATACTTTTGAAGACTTCAGTTAGTAACTGAAATGATCAGTATGAGCATCAAGGAGAAGAGGGAATTTGGGACTTGAAGCAACAAAAGCAAAGCCAGAAGAAATCCTGGAAAATATCTCTGGCCTTGGTTTTATTTCATTCTCTGGCTTTGTATTAACTATACAATGAGACCCCCTTTAGATGGTGGCTATCATATCATTGGCTAAATTAACTGCGGACTTAGTTGTAGGAAGTAATATGAAGTGGTGATGAGCTTGGGAGTATAAGGCCTTGTAAAAGGTTTGTAGGGTCTATGATAATTTTGAAGATGGATGTAATTATTGTGTCAAGTTGAAAATGATTTGCAAAGTTACCATGAGGTAGTATCCCTCTTACTATGTTGTATTTCATACTAAGTTTTACTATGGAACAATGGACTAGTTCAAAATTGGGAAAGGAGTATGTCAAGGCTATATATTGTCAACCCTTTTATTTAACTTATATGCAAAGTACATCATGTGAAACACTGGGCTGGATGAATCACAAGCTGAAATAAAAATTACCAGGAGAAATATTAATAATCTCAGATATGCAAATGATACTACTATAATGGCGGAAAGTGAAAAGGAACTAAAGAGCTTCCTGATGAGGGTGAAAGAGTAGAGTATAAATGCTGGCTTAAAATACAACATATAAAAAATTAAGATCACGGCATCCAATCTCATCACTTCATGGCAAATAAATGGAGAAAAAGTGGAAACCATGGCAGACTTTATTTTCTTGGGCTCCAAACTCACTGTGGACTTCTGTCACAAAATTGAAAGACATTTGCTCCTTGGAAAGAAAGTTATAACAAACCTAGATAGCATAGTGAAAAGCAGAGACATCACTTTGCTGAGAAAGATCCGTATAATCAAAGCTATGATTTTTCCAGCACTCATGTAGGGATGTGAGAGTTGGACCATAAAGAAGGCCGAGCTCTGAAGAACTGATGCTTTCAAACTCTGATGCTGGAAAAGACTCTTGAGAGTCCCTTAGACAGCAAGGAAATCAAACCAGTCAATCCTAAAGGAAATGAACCTTGAATATTCATTAGAAGGACTGATGCTGAAGCTGAAGCTCCAATACTTTGGCCACCTGATGCAAAGAGCCAACTCATTAGAAAAGACTCTGATGCTGGGAAAGATTGAGGGCAGGAGGAAAAGGGGATGACAGAGGATGAGATGGTTGGATGGCATTATCAACTCAATGAACATGAGTTTGAGAAAATTCCAGGAGATAGTGAGGGACAGGGAAGCATAGGGTGCTGGAGTCCATGGAGTGGCAAAGAGTTGAACATGACTTAGCTACTGAATTACAGCACATAAGGGCTCCCCAGGTGGCACTAGTGGTAAAGAACCCACCTGCTAATGCAGGAGATGTAAGAGACAAAGGTTCAATTCCTGGGTTGGGAAGATCCTGTTGAGGAGGGCATAGCAACCCATTCCAGTATTCTTGCTTTGAAAATCCCATGGACAGAGGAATCTGGTGGGCTACAATCCATAGGGTCGCAAAGAGTTGGACATAACTTAGCATGTATGCAACAATAAATGAGGTATCCCTCTTTTTCTAAGCCTAATCTGTCCCAGATAGAATATTAACTTCTAAATTATTAATTTACCAGCTTATGATAGTTTATTACTCTTCATCTTTCTTTCTGAAATATATGGAATACTTGGGTGTGAGTGGCTATTCCACTAAAGTACAGGACATGACATTCAGTCATGATATTGATAATTCAAAATACTCCCTAAATCACAATGCTATTAATATTTCAAGCAAGAAACACATATGCACACACACACAAAGTAGAGAGAGAAAGAGAGTGAGTGTGTGTGTGTGTGTGTGTCTGCATGGAGATCATCTAATTGTTTTAATTCTTTAATCAGTTGGTAAACATAGATCTTGTTTGGGAATACAGCTATTGCGTAGGTAAAATAAAATATGTACATAAAGATATTCTTCTGACAGAATCAAAATAGAAAATGAGGTGATTTTCTAATGAAATAACATTAAACCCAAAACAAAAACATCAGAGTCACAGTGCAATTACTGTTTTCAGACCACGTACTGCCTGCCCATTCCCTAGCAGCCAACAGAAAACAGCGCATCATTATCTGCCCCGCTCACTCGGCAACAGGGTATTAGCATCATGTCTTACAACTCCGGAGACTGAACCAATTAAGGTACAGTTTAAACAAGGCACTCATAAATATTGTAGCTTTGTAGTATTGACACTTTTAAATAATAAAGAAATATAGAATAAGGCTTCCAAAAGTAAGTAATCCATCTTAGGAGAAGAGGTTCCACGGAGCGACTCCTGCCTTGTGAATAAATATGCATAATCAAAACAGGAACCCAACTCAAGTCTCTCTCCTACTCATTTGATATACCTCTTCATGTCATATCCATTTTCATATAAACAACACAATAGTATAACATCTGCATTGCTAAATAACACTACTATGTTCTAATTTCTTTGGAATGACATGAATAAAATCTTTCTACTCCTGTTTATTAGAATTTATTGGTGACAGTCCTTTGCAAAGCAGCAGAAGATACAATTATTTCTGGTACAACCCTAAGTTGGATATAGCAACTCAACAGGGTTTACTTTTGACTTCAAATGATCCATCACTTGATAACACAGAGGGGAGGCAGCAGGAGGAGTTTGTGAACCTCTATAACTTCATTCTAAGCCGCTGCCATGATACTCCACGCACTTAATGTTATATACACACACTCTCAGCACTATAATACAATTGTACTTTTCTTTATTCCAAGTAGATCTTTGGATACAATGTTCTACAGGGTGGAAAAAACAGCATTTCCAGGTTTGGGTAGAAATCTTACTAAAACAAATATTTAGAAGTCTCTCTAACTCATCATGGGTGTCCTAACACTTGCTCCTACTTATTCAATTCTCTTTGTTTAGGACATCTGCTAAACTGCGGAACAGATGATTTCACAGTCATGGGAAATGAAAATTAATGTCACATTTCAGAAATTCTCTCATATAGGCTGCTTATATATGCACGATTCTCATCAACAGGAGAAATGATCAGATTATGCTAGAGGTTTGATATCTGATGGAGGAACCTGGTAGGCTGCAGTCCATGAAGTAGCTAAGAGTTGGACACGACTGAGCGACTTCATTTTCACTTTTCACTTTCATGCCTTGGAGAAGGAAATGGCAACTCACTCCAGTGTTCTTGCCTGGAGATTCTCAGGGACAGGGGAGCCTGGTGGGAGGTCATCTATGGGGTCGCACAGAGTTGAACATGACTGAAGCGACTTAGCAGCAGCAACTTTAGCTTATCTTACTGATAAATGTGGTTGCTAGGAAGGGAGAAGAAACAGAGTTGTTACCCTGGGCTTAATTCAGACCAATGAGAAAAGAAGCTAAGAATTTAGAAATAAGACAGAAAATGATTGTGTCAGCCTAGAATTTATGACATTTAAGACAGAAACACTTGGATAGTTACATGTTGGGGGAAAATTTAATGTCAGGCAAAATTTAGAGATGTCTTGATGACTGCTTTCTTAATGTTTGTTATTTATTTGAATGTGCTCAAACTTAGTTATGGCACACAAGATTCTTGACCTTCACTGTGGTGTGCAGGTTCTTTACTTGTGGCACGAAAACTCTTAGCTGCAGCACGTGGGACCAGGGATTGAACCCAGGTCCCCTGCATTAGGAATGTGGAGTCTTAGCCACTGGACCATCAGGGAAGTCTGATGACTGCTTTTTAAAGGGAAAAAGTCTCACAATAGGTGAAAGTGTCTTTAAATTGCAATTTATTACATCTCTGAAAATTTTCTGAATTTTAAAGGTGGGCAAGAGGTAACATCCAAGGAAAAAAGTGTAGCGGTGATGGTGCCTCTGATAACAGCAGATTACAACCTAGAAGGAGGAGTGCATTTCAACTCTCTAAAAATAGAGGTGTTAATAAAATGGATAGTCTCAACAAGTGCAGAGGGAAGGAAAGAGAAGTGGTCCATATCATCAAGGTTTCTTTCAATTTGAATTCTAAGTTATATAGAAATAGATTATCATTCAACATTAAAAATTGTTTTTAGACAGTGATTCTAAACAATAACTTACACATTGGAATGGTGCCTCATAATTTACAAATTTTTGATGTGCATTATTAGTTCGTACCACAGCCATGAGCGCTCATGCTCCCCAGTTCATAAATGAGCAGGTGGAGCCTTAAGGTTAACCTGTGGCCCGAGGACACCACACTTGTAAGACTCAGGGCAAGAATACAACTGGGAGTCCACATACCTTATGTTTAAGTATTTAAAAGTTAAAAAATTAAGCAACAGTTAAACATGACCTAGCCTATTTTTGATTGGAGAAAGTGAAACGTGAAAGTGAAGTCGCTCAGTCGTGTCCGACTCTTTGCTGTACTGTAGCCTACCAGGCTGTCCGACTGTAGCCTACCAGGCTCCTCCGTCCATGGGATCCTCCAGGCAAGAGTACTGGTGTGGGTTGCCATTTCCTTCTCCAGGGGATCTTCCTGACCCAGGGATCGAACCCAGGTTTCCCACATTGTAGGCAGACGCTTTAACGTCCGAGCCACCAAATGGCAACCCACTCCAGCATTCTTGCCTGGAGAATCCCGGGGACGCGGGAGCCTGGTGGGCTGCCGTCTATGGGGTCGCACAGAGTCGGACACGACTGAAGTGACTTAGCAATAGCAGCAGCAGCCTATTTTTGAAAATATATCTTAAAACCTTAATAACAAAAGGTACATATACTTTCTTAAAGTAAAAGTTGGCAAAAGATAACATATGACATAATTATAATTAAAAATTACTGCTTCAGGTCTAAATATTCTGTAGATGGACCTGTGATGTTTAAAATACATTAATAATTCATAAATAATATATTTACAGGGCAAAATATATTTTTACTTCATTTTCATAAAATTACTAATTATGCTATACCAATATTTTCATGTAATTTAGATTCTATTGAACATAATGATCTGTAACTTTCAATTTAATTATATTCAAAGTATATACACAGTGTATTTTGATAACAAATCAATATAATGCTAAAATTTAAATATTTTATACATATTTTAAAGTTCATTTTCTTCTAAACTATTAAAAATTAAAACATCGATTTTGATCCATGAATAAAATTTTTGGAACTTTTCTTTTTATAAATTGAATTATTTAATAATTTGAAAACATAATAAGATATTAAGAATTTGTAAGTACAAATATTTACTGTACTAGGTTTCAATATCTGTCAATGGAAAGAATCAGTATCACTCTTCATTTATGCTGCTACTGCTACTGCTAAGTCACTTCAGTTGTGTCCGACTCTGTGCGACCCCATAGATGGCAGCCCACCAGGCTCCCCCATCCCTGGGATTCTCCAGGCAAGAACACTGGAGTGGGTTGCCATTTCCTTCTCCAAGGCATGAAAGTGAAAAGTGAAAATGAAGTTGCTCAGTCGTGTCCAACCCTCAGCAACCCTATGGACTGCAGCCCTCCAGGCTCCTCTGTCCATGGGATTTTCCAGGCAAGCCATCTAGCTAAAACTGAATATATACAAATTTCAAATTAGCACAATTATGTACTATTGCAAAAATTCCCCAGCAACTTGTGAGGAACTGGAGAATCATGAGATGGATCCTGAAGAGCAGTGAGAAATAGAGCCCAGCTCTACTGCAGAAACTGAGTGTTCTGTCACCTTCTGAAAGAAAAGACTCGACGTGCTAATTAATTTGTCTTTTATCTTAACTACAGATTTTCTCTACTCGAATCCTTCCCATACTCCACAGCACTGTCTGACCCTGGCTTCCACAGTATTCACGCTACATGACTTTATGTCACTCAGACACATGTGATTTGTATTTTGAGGACTTGAGAAAAGAGATGAGGGGGAAACTTCCCTGGGTCTTGAAACAGGTTAGTCCTGAAATCAGATACTTAGAATCATAGGTCACGCTGCATCGGCCCTAAGTACCTTACACCAAGAAATAGAGGCACCTAGACAGCTTTAACTTACCATATTTCCATGTGTTTTTGATCTGTAGGGCTTTCTAAAGCACATGGCCTAGGCCCACCTTCCCTGTGTGAGAGTGGTAATGATCAATTAAATCAGAAGTTAATCTAAATGATGTCCCTTCAGTGACCTCTGCAGTCTTCAGAGGTGGTGACATCCTTGTGAATAAAGATACCAAAGCAGACATTTTATTTCAAAAACCCACAGAAACAGTAAAATGATTTCTGATATGGATTAAAGTATTTTATGTCTAGGTATCTTGAAGTGCTATAATCAAGGAATAGTTTAAGAATGTTTCTTTCCCAACATCAGGGTATATATGCTCATTTGACTTGCACTGAAAGTTGATTTTGGAGTAGGAAATGGCAACTGACTCCAGTATTCTTGCCTGAAAAACTCTATGGACAGAGGAGCCTGACAGGCAGTCCAAGGGGTCGTAAAGAGTCAGACACAACTGAGTGACTGAGTATGTACAAGAGGTAATTTGGAGTAAAGTTCTGTCAAATCAATTCAGTGATCAGCTGCAAGCTAGCATAACAGTCAAAATTACTATTTTAGTAAACCTATTACTAGTACTATTGCTATTACTATTTTAGTAGACCTAGAGGAGCTTATGCACAAAGATAAAGAATTAATCTTTTTAAAGTCAGATGTCTGAATTAGGTCCTATTTTATGGTCAGACTCTTCTAATCTCCTGTAATTTCTCCATCTAGATGGAAATTCTTCAGATGAAAATAGAGTTTCAAAATGAACTCATGCACCTGCAGGACCATCACTTACACAGATAAAAGCCCATTTCAATGAGCACTGGGCTTCCCAGGTGGTGCCAGTGGTAAAGAATCCACCTGCAATGCAGGAGTTGCAAGAGACAAGAGTTCAATCCCTGGGTCCAGAAGCTCCCCTGGAGAAGGAAGTGGAAACCTGTGTCAGTATTCTTGCCTGGAAAATTCCATGGACAGAGGAGCCTGGTGGGCTTCAGTCCGTGGGGTCACAGAGTCAGACACAACTGAGCACACACACTCGTGCATGTTAATGGTGCCCAGAGGTGTGCACTGCACACACGTTCAGAGAAGCTGTTCTCAGGTGCCTTGAGTAGCTCCTGCTCCACAGAACTGCAGCAAAGATCACATGGGTTAATCCATACAAGGCATTTAGACCAAAGCCTGGCACCTAATTAACACTCCAGGAGTTTAATACAATATTCTTTATAATATATTTGTCAGGAAAATGGTGAGTAGGAGAAAGCTGAGAATAGCAAGAAAAACAGACAAATAAAATTGAAGTCACTGTTCTGACTGGATGGCAAGAGAAGAAAAGAAAGTTGCCAATTGCTTCTCTAATCTGATCAGTGTCAGCTCATGATAAGCATAGAATGGCATCCTTGCTCCATTACTAATGAGCCACATTTCCCTCTTATATACAGAAATGCAAAACCAGGGAATAGCAAATCCTCCTGTTCGAGGGGAAAAAGCAAATGACCAAACAGTAAAGCCTGTCGTTGGTGGTCTATCTGGAACTCCATGACTTGGGGAGGTGAGTTTGACTGTGACAGCTAATGGGGAACGGTTTATGATCAGTGCCTATGGCTGGTGTATTACTTACCAAGGGCTGACAAGCCCAACTCTTGACAGTGAAATGAGTGGGAATGATATCAGTCACTCTGTCACTCGGGTTGCAAATCTTCTAGTCAATAGGAAAAACCTAGAAGCAGAAATAGGAAAAGGAGAAGTTGACAGGTTCAGCCATGGCTGGAGGTGCCCTGATAGAAGGTCAGAAAAGTGAAGTGAAGACAGCAGGATTAATGGAGCCAGCCATGAATAAAGTGGTCAGAACTGTCCATGAGCCATACCAGAGGACCTGAAGGGAACACCAGGAGAAAAGCAGGGGCTGGGGTGCTGGAGAAAACTGGATTCAAATCCCAGCTCTACCATTTAATAAATGGCCTTGGGCAAGCTACTTAATATCTCTAAGCCACTATTTATTCATCTATAAAATAAAGATAATAAAATCCACCTCAGAGAGCAGGGTGCAGAAATTTATTAAGATAATGGATAGCACATGTATGCCACAATGTCTGGCAAGTTGGAGGTATTCAATGAACCTTAATCCCTTTCCAGGAGCTGCCATAAGAGGCTCACAGCCAAGGGAAGTGGGGTGGGAGAGATGCAATTAATTAAGTAATTACAAAAAAACGCACTAGACATGAGAACAGACCATCAGGAGGACACAGGGATGTACCCTAGTGCAGCCTGCATGGAGCAGGAAGCAGCAGAGAAAGAAACACTTGGGAAGGCTAAAGAAAAGATGAGGGTGGGCAATTGAGTTGAAAATAGCCAGTCTCAGAGTTGTTCACTTGCTAAGTAGTGTCCTAGTCTTTGTAATCCCATGGACTGTAGCATACCAGGCTTCCCTGTCCTTCACTATCTCCTGGAGTTTGCTCAAATTCATGTCCACTGAGTCAGTGATGCTATCTAACCATCTCATCCTCTGCTGTCCACTTCTTCTTTAGCTTTCAATCTTTTCCAGAATCAGGTTCTTTCCCAATGAGCCAGTTCTTTATATCAGGTGGAGCTTCAGCTACAGAATCAGTCCTTCTGATGAATATTCAGGGCTAATTTCCTTTAGAATTGATTGGTTTGATCTCCTTGCTGTGCAAGGGAATCTCAAGAGTCTTCTCCAGCACCACAGTTCAAAGGCATCAATTCTTCAGCACTCAGCCTTTTTTATGGTCCAACCCTTATATCCATACATTACTACTGGAAAAACCATAGTTTTTTTTTTTTTTTTTCGGTGCAGTAACAGCTTTTATTTTTTTTTTATTTTATTTTTAAACTTTACATAATTGTATTAGTTTTGCCAAATATCAAAATGAATCCGCCACAGGTATACATGTGTTCCCCATCCTGAACCCTCCTCCCTCCTCCCTCCCCATACCCTCCCTCTAGGTCGTCCCAGTGCACCAGCCCCAAGCATCCAGTATCGTGCATCGAACCTGGACTGGCAACCATAGTTTTGACTATGTGGACCTTAGTCAGAAAAGTGATGTCTCTGCTTTTTGCTAATAATACACAGTTCAGTTTTGTCACAGCTTTCCTCCCAAAGAGCAAGGGCCTTTTAATTTCATGGTTGCAGTCACCATCCACAGTGATTTTGGAGCCTAACAAAATAATATCTGTCATTATTTCCACTTTTTATCCCCCTATTTGCCATGAAGTGATGGGGCTGAATGCCATAATCTTAGTTTTCTTGAATGCTGAGTTTTAAGCCAGCGTTTTCACTCTCCTCTTTCATCCTCAACAAGAGGCTCTTGAATTTCTCTTCGCTTTCTGCCATTAGAGTGGTATCATCTGCATATCTGAGGTTGTTGGTATTTCTCCCAGCAATCTTGATTCCAGCTTGTGATTCATCCAGCCTAGTATTTCACATGATGTACTCTGCATATAAGTTGAATAAAAAGTGTGACAATATATAGCCTTGGAATTTTTCTTTTCCAATTTTGAACCCAATTTTAACTGTTGTTACTTAACCTGCATACAGGTTTCTCAGGAGACAGGTAAAATGGTCTGATATTCTCATCTCTTGAAGAATTTTCCATGGTTTCCTGTGATCCCATAGTCAAAGATTTCAGTGTAGTCAATGAAGCAGAAGTAGATATTTTTCTGAAACTCCCTTGCTCTCTCTCTAATCCAGTGAATGTTGGCAATTCGGCCTCTGACTCCTCTGTCTTTTCTGAAAGTTCTTGGTTCACATTGCTAAAGACAAGGATTTTGAGTGTAACCTTGTTAGCATGTGAAATGAGTACAACTGTGTGGTAGTTTGAATATTCCTTGGCATTGCCGTTTTTTAGGATTGGAATGCAAATTTAGAGAGCATAAGGCAAACGGTATGTGCCAAGGCCTAGAAACAAGAGACATCACAGAAGAGGCTGTCCTGGGTCTCAGGCCTATCAGAAACAGTACATCACTGCTGATCTCTCCATTCTATCATTCAAAGATCATATAAAGAGAGAGAGAGATAAAGCTCAATAAGTTCAAGTTAACGCAGACAAGTCAACTATCCTCTATAATAGACAACTTTTGAACAGATTCTTCAGGAAACATGGAAAGAACATTGAGGATTAGTATTTACTGTAAAGGAAATCTTCACCCAGGCCTCTTCTCATCATCCTAATTTCTCACAAGGAAGAGAAGCTCTCAATCTAATTCTTAAGAATCTGAGACTTAAAGCCATTTTTTCTGGCTAGTGATCAAAGTCACTGCCTATTGCACATGAACATCCAACTGTGGAGCGAGCACTCCCACTTCCTGACTCATGGGTTAAACTTCCCAGGGCTGGTCTGTCCTTTTAGACCCCATCCAGGAATCCTGCATCTTGCTTGCCATTCTGACTCTACATGGTTAACACACCTAGCAGGTATATTCAGAGATGCTTCCTAGACAGTCCTTCTACCTTTCTCTAACTGCCTTCACTGCATCTGCTACAACCAGGGCAAGAGAGAAAATGATTGGGAAACATTATGGTGGAAAGCCCATTTTGGCAATGCTTGACTATTTGAGATTCAGAGGAGAGGATGGAAGAAGCAAGGACTTCCCTGGTCCAAGCCACGGTCAACTTTTCTCAGAGTGCTGATAAGTGGGATATAGTAACCCAGACACCAGCAGAAAAACAATTTGTCTTTAATTTTTACTATGATGTTTTGCAAACCTATATCCTTCAGTATTTCCAGAGTGAGGAAAATTTAGAGGCATAAATAAGGCACAAAATCCCACCTTGAAATCTCTAACAGTGATAAGAGCTGAAGTTAGATTTATAAAACACAAGATTAAAGTTCAGTTCAGTTCAGTTCAGTCACTCAGTCATGTCCGACTCTTTGCGACCCCATGAATCGCAGCATACCAGGCCTCCCTGTCCATCACCAACTCCCGGAGTTCACTCAGACTCACGTCCATCGAGTCAGTGATGCCATCCAGCCATCTCATCCTCTGTTGTCTCCTTCTCCTCCTGCCCCCAATCACTCCCAGCATCAGAGTCTTTTCCAATGAGTCAACTCTTTGCATGAGGTGGCCAAAGTACTGGAGTTTCAGCTTTAGCATCATTCCTTCCAAAGAACACCCAGAACTGATCTCCTTCAGAATGGACTGGTTGGATCTCCTTGCAGTCCAAGGGACTCTCAAGAGTCTTCTCCAACACCACAGTTCAAAAGCATCAATTCTTTGGTGCTCAGCCTTCTTCACAGTCCAACTCTCACATCCATTCATGACCACTGGAAAAACCACAGCCTTGACTAGACGGACCTTTGTTGGCAAAGTAATGTCTCTGCTTTCAATATGCTATCTAGGTTGGACATAACTTTCCTTCCAAGGAGTAAGCATCTTTTAATTTCATGGCTGCAATCACCATCTGCAGTGATTTTGGAGCCCTGAAAAATAAAGTCTGACACTGTTTCCACTGTTTCCCCATCTATTTCCCATGAAGTGATGGGACCAGATGCCATGATCTTCGTTTTCTGAATGTTGAGCTTTAAGCCAACTTTTTCACTCTCCACTTTCACTTTCATCAAGAGGCTTTTGAGTTCCTCTTCACTTTCTGCCATAAGGGTGGTGTCATCTGCATATCTGAGATTATTGATATTTCTCCTGGCAATCTTGATTCCAGCTTGTGCTTCTTCCAGCCCAGCGTTTCTCATGATGTACTCTGCATAGAAGTTGAATAAGCAGGGTGACAATATACAGCCTTGACATACTCCTTTTCCTATTTGGAACCAGTCTGTTGTTCCATGTCCAGTTCTAAGTGTTGCTTCCTGACCTGCATACAGGTTTCTCAAGCGGCAGGTCAGGTGGTCTGGTATTCCTATCTCTTGAAGAATTTTCCACAGTTTATTGTGATCAAAGTTAAGAACATGGAAATGAGAGAGCGAATATAAGGTACCTCTCTACAGAGATTAATCTGAAACCCAGAAAGACAAATGATAATAAACAATAGTTTTGTAGTCAATAATGGTATACTTTGATTGTATATAGTCAGCATATGAATATTAAAAATGTATGGTATCTGGTAATATTTAAAGGTTATACAGAAAAATCAACCACTGGATTAATTGATCCATATTTATTTGGCAAGAGAATCTATTCTGAGACCCCTAGGATACTGGAGAACACAGAAACAGACAACAAGAATGTTTGAATACTTCCTAAATACAAGATGTTTTGATAGACATAGGTAATTCAAAATAAAATGTCTCTACCATCATGTAGCATGGTTGGAAATAAGATTGTTTAGAAACAAGAGTATTCTTTTTGGAGTCAATATATTTCAAGTGCAAATAGAGATGGCCAAATGCCTCATATCTTGCTGAACTTAAGTTTTCTCAATTTAGAAAGGGGAAAATAAGTCCCACTTTCTTAAATTCTTGTTAGGATTAAAAGAGGTAATCTACAAATATTTCTGACACTGCCTGGCTTACAATAGCTCAAAATGATGAGACACCCACCTTTGTTTCCATAGATAGATTAAATTTTATGCATGAGAAAGGCAATTAATAATGCCTTGAAGAACATGGAAAGGGTCACATAAGCAAAGCAGAGAAATCAGGGCCACAGAATTTGAAAATGCTGGCGCATTTCAAGTGATAAGGAAAGGATCCTGCAATATTCTGGAAATTGAACTAAGAAGAAATCAGGAGGGATAGTGGGAACTCTTGCCCTTTGGTCCCAACCTCCTTGTGGAAAAGGGACTAACAAGGTATTTCTTAGCAAGAGTTGGCCTGAATTCAGAGTGCTAGAAGAAACAGAGAATTCATATAAACTACCATGACTTATGAGTTTAAGACAGTAATAATCAAGGATGCCTGCTATGTGTCTTGACAGAGAGGGCATAGGAAAAAGAGGAAGATGAGAAACTAAGGAGAAGGAAGAGAAGGATGATTAAAAAGAAGAGCATGTAGAGGAGGGAGGTTAAGAGGAAGAAGAGAAAGGAAAAAAGGAGTACAAGAGGCGAAGGAAGAAGATGGGAAGCTGATTAGTGCCACAGACATCACACCATAATTTGAAAGGGTAAACTTGAAATGGGTTCGTTCAGTTCAATAGTTCCTTCATCACTGCTACAATATTGAGCTGCTCTGAGAAACACTTTGCCTTGATATATGAGGTGCTGAAGCTGATTGACAGTGAGAGACTTTATTTTCTTGAGCTCCAAAATAACTGCAGATGGTGACTGAAGCCCTAAATTTAAAAGACTCTTGCTCCTTGGAAGAAAAGCTATGACAAACCTAGACAGCACATAAAAAGCAGAGACATTACATTGCCAACAAAGGTCCATCTAGTCAAAGCTATAGTTTTTCCAGTAGACATGTATGGATGTGAGTTGGACCATAAAGAAAGCTGAGCACAAAAGAATTGATGCTTTTGAACCGTGGTGTTGGAGAAGACTCTTGAGAGTCCCTTGGACTGCAGGCATATCAAACTAGTCAATCCTAAAGGAAATCAGTCCTGAATATTTATTAAAAGAACTGATATTGAAACTGAAGCTCCAATACTTTGGCGAACTGATGCAAAGAACTGACTTATTGGAAAGATTGAAGGCTGAAGCAGAAGGGATGACAGAGAATGAGATGGTAGGATGGCACCACCGGCTCAATGGACATGAGTTTGAGCAAGCTCTAGGAGTTGGTGATGGACAGGGAAGCCTTACATGCTGCAGTTCATGGAGTCGCGAAGAGTCAGACACAACTGAGCGACTGAACTGAACTGAACTGAACTGAGGCTAATTGTGTGTCCGTGTGTGTTAGTTGCTCAATCATATCCAACACAGTTCCTCTGTCTATTGAATTTCCGAGGCAAGAATACTGGTGCGAGTTGTCATTCCCTTCTCCAGAGGCTCTTCCTGACCCAGGGATCGAACCTGTATCTCCTGCATTGGCAGGCAGATTTTTTACCATCTGATCCACCAGGGAAGGTCAGTGAGGCTGATTAGCTAAATCTATATAATCCAATGCATGAGAACTCAACAAAGATTCAGTCATTTAAAAAGACATTAAGCTTTGGCCAAGGATTTTAAAAATGAATATTCCATATTGGGGGATGCTAAAGATGATAATGATTGAATAAAATCTTGCTATAATTATTGCTCCATATATTGCCACCTTCAAGGGAAAATATACATAAAAAGTAAGAATAATCCCCCATATGGACTTCCAGATCCATTTTTCAGAGTGGGCCATCCAAAGATCAGAGCAAAGGAGCATCATTAAATGCTTATAAACTGCAAGCCTTCTAGGGGAACAGCCCCAGTTCCAGCACAAACATGGAGAACACCGGGGCAAGGTGATCCGGCTCTCCAGGATTTATGGCTCTTAGAGAACACTGCCCAGGCTGGAAGGGATATTCAGAAGTTAGCAAGTACAGTACCCTTCCTCTAGGCCACTTCACTTGCTTTTTCATCATGACAAACTAGCATTTTACATGTAAGGTAGATGTGAAAGCAAAATGAGTATTATAAATAGGTGATTAGAGCAGGGGACTGGGAGGGGAATGTGTATGTTTCTCCCACTTAGAATCATAAAAACCTCAACTTCATCTCTCTACACTATTTCTATCTCTCGAGTAATTAGGGTAGCATCTGATACATTTTAGACACTCAGTAAATATTTGTGATGGAAATGAATGAATCCCATACCTCCTAGAATTTCACTTCACTTCCTTGAGTTCTTCCAGGAATTTAAGATTCAATCAGTACCTCTCTGGACCAGAGTTTTAGCCATAGATTTTCTTGATTTCTTTCTTTACAATCTAGATTTTCTAATATTTCTTTTGAAAATGAGGATTTGTGTGTGTGTGATTGCTGCACACTCCAAAAGGCCAGCTGAAAACTTTGAACTTGCAGACAGATTTTAAGTCAAAACACTGACAAGATTTCCTGAATAATAATTCTTTTTGTGGTGAATACAGCATGAATATCAAATTTGCCTAAATAATTAACAACTTAATTTCTTCAATTAAACCTTCTTTGATATCACAAGCCTACATGGATCTTTATTTCCTAGACTTCTATAACAAGTTTGTCTATAACATCTATGGAATATTTGGTTAATTAGTGTCCTATGAAGTGAAAGTAGCTCAGTCATGTCTGACTCTTTGTGACCCCATGGACTATACGGTCCATGGAATTCTCCAGGTCAGAATACTGGAGTGGGTAGCCTTTCCCTTCTCCAGGGGAACTTCCCAACCCAGGGATCAAACCCAGGTCCCACACACTGCAGGCGGATTCTTTACCAGCTGAGCCACAAGGGAAGCCCAAGAATACTGGAGTGGGTAGCCTATCCCTTCTCCAGCAGATCTTCCAGACCCAGAAATTGAACCAGGGTCTCCTGCATTGCAGGCAGATTCTTTACCATCTGAGCTTTCAGGGAAGCCCAGTGTCCTATAACTTTTCTAAATATTTACAAAGATATATTTTGATTTCTCAAAAAGCATGGAAGCCCTTGGAGAAGAATTGTAATACTATGCCTCAATAAGTCACACAAAAATTTTTGTGTCATTTTTCAAAGTATGTTATACTAGTGTGTTTTTGTTTGCCCTCAATATAGTTACATATAATAAAGCTTTTGAAAATCAATTATCTAGACGATCCAATGTAACATGTTGCTAAACATGTGACACTGAAGGAGTAACCAGCTTACCTTCAGAAGGCCATGGTGGACAGTCTTCTCAGACAGGCTAACAGAATCCTGAAAGCCAAAAACAGAGGAGCCAAGCGAAGGCAGAGACAGAGGGCACAGCATCCTTAGAAATCCAGGGAGAGAACTTTAGAGTTTGAGCAGGACAAAGTGGAGCAAGACAGAAAAAAGGACCTAAAAATAAAAGATTAAACCAATTAGTTCTCTACAGTTTAGAAGGATGAAGGCTAAAAGGAGAGAAAGCTCAAACCTGGCCTTCAACCATAATTTGGAACAATATGCAATATAAATTGAAAATGTTGTTTGATATGGACCTTTCTGGAGAACGTTTAGAAAATCCAGTAGACTCTCTGACATATTTTTACCCAAATTTGTTTGAGTACTAGGGAGAGACTCATCAACTTCATTTGAACTTGGGCTATTTTTAGTTAATAGACATTTTTTTCCTTTTTTGAAATAATATGGCCTCCTCAGTTCTACTGGCCTCAGTTCTGTCTTTAGGGATTAGTAAATATAGTTTCACAAACTAACAATTACCAAAAACCTTATGGAGAACCAAAATGTTCTCCAGAAAGGCCCATATCAAACAACATTTTCAATTTATATTGCATATTGTTCCAAATTATGGTTGAAGGCCAGGTTTGAGAAACTTTTCTCTGTCTCTCCATCAGAATATTAAGGAGTTATTTCTAGTTGAAGTAGAATGCTGCCATGTTAGCCATATAATTCAACTCCATGTTGCAAGACCTTTGACCTACAAAGAACTTTTGTTTTAATACATAATAAATACTGAAAAAAAAAAATCAACAAAGGTAAACTGAAAAAGGCTAATACTTCACATGGCAAAATTAAAAGAAAAATTGACTAAAAATTTGACTGGAAAATTGACATCAATGTTAATAAGTTTCAAAACTATAAAAATCAACCCAGGAAAATTACACATAGTAGAAATAATCTTTGCAAAATAAGACAGAATGGTTGAAACTTCATTGTGGGAAAATGTGTTATTGACTAAAAATTGACAAAGGAATCTAATTTTCTTGCCCAAATTTTGATATGGAAAATCTGATTCAGGAAAATTGGACACAGTAAAAAAAATTTAGATGGACAGAAGCAAGATTGCTTTTTATAGCTGATTGATGAAAAAAATCATTACTGTAAGTTTTATGCATGGAGATTTGATCCTGAAGAAAATTATTTTAATTAAAAAAATAAAATTGGGGGTAAAAAAGAAAATAGTAAATGACTTAACTGTAGTCTATCAAAAAATTGATTTAGACATTAAATTGTTGTGTGTCAGTCTCAAAAGGGTTTCTAATTGAAATTTTATTGATTAGAACCTATCATTGTTGGTATAGTTCTGATCTTCTAACATGGAGTTCAAATATCATCATTGTCTAATGTTGGGGTCCAAAAAGCACTGGGTTAACTACATAATTCTTTAAAAAAAATACTAAAAATTCATATCTTTATTAATAAATAGGCTTATAGAAAAGTTTTGACAAACACAAGATTAATCCAACTTCCATATTAAGGGAATGTTGGGGTCTTTGATGTTGAATTCTTGTTCAGAAACAGAAGGCTCTATTAAAGGGGCATTTCTTTAATATTTTGGAGAAATATAATATTTCTCCAGTTGGCCTCTATAATATTCTGTTATTTCAGTGCAAAAACAATTAATAAATATATATTTCTTGTGTATCTACTTGGTAGCAGATTGTTGGTCAGTTGTGTTTGACCCTTTGCAAACCCGTGTACTGCAGCACACCAGGTTTCCTTGTCCTTCACTATCTTCCAGAGCTTGCTCAAATTCCTGTTCATCTAGTCAGTGATGCCATCCAACCACCTCATCCTCTGTCATCCCCTTCTCCTGTCTTCAATCTTTCTCAGCATCAGGGTCTTTTCCAGTGAGTCAACTCTTCACATCATGTGGCCAAAGTATTGGAGCTTCAGGTTCAGCATCAGTCCTTCCAATGAAGAGTTGGTTGATTTCCCTTAAGATTGACTGGTTTGATCAAGTTGCTGTCCAAGGGACTCTCAAGAATCTTATCCAGCCCCACAATTTGAAAGCATCAATTCTTTGGTGCTCAGCCATCTTTATGGTCCAACTCTCATATCCATACATGACTATTGAAAAAAATCATATCTGTGACTTTGTGGACTTTTGTCGGCAAAGTTATGTCTGTGGTTTTTAATAGCTATCTCACTTTGCCATAACTTTTCTTTCAAGGAAGAAGTGTCTTTTAATTTCATGGCTGCAGCTAACCATCCACAGTGATTTTGGAACCTAAGAAAATAAAATCTGTCAGTGTTTCCACTGTTTCCCTATCTATTTGCCAAGAAATGATGGGACCAGATGCCATGATCATTTTTTGAATGTTGAGTTTTAAACCAGTTTTTTCATCTCATCAAGAGGATTTTTAGCTCCTCTTTGCTTTCTGCTACTAGGGTAGTGTCATCTGAATATCTGAGGTGATTGATATTTCTCCCAGAAATCTTGATTCTAGCTTGCGCTTCATCCATCTCAGCATTTCACATGATGTACTCTGCATATAAGTTAAATAAGCAGGGTGACAATATACAGCCTTGACATACTCCTCTCCCAATTTGGAACAAGTCTGTTGTTTCATTTCCTGTTCTACCTGTTGCTTCTTGACCTGCTTGCAGGTTTCTCAGGAGGCAGGTCAGATGGTCTGATATTCCCATGTCTTTAAGAATTTTCCACAGTTTGTTGTGATCCACAGTCAAAGGCTTAAGTGTAGTCAATGAAGCAGAAGTAGATATTTCTCTGAAAAACCCTTGCTTTTTCTATAATCCAGTGAATGTCAGCAATTAGATCTCTGGTTCCTCTGCCTTTCCTACATCCAGCTTATACATCTGGAAGTTCTCTGCTCCTGTACTGTTGAGCCTTGCTTCAAGGATTTTGAGCATTACATCACTAACATGTGAAATGAGTGCAAATGTGCAGTAGTGTGAACATTGTTTGGCATTGCCTTTCTTTGGAACTGGAAAAAAAAACTGATCTTTCTAGTCATGTGGCCACTGCTGAGTTTTCTAAGTTTGCTGGCGTACTGAGTGAAGCACTTTAACAGCATCATATTTTAGGCTCACTTGACTTCACACTCCATGATATCTGACTCTAAGTGAGTGATCACACCATCCTGGTTATCTGTGTCATTAAGACTTTTTTTCACAGTTCTTCTGTGTATTCTTGCCACCTCTTCTTAATATTTTCTGTTTCTGTTAGGTCCATACATTTTCTTCCTTTATTGTGCCAATCTTTGCATGAAATGTTCCTTTGGCATTTCTAATTTTCTTGAAGTGATCTGTAGCAGATACTGTAATACTAAGGACTGAAGGTATTAGAAAAGGCAGAGGAACCAGAGATCACATTTCCAACATCCATTGGATGATAGAAAAAGCAAGAGAGTTCCAGAAAAACATCTACTTCTGCTTTATTGACTACACCAAAGCCTTTGACTGTGTGGATCACAACAAGCTGTGGAAAATTCTTCAAGAGATGGGAATACCAGGCCACCTTACCTGCCTTCTGAGAAATCTGTATGTAGGTCAAGAAGTAACAGTTAGAACCAGACATGGAACAAAAGACTGGTTCCAAATTGGGAAAGAAGTATGTCAAGGCTGGATATTGTCACCTTGCTTATTTAACTTATATGCAGAGTACCTCAAATGAAATGCCGAGCTGGATGAAGCACAAGCTAGAATCAAGAGTGCCCAGAGAAATATCAATAACCTCAGATATGCAGATGGTACCACCCTTATGGCAGAGAGCAAAGAACTAAAGAGCCTCTTGATGAAGATGAAAGAGGAGAGTGAAAAAGTTGGCTTAAAACTTAACATTCAAAAGATTAAGATCATGGCATCTGGTCCCATCACTTCCTGGCAAATAGATGGGGAAACAATGGAAACAGTGAGAGACTTTATTCCTTTGGGCTCCAGAATGACTGCAGAAGGTGATTGCAGCCATGAAATTAAAAGATGCTTGCTCCTTGGAAGAAAAGCTATGACCAACCTAGATAGCTTATTAAAAAGCAGAGACATTACTTTACTGACAAAGGTCCATAGAGTCAAAGCTGTGGTTTTGCCAATAGTCATGTATGGATGTGAGAGTTGGACTATAAAGAGAGCTGAGGGCTGATGATGCTTTTTAACTGTGGTCTTGGAGAAGACTCTTGAGAGTCCCTTGGACTGCAAGGAGATCAAACCAGTCAATCCTAAAGGAAATCAGTCCTGACTATTCTTTGGACGGACTGACACTGAACCTGAAGCTCCAATACTTTGGCCACCTGATGCAAAGAACTGACTCTTTGAAAAAGAGCCTGATGCTGGGAAAGATTAAAGGCAGGAGGAGAAGAGGATGACAGAGAATGAGATAATTGGATGGCATCATTGAGTCAATGGACATGAGTTTGAGCAAGCTCCAAGAGTTGGTGAAGCTCCTGATGTGCTGCAGTCCCTGGGGTCACAACTGAGTGACTGAACTGAACTGATGGTATACAGAGTCATTTAGACTTGTCTGTGTCCTTGGAGTTTATTTTGAAGCCTGCTCCACAGAGAAACTAAAAGAGATACCCATAAGATCATCCAAACTCAGAGATGTCCCTAGTCAGGTCATAGTGTTTGAGCTTGCTCCCATCAACTCTCTTATAAGGATAAAATCTGTGCCAGTGGGCATCAAGAATTGCCGGGAGCCAGCACAGGAGTTCCCACCCATGACAAGGTCATGCAGGAGAGCCCCAATGGGCAAGGCGAGTCAGGGCTCGAGGGGCCCCCCCCCGGATCTGCCTGAGCGTCTACCCCAAAACCAGAATCTGTCTGTTTTACTATTTTATGACTTTCACCAACTCCTCTGACATTAATGGGGGGCTATCCCCGACCACCTTTCTCTGAAGGAAATCAACTTAGAGCTCTAGTTAATTAGCCTCCTGGGCTTAATAGGAGTGTTTCAATCCAAACCCCTCAGACAGCTCTCTAACTTGCCTGACAGGTTTACCCAGACTCCTACAGCTACGCATACGATTGTTTACAGTCTCCCAACCGCGAGAGGCACGGGAAGCTTAAGATATTCAAATAGTATAGAGCCTCTCGGAGAGTTAGAAATTGTTAGAATAGAACTAGTAGAAGATTTCATTGTTGAGCCAATGCTTGCTGCCAGGTTTCCACATCCCCTGTATTGTATCCTTGGAAGTGTATTAATTAATATATTTGGTATATAGAAAAAATAAGTAGTGGTCTTGGTGTTAACAGCTTTAGACCCTTAAGGTAATAAATTCTTTCCTTTGTTGTAAACCCACTGCACCTTTGCCCTATAGGAATGCAACTTTACCTAACACCTTTGGAGGATGGCGCCAAACTTTAAAATAATTACTCTTAGAGAAAATAAGTCTTACTGTTGACAAACCTTTATCAGAGTCATAAAATGTTAACAGGCCTTCTGCCAGAAGATGATGTAAATCACCTAAACCATTTGTATATGATAAGTTTGCAGAAAAGAAAGCCTGGTCTCAAAAAGGATCAAAGACTGCTGACTTTGCATGATTTCACACCCCCTATTATCCTCTATGCACAACTTAAGGTGTATAAGCTCCCTTTGAAAATAAAGCTACAGGCCTTGCTCAAAGCTTGGTCTCCCTGTGTCGTTCTTTTTTTTTTTTTTTTAATAAGATTTTATTTTATTTTATTTTATTTAACTTTACAATATTGTATTGGTTTTGCATATATCAAAATGAATCTGCCACAGGTATACATGTGTTCCCCATCCTGAACCCTCCTCCCTCCTCCCTCCCTATACCATCCCTCTGGGTCATCCCAGTGCACCAGCCCCAAGCATCCATTACTATTCAACATAGTTTTGGAAGTTTTGGCCACAGCAATCAGAGTCGTGTCATTCTTTCTTGCTTTCTTTTCTCTCCTTTTCTTCTCTATTCTTCCTGAGAAGAACAGAGGTGACTGATCGGAGTGTGGGGGCTCTCTGAGACCAGTTACTTACCTGGGCTTCTAAGACCCACTGGAGAAGGTGCCTAAGGTGGGGCACCTTCCGCTATTCGAGAGGGCGCCTGCGGCCTCCATGGTCAGAGCAAACCTGATGTCACAGGTTTTATTGGCTTTCCGTGTAAACCAGTTAGTTCACCTCTGTCTTTTTCCTTTTATCTATCCTTTAATCGCCAAAGCTGTCCTCCCGAGGGAATCCCTGGATCCAACTGGAGCTGGACCCCGGTAAAGAATGTTGATAAATTAGACTGATATTTGACAAACTGTATTTACTTAAAGCAAGGGTTAATTTTATATGTCAACTTAAAAGAGCTAACAGATGCTGAGATAGCTGTTAAAACATTATTTCTGGGAGTGTCTGTGAGGGTGTTTCAGGAAGAGAGTAGCATTACATGGGTAGACTGACTAACGAAGATTGTCTTCATGAGTGCAAGTAGATATCATCCAATCCAGGAAGTGACTGAATAGAACAAAAAAGCAGAGAAAGAATGAATTTCTTTCTGCTTGAGCTGGGCTATCCATCTCATCTGTATCTATCCCTCATGGATAGACAAACAGGTAGACATTGTAAAGTTTCTACTTATTTGGAGAAATCTGACTAGTATACTCAAACAAAGAATGCAAAAATCACCCAGAAAAAGTAACCATGTTCAGAACCCAGGACAAGATCCCAGCAGGTCAGACATGCTCAGCAGAGTCACACCTACACACTGACTACAGGGTGAAAACCAACACAATGCAGACACTCACTCAGTTTTCATGTGTCTCTGTCACCTTTCCATAATATTGGACTGGTCCAAATACATTTTGAACTCAGCACCATGGAACCAGTACAAGGGTCCTTTGCACAGATATCTCTATCATACTAACAGAGAGCTATAAGGCCTTTCTCAGAAGCTGTCAGTGACACAAGGAGAGAAAGAAATTACACACAAGTCTCATTGCTATAAAGTCTCATGGGAAGATTGCCAGTCATCCCTCATTATCCATTCTCACCTTCGTGTGCTGTGTGTTGTGTGCTAAGTCACTTCAATAGTGTTCAACTTTTTATGACCCCATGGACTGTAGGCTACCAGGCTCCTCTATCCATGAAATTCTCCAGGCAAGAATACTGGAGTGGGTTGCTGCGCCCTCCTCCAGGGGATCTTCCAGACACAGGGATCATACCTGCATCTCCTGAGTCTCCTACATTGGTAGGTATGTTCTTTACCTCTAGTGTCACCTGGGAAGCCCCTCACCTTCTTATCTGATAATTAAATTATTAGCTGGGCAATTGGCCTTCTAGATAGGACTATCTTTCCTAACCACAAGATAAAGTCTGATCAACAGAATGTTAGTTTAATTGATGTTGGTGATTTATTTCTGGATTGTGACCTTAAAGAAATGGTAAAACCCTTCCCTATGAAAATAATAAGAATATAGACAGCTGGCTTGAAATATGTGGATGAAGGAGACATCCTTTCAGGGAAGGGGGTGCACATAATCTCTCTCAATAACATTTCTCAACCACATAAATTTTCCCCAAACATTCCAGACACCTTGTTGGTTTGTGAGCATTCAAAACTTCCAAATACGTTTGGACCTTCATGGGAGAGAGAAACTGACTTCCATATTCTCTGAACCAATGCTATCTGAAGCCCTAGTTAGAACTAAATTGAAGTGAAACAAATTGAGCCATATGTTTTTGTTTTTAATAGCAATGATTACACCTAAAGAAGATCTTTGCATAAGTAAGAATACAGTACAAGGGGTCCACATTTGCACCGCCTTGTCCATATGCCATCTGACAGAGGATCCCAGGTGTAACTTTAGAATTTAACAAACTTCATCGTTTGCACAAGTCACTTAGAATGGACTGTTTAGATCATCAGATTTCTAATTAACTAAATTATTTTGTGCTTAATAGGGACTAAAAAATCTTCAGAAAAATAATACATTTTGACTCAGATTTTACTGGATAAAATTTAATCTTTAACAAATTGGAAAATACTCCACAACCTAGTTATACAACAAGGCCATGATTTTAAACACCAGTAATTGTTATGCTATGAACAGTAGGGCTCTAATTTTTAAATAACAAAAGAGTGATGGAGAACACAGTCTCTCCTATAGTCTGCATTTGTTAAAAGTGCTAGTTCATCAAGCACTTATTCAGCACCTGCTGGCTCCCACATCTGGTTTCACCACTTCATTCCTATACAAACTTGTGCAGCCTGCCCCTTTTTTTGACTCTCTGATTTTTCATTAGGGAAAAAAAAAAAGATCGGGAGAGAACTCTGGGCTCTAGCTATTCTGTCTTTGAAAGGCCTTGATTCTAAGAATGGGACTTTGTCACAGGAAAATGACTCCTGTCACTGCCTTGACTTACTCCTCTTTTTCTGCAGGCAACTCATGCTAGAGCCAGATGTCTGCAGTTGGAGCTATCTCCCAGAAGCAACATCCCGTAACTGCTCCTCCACAGCTTCTTTAACAACTTGAGTTGACAGCAATTATGTTGCCTCAGGGCCTTTTCCATGCTGAGGATATCAATGTGGTATCTGAGCCATCAGCCCTGACTGGACATTAACATCTTATAATGTGTGCTCTTGGAAAAAAAAAACTTGAATTCCAAAATCCCTCCCTCTGTTAGAGAAATTGTTTGCCTATCATTCTGCTGATCTCCAAATATAGCCTTTCCAGGGTGCCCTGCCTCTTCCCCACATTCCAACAGGGCGGAGGTGGCTGTCTACTCTGCCAGGGCTGTGTTCATCTGGCCATGATGAGAAACGTGGTGGGTTAATCAGATACTTCAGGTGGGATGATAAGCCTGCTGCTTAAGATGAAACAAATTTGTGGATGAGTTAATCAGATTCCTCTGTTCAGTTTAGGATTCAGTTCAGAAGGTAAGCATACACACATTGATGTATGGGATCCATCCAGGCCAGAGCTCTGCTTCCAGAAGTTTCCCTGTGGGGCACCTGGAGGGCAGTGTAACACTCACATGGTGTAACAGTGTGACCAAAACTCAGCATTCCTGGGATAACAGGTTAGAGAGCTATAATTCATTAATTAACCCAAGCTGTTTTAAATATATACATATTTTTGAAAATTATATCTTTGGAATTCCATTTCACCTCTTATTATCTAGGAAAATTTTGACAAACTACTTGATTTCTGATTTCACAACTGAAATGGAGATAGTCACATGGTTATCTTACAAAGATTAAATGAGTTACTGTATGTAAAAAGCTTAAAACAGTGTTCTCAGTTAGCATTGCATATTTTTTTAATTAGTGTAAGATAACAACTTCCAAGTGCAGAAGCATGAAAAGAAGTGTATGATGTCATAGGCTTTGAAGTCAGACAGACCTGACTTGGAGTCAAGGCTCTGGTACTTTTAACTACATGATTTAAGTCATTCTGCTTAACCCTCCTGAGTCATGGTTGCTGGATCTGAAAATGAGGGTACTAATGGCTATGTTAGAAAGTTGTGGGAAATATATGTGCAACATCAGACAAGTAGCATATACCAGGAGATCCACTTACCCTTTAGCTTCCCTTAGGAGAAGCAGTCTGAGCTTCACTGCAGAATAAGTGTGGCTTATGAAGTTGGAAACACCTTTTCTAGGATGCAAGGACAGCATTCCTCAGAAGATACTGTTCAAAATGACCTTCACATTCAACTAAACAGAGTTTTTGTTTCCCCAATTGGAAACAATTTTAAAGGTCCTAGTAATAATGGAATTTAGCTATTACTAGAGTTTTTTGTGATTCTCTCTAAGGCCTACTGATGTCAAAAAGAAAACTAAAAGGATAACTCAGAACAATTAAACGGGACTTTAGAATGGAAATTAGGAAATTCAGCAGCAGCACAAACCAGATAAAAGATAACCCGGATGTGGAGCGTATGGTTGATGAGCAGAGGTGTTAGTGTAGTGCCGGTTTTACCTCCCTTACCTGCATAACTTGTCCTCTTCCAGCCAACTTCTGATGAAGACCTGCATGTTCTAAAGAAGAAGCCAATATCCCTAAACTTTAAAGACATCAACAAAAGCATTTCCCAACTTAACCATTAAATTTAATTCCTGAAAGGAAAATAAAAATAAACACTAAATGGCATGAACTTAGAGGACCAGGATCTGAAACTTTTAGGCATGTGAGACTCAAGGGAAAACAAAGACCGCTAGATAAGAACTTGAGGTCTTTTCTGATTGCTTACTTCCCCCACTTAAATATGATGTAAGTAGATTAAAGACCAAATATAAAAACAAAGCAACAAATAACACTGAAAAAATACACAGAAGAACATTGGAGTAAGAAAGATTCTCCTATGTAAGACCAAACCCAGAAAGGATAAAGGAGAACATTATAATTCATACTACTGTCGTATGACTACATCATACAACTTGTAAACTTTCATAAGACAAAGATACACAAAGTTAGAAGACAAATCACAGACTTAAAGTGACAACAATAAGTTGCAAAGTGTTACCTCAAGAGATGGGAGAAAGAATAGAGCAAGGAGGTAAAAGAAACTTGAAACTGATCTGATTACTGCTAAAAGTCTAAAAAGTTTATTATCATAGTGATTAAAAAAATTTTTTTAATAAGACTTGAAACTTCTAATGCAATTCTGAGAACACAAAGAAATACTGTGTTGTAAACAAAACAGGAAATTAACATGGTATACAATGTTATTAACTAAAGTACAGATTTTTTTCAAATCACAAAAACATGAAGATAAATGATAGTAGTAATATAATGTACAATAACATAATTATAAATAATGTTGCTGTATGCTATATACAAACATTATTAAGAGTAAATACAAGAATTCTCATTACAAAGGAAACATTTGTTCTATTTCTTTAA
The DNA here is from genome assembly GCF_029407905.1 of Bubalus kerabau. NCBI lineage: Eukaryota > Metazoa > Chordata > Mammalia > Artiodactyla > Bovidae > Bubalus > Bubalus kerabau. Next base: position 17,383,442 of record NC_073644.1, on the reverse strand, counting down.
TTTTGTATCTATGCGATGATGGATGTTCACTAAACTTATATCATTTTATGATGTATAAAAGAAACTTGAAACTATGGCTCTATATTATTTTTGATCATTTGAATTTTGTGCCACCAGTATATACTTTAAAGGGAAGAGGAAAGAAGAGTGGAAAGAAAGAGGAACAGGAGGGAAAGGCAGGCAAAGTCTTGTCCAGGAACTGAAAAACTGAGTCCATGAGTAAAGAAACTATAGATAAGATTTAGGGAAAAAGAAGAACATGACTGAACCTTGATAGAGAATTGAAATCCTGACACCACCACTTACAAGCTATGTAAATTTAGAAAAATTCATTCAATCCTTTCTAAGCCCCAAACTTCTTTACTAAATAATGAAGATAATAGTTTACTTTTTAGAGTTATTAAAAGGATAAAATAAAATGCAATATGTAAACTCCCAAACATAGTGCTTAAAACATACCATGTCTTAAATAAATAAGAAAGTTTTTTAATCTTTCTCTTAAAAAAAATGGGGAAAGGGGGCATTCGAGAGAATGAAAGGATAGAAGGCAATTCAAGTGACAAGGACAGTGAACAGATCAAGCTAAATAAAACTTGAGGCTGATTTTAGGTGTAGTCAGAGAATTATAAGGGAAAATCTGAGCTGATTATATGCAAATATGCACATTGTAACTAATCCTTTGTTTCCATGCAGCTCAGACATGTTCAACCAGGGTACACAGCTGTGTTATGCAAGGGGTAGTTGTAGAGCTACAGGGTGCTGAGCACACAGCATTCTTGATTAAGAGGAAAAATCAAATTTCTTCTCTTCTAATAATACAAATCGGTGCTTATGGCATTCCTTGGATTCTGGCCACCTAGCAATAATATAGCAAATTTCAAATCTAGGTGTTCTGAAAGAGACATAGTCCAAGGGGAGAAGGATGCACTTGAAAACCCATTAGAAACACATGCAGAGTGTCCTTTGAAGTCTCAGCTCCCCCACCCCCCTGTTCTGCCTGAGTGTAAGACCTTATTCCAAAAGGTTGAACAAAAAAGGAAGATAGACTAATGATTAAAAAAAAAAAAAATCAGATACAGCCTTGCCCCGATAGCCCACCCATCATACTTTCAAATAAGCTGATCACTTACAGTAGAGGTTATTTAGAACAAAGTGGAGCTCCAGAGTCCATTTATTTGAATGCATTTCCATTTCAATCACCCTGCTTCAGAAGTCGCCTCTCCTTGTCACGTAAGGTGAACAGATGTGATTTTAAGGACTTACTTCACGAACTCCTCCTCTGAAAAAAAAAAAAAAAACAGAGTTGTCTGGAGAGAGACTTTTTTTTAACCTCATTTGGGGCATAAGATTCGAAAATGAGTTCATTTCTGATCCTATTCTTGTGAGGGCATCATATTAGTTGCCTTTCAATATCCTTAGTCATAGGTTCTTAGATGAGTGAGTTTTCCTCCACTCTGTGCATAAATAGATTAAAGTTGTCTGTTCAAGTGAGGAAGCAGAGATCAAAAAGATTTTTTTGAGATTTTTTTCATTTCACTTGGCATAATCATGGGTATACAAAGAAGTCCCTCTAACAGGGGTGGTCCATCAATTGAAGTTACTTTTCCCAAAACAGGAGATGATGGATGAATCTGAAGAGAACAACTACATAGTTCCTTGTGCAATAAGTACTCTTGTGACAAAAAAAGCTTTTTATTCAAATGATTAACCAATACCAGGGTTGGTATCTATCCTGAGACTAACTATGAATAGAGATACTATACACAGAATATTTAGCATTCATTCTTCATTTCTAGTGTATTATAAGAAGCAGTAGCAACACTGAAAAGCAAGATACAAGAAAAAATTGTGCCACAAATTTTCACCTTTCCTACCACTTGAGCACTTATTCTTTTATGTACTGGGATCCTTGGACACTCTGAGGGAATACAGTACTCCTGCATTCCCTCTGACAAGATAAAACACACACACCCTCAACAAAATATAAAGCTATTCTGAACAAACCAGAAATAAACCAGGTGCAGCTGTGAGGGCAAGGAGCGTATGGGAATTCTCTGTAATTTCCACTCAATTTTGCTGTGAGCCTAAAAATGCTCTAAAAATTTTTTAATTAAATAGATAGATATACAGATAGATAGATGTGGAGATAATAGGCAGAGAGTCATAGAAAGTTTTCTAGAAGAGGCAGACTTTGATTTGGGACTTAAGATATACTTAGTGAAAGCAGAGAACTATAATCAACAAAGGCCAGCGGTCCAGAATGTTTGGACTTCGAAGAAACCATCATTATTCGGTCAAAAGGAGCATGCTAGAAAATACTTTCAAATAAGTCTGAAGAGTGAAGTAACTAGGAGGTAATGTCCTTGTTTTAAAATTATAACCTCAATCATCTTGCTAATTTATGCTATAACATGCCTACTTAATAGAGTCAAAATGCAGATCTAATTAATGAGGTTGAATCTCTGAGAATCAAAGCATATGATTTCAGAAAGCTTGGTAGTGACCTGATGCCATATTAATTCACCTTAGAGTCCTGGTGATCTGCAAGCCTGAGAGATCTCTAGCCCTATGGCACTGGATATACTCAACAATCCAAGGACTAAGGAAACGGGGTAGCTTTTCAGGAAAAAAGAAATCCTGAAACCTGTGGAATTTTTTCCTGGAGAAAGGAGATCAAGGGGAGAAGTGCCAGGAGCAACTGAAGCAAACAGGAGAAAAAAAAAAAACCCTCATGCAATGTTAATTTGAAAGGTAGGAGGGAGGTTTGTGCATTTAATTATGGTAACATCAGTTCATCAGTAAAGTTAAACTCAACAAGAAAGTCCTTAATCATTAACACTGCCATTCCAGAAATGTGCCTTCTCGCAAATGTGTTTGATAGATTCTGGGTGACAGAGCCTGCAGACAGGACTTGTCAGTCCTGAGGCTTGGAACCCCTAAGAACCCTTGAATATGGTGTCTGTGTGTGTGTGTGTGTGTCTGCCTGTGTCTGTGTGTGTGGTGTGAGTCTTTGCAGGATGTATATTTGTTTTCACTTTTGCTTCTCACCCTCCATCCTTGAAAATTCTTCCTTCTTGTTCCCTAAAATAAATCAGCAATGCCCAGTTTGCGCCACATTTTCTCCTCCCAGTACTTTCTGCTTGCTTTTGTCCCTGAAGGGTTTAGTCATCTTCACTCTCTGCTTCTAAAGGGTGGGTGGGGGTGGGGTGGGGGGCATATTATTGAAAACCATTTCTCCAGGCTTTGTCTTTTTCCAGCAAGCCCCTCCACCCCCTTCATCTAACCTCAGAATAGAAGCTTCTAAACCCACTGGAGAGGTTGAGAGGTAGTTAGAGGCCACCCGCCTGGCCCAGATCCCCGCAGCCAGGACCCGTGCCATCGAAGAGGTCAGGCTTTAATTGGTCTCTTGTTGACTCCTGCCACTTCTTCCCTCCTTGCCAGCCAAGCACCTGGCAGGCAGTTCACAAGACACGTGGATATTCACCTCCTCACGCTTGCGATCCGCTGCTCTAAATCAACCGTCCTCTCCTGTGCCCTTCTCACTTCTCCCAGCACACAGTCTTGAAAAATATCCTAGCGATTTAGCATTTAAATCGGAAGCATTTATTCTAACATCCACACGAAGCTATGGAGACCGGCTGGTAGGGCTAGGGAGGAAACTGTGGGAAATAGTAAAAGTCCCAAAAGAGGTGAAAATAGTTGTATATCACCCAAGAAAACAATGAAATGGAGGATTGAAGGAAAGTAAGTAAGCCTTATTGCAAGGGAAAAGTTCTAACCAAGAGTCCGTGAAACTGCGGGATTACTCCCTGGGGAAATGGTAAGCCCTGCAGCCACGGAGTTATCAAAGACTAACCCAGCAAAGCACACAAAATAAACCATGTGACATTCCACACAAAATGCCGGCTTTTGTCAGCACGTGGTAATGGCAGATTTCCCAGTTTGGACATCTGTTCTTAGAGTTTGACCAGAGGAAAAAACTACTATTGACTTTTGTGTACACTTGATGAGGACTCCCTGAAACTTGTGAGATGGCAAAATGTGGCATGCTGCCATCTTCCAAAAATACATTTCTATAACAGAGTCTTGGTTTATCACAGAATCACAGGTCTTTGCTAGGTCTTCACTTTAAGACATATAAGACATTTGACAGTTAACTGAATCTTGTCTTGTACCATCTTTACCATGACATATATCTCACTTGTATGTCCTTAGCGATTTGTGTTTCTGACCTCTGTTGCTAACTAGTAAGTTCTCTGAGGATGGAGACCACTTGATTCCTCAAAACTTTCAGCATTGGATCTTCTACGTAGTAGGCAATCGTAAATATGCCCCCAAAGTGTAATCATCAAATACTACTATAAATTCAATTAAGTATAAGTCATTGTCCATGGAAAGTCTCTCAGAGAGGGTGCTAAGAATGAGTCATCACCTCATCTAATTTTCTGAATGGTCTAATAGATATTATTGTTCCCACTTTACAGAAGAAGAGACTGAAGCTTAGAGAAATAAGAAAAGTAAAAAAAATAACAAACTCATCTGAAGTCTCCCAGTTAGTAAGTGACAGAGTCAAAAATCCAAATTTACCCCATGCTTTTGCTTCAGCTCTGAAGGCCAGGGAATGAAAATTTATTATTGTAAAGCATTAGCTAACTTCTTTGAAGGTTGTGCAGTAGGTTTGGGCTAAGTGCTTTCTCTGTGTTAGCTAGCATGGGATGCAAGGACATGAAGTACAACCTTTTAGATGAGAAGACTGATACACAGAGACACCAAGAATAAGGCCATGCAACCAGTAGGGAGGAAAGCTGGGATTTGCACCCCACTGATCTCATTCTGGTGCCCATGCTCTTTATTATTTAATTAACACCACCATTCAGGAAAAGGAAATGAAAAATCAAAAAGAAAATCTAGGGCCTCAGGCATCTAGTCACATACCACTTTCACCACAGCATAATTTACTAATTCAATAATTGTTTAGTAGAACTGACTTTCCATCAAATTTCATTTAATGTTTATTCCTAGTCCATAAAACATTCACCCAAATACATCAAGACAAGTCAATACTGCTCTTGTACCTTTCTTGAGCTCCAACATAGCAATATTCAAAGTGTTTCTTGGTGAGGAAAAGTAATGCCACTGTCCAGGAACCCCCTGCAGAAACTGGTGATGAGGCAGAGCAAAGCTGTCGCTAAAGTCTTGGGCACAGAGTTTGCAGAAGATGTGGAATGGAAAGTGTGTAAACAGAAATGCCATACTTGAAGTTTCCATGGTTCAAAAAAACCACAAAGCCTTTGTACCAAAGTTTCTACCATTCATTAATTTATGTCATTAATATTCATTCCTTACAGAGAAAACTAATAATACAAGATAATATACACTAGAAGTTCAGTTCAGTTCAGTCACTCAGTCATGTCTGACTCTGTGACCACATGGACTGCAGCATGCCAGGTTTCCCTGTCCATGACCAGCTCTGGGAGCTTGCTCTAACTCATGCCCATCAAGTCGGTGATGCCATTCAACCATCTGTCATCCCCTTCTGTCATCCTCTGTCATCCTCTTCTCCTCCTACCTTAAATCTTTCCCAGCATCAGGGTCTTTTCAAATGAGTCTGTTCTTCGCCTCAAGTGGTCAAAGTATTGGAGCTTCAGCTTCAACACCAGTCCTTCCAATTAACACTTAGGACTGATCTCCTTTAGGATGGACTGGTTGGATCTCCTTGCAGTCCAAGGGACTCTCAAGAGTCTTCTCCAACACCACAGTTCAAAAGCATCAATTCTTCGACGTTCAGCTTTCTTTATGGTCCAACTCTCACATCCATACATGACTGCTGGAAAAAGCACAGCTTTGACTAGACAGACCTTTGTTGGCAAAGTAATGTCTCTGCTTTTTAATATGCTGTCTAGGTTGGTCATAGTTTTTCTCCCAAGGAGAAAGCGTCTTTTAATTTCATGGCTGCAGTCACCATCTGCAGTGATTTTGGAGCCCAAGAAAGTAAAGTCTGTCACTGTTTCCATTGTTCCCATCTATTTGCCAGGAAGTGATGGGACCAGATGCCATGATCTTAATCTTTTGAATATTGAGTTTTAAGCCAGCTTTTTCACCCTCCTCTTTCACTTTCATCCAGAGGCTCTTTAGTTCTTCACTTTTTGCCATAAGCATGGTGTCATCTGCATATCTGAGGTTATTGATATTTCTCCTGATGATCTTAATTCCAGCTTGTGCTTCATCCAGCCCAATATTTCTCATGATGTACTCTGCATATAAGTTAAAGAAGCAGGGTGACAATATCCAACCTTGATGTACTCCTTTCCCAATTTGGATCCAGTCTGTTGTTCCATGTCTGGTTCTAAACTGTTGCTTCCTGACCTGCATACAGATTTCTCAGGAGGCAGGTAAGGTGGTCTGGTATTCCCATCTCTTGAATTTTCCACAGTTTGTTATGATCCACATAGTCAAAGGCTTTGGCATAGTCAATAAAGCAGAAGTAGATATTTTTCTGGAATTCTCTTGCTTTTTCTAAGAGCCAATAGATATTGGCAATTTGATTTCTGGTTCCTCTGCCTTTTCTAAATCCAGCTTGAACATACCATAGAAAGGATACCCCAGTAAGTACCTATAATCAAGCCACAAACTCCTTCAAAGCAGGCACTCACCTCTTGGCAGTCTTCTATGTCCATCCAAGTTTTCCTGATCCATGAACACTAAATGTAACTAAAACTGAGTTCTTGTCCTGACTCTACCACAAGCCAGCTAGGCAACAAGGTAGTTATGGGACTCAGGGAAGGTGACAGGCATAGAGGACTGGGATACAGGAGGATACTCTCCTCTTCAAGAAAGGCAAATCACATATCTAGTGGGTACTAGCATCTGAACAAATGATCTATTTTACACATACATGTGTATGACAATTTTTCTTCAACATATTATAGATGGAGAGATAAATAAGATTCAGATTTATTTAACAGTGTCACTAAATTCATAATGGCTTTTTGTAATTATTTTTTTAATCAGTGAGCACAACTACTGTGCAAAGAAACTGGAAAATTTTATAACATTTTTTAAAGAATCCTCACATTAATAAGGGACCTCCTAGGTAGCACAGTGGCAAAGAATCCACCTGCCATTGCAGAAGAAGTAGGAATCTAGGGTTCAGTCCCTGGGTCAGGAAGATCCCCTGTAATAGAAAATGGCAACCTACTCCAATATTTTTGCCTGGAAAATTCCATGAATAGAGAAGCCCAGTGTGCTCCATGGGTTCTTAAGAAGTTGGACATACTGAGCACTCATGCACATTAAAAAATGTTTGGAAATACTAGATCAGAGGACTTTTTTTTCTATGCTAAACTTTAGCAATCCTTTGAGTTAAAGCGCAAATGAGATGACTTTTCGGTGTCTTTCTTTTTTTTTTAATTTCATTGTTAATTGGAGGAAAATTGCTTTACAATGCTGTGTTGGTTTCTGCTGTACAACAAAGCAAATCAGCCATAATTATACATTTATCACTTCCCTCTTGAGTCTTCCTCCCCTCCCCTATCCCACCCCTCAAGGTCATCACAGAGCACCAGGCTGGGCTCCCTGTGTTATATAGCAACTTCTCACCAGCTATCTATTTTATACATGGTAGAGAATATATGTCGATACTACTTCTCCATTCATCCAACTCTTTCTTTCCCCAACTGTGTCCACAAGTCCGATCTCTATATCTGTGTCTTCATTCCTTCCCTTCAAATAGGTCCATGAATACCAATTTTCTGGATTCCATATGTATGGATTAACATATGATATTTGTTTTCCTCTTTCTGACTTCACACTGTATAACAGGCTCTAGGCTTACCCACCTCACTGGAACTGACTCAAATGTGTTCATTTTTAGGCCTGAATATTATTCCTTTGTATATATGTACTGCAGCTTCTTTGTCCATCCATCTGTTGATGGACATCTAGGTTCCTTCCATGTCCAAGCTATTGTAAATAGTGCTGCAATGAACAGTAGGGTACATGTGTCTTTTTCCTTTTCTTTTTTTTTTTTTAAATTTTATTTTAGTTTCAATAATGGTTTCCTAGGAGTATATGCCCAGTAGTGGGACTGCTGCTGGGTCATATGGTAGTTTTATTTCTAGTTTTTTAAGGAATCACCCATTCTCCATAGTGGCTGAATCAATTTACCTTCCCTCCAACAGTGCAAGAGGGTTCCCTTTTCACAACATTGTCTCCAATATTTATGGTTTGTAGATTTTTTGATGATGGCCATTCTGACTGGTGTGATGTGATACCTTATTGTAGTTTTGATTTGCATTTCTCTAATAATTAGTGATGGTGAGCATCTTTTCATGTGTTTATTGGCCATTTCTATGCCTTATTTGGAGAAGTTTCTGTTTAGGTTTCCTGCCTATTTTTTGATTAGGCTGTTGTTGTTGTGGGTGTTTTTTTGTTTTTTGTTTTTCCTGATATTGAGCTGTACGAGCTGCTTATACACTTTGAAGATTAATCCTTTGTCACTTGTTTTGTTTCCAATTATTTTCTCCCATTCTGAGATTTGTCTTTTCATCTTGTTTATTGTTTCCTTTGCTATGCAAAAGCTTTTAAATTTAATTTAGCTCCCATTTGTTTATGTTTGCTTTTGCTTCCATTACTCTAGCAGGTGGGTCATAGAGGATCTTGCTTTGATTTATGTCATCGAGTGCTCTGCCTATGTTTTCCTCTAAGAGCTTTATAGTTTCTGGACTTACATTTAAGTCTTTAATCTATTTTGAGTCTATTTTTATGCATGGTGTTGGGAAGTGTTCTATTTTCATTCTTTTACATGTAGCTGTCCAGTTTTCCCAGCACCGCTTATTGAAGAGGCTGTCTTTTCTCCACTGTATATTCTTGCCTCGCTTGTCAAAGATAATGTCAATGCCTTTCAAACCAAGTATGTGCTTCATTCATAGAAATTGTCTTTTGCTGATGATAATTTCCATAATTTACCATTATAAATCGGGAATTTTTGTATTTTCTTATCTGGCTCTATAAATAAGATCTTCTGAACATTTTCTAAATTGAAAAGGTAACTATTACCTTTAATTGGGTTTTTCCACCTCCTTCAATGATAGCCAGGTCTTTGTAAGGATACCATGAGCTTTACAATGGCCCATCTTTCACTATATTCCTCTAGTCACACAAACCATTGTTTTCTTTCTGAAACCTGCCACACATCCTCACACACACACACTGTTCTATTTCCTGGGCATGCCTTTTTATCTCTCCTCAGACCAGTTTAAATATCGTTAAGACTTCCCCCTTGCATCATCACTGTTCAGCACTCTGTCCCTGCACACAGATGGTGGTGTGCCTAACGGAGGGCACCGCCCTCGTCTGCTGTGATAGCTCATTGTCTGGATGGCTACGCTTTCTCATGGCCTGGAGCTACTGGAGTTAATTATGACTGTCCCTCATTTATCTTCTTTCCCCTAGATATTCTAGCTAAGGTGATCTCTAAGTGTTCATTAACGGCCCTGAATGAATGAAATGATAGATGAAGTAACCATAGAAAGCAAATATCTTTGATTATGAAAAACTACACTTGAATTCACAAAGTTGAAACTGGTTTCCAACTTGTACCTGACATGGTTTAAAACGAGTCTAATATATATATATATATATATATATATATATATATATATATATGTAAACTTCCTACTCCTAATTATCTGATGTTCTTTACACTCTCTCAAAAGGAAAGTGAAAGGAAATAAATTCTTTCCGCAGTTTCTCCACCTTGCTTCTATACTCTACAAAGGGAATTAATAAACCAACATTATTCCTAGAGCTGGTTTGATATAAATTGATGACTCTAGTATTCAAACCAAGATGGGATGGTAGGATAAGACTCTGAGAGAATATATTTTTGGTAAAAGAAGAAATACATTAATTCTATCACCACATATAAAAAACCTAAAATTAAGAAAAAATAGAAAGAGAAAATTATACCTCCTTGTGGAGGTAAGCATAGGCAAGAGAGGGAAAAATAAATTTATTCTTTTATTGTCAAACCAAGTGGAAAAGATTAGACAGTACATGTAAGAATGAAAACACTTGCTAAAACAAAGGCTATTGCACTGTTTGTTCTCACTGCAAAATTGTTTCTTTAAACTGCAGGATAGTACACCATTTAGTACAAGACCCAGGACAAAGAACTGACAATTCCTAACATGAACAGATTACTTCATCCCAGTTACTTCATCCCCATCAGGTACTATGCTAAGCTCTTTATCTGCTCACAATATTTTATTCTTACAATAGCCCTATGAACTGTAATTTGAGATCTGTTATTATCTTCACTACAGATGGTGACTGCAGCCATGAAATTAAAAGACGCTTACTCCTTGGAAGGAAAGTTATGACCAACCTAGATAGCATATTCAAAAGCAGAGACATTACTTTGCCAACAAAGGTCTGTCTAGTCAAGGCTATGGTTTTTCCAGTGGTCATGTATGGATGTGAGAGTTGGACTGTGAAGAAGGCTGAGTGCCGAAGAATTGATGCTTTTGAACTGCGGTGTTGGAGAAGACTCTTGAGAGTCCCTTGGACTGCAAGGAGATCCAACCAGTCCATTCTGAAGGAGATCAGCCCTGGGATTTCTTTGGAAGGAATGATGCTGAAGCAGAAACTCCAGTACTTTGGCCACCTCATGTGAAGATCTGACTCACTGGAAAAGACTGTGATGCTGGGAGGGATTGGGGGCAAGAGGAGAAGGGGATGACAGAGGATGAGATGGCTGGATGGCATCACTGACTTGATGGACGTGAGTCTGAGTGAACTCCAGGAGTTGGTGATGGACAGGGAGGCCTGGCGTGCTGCGATTCATGGGGTCGCAAAGAGTCGGACATGACTGAGCAACTGATCTGATATGATTTGATCTGATTATCTTCATTTTTCAGATGAAGCTTAATAAGATTAGGTTGCCCAAGATGACAGAATTAGTAAGCAGTCAGACTCAGGCAGTCTGATTTCAAAGTCCTAACCACCTCCTATTTCTAGGATAGTCTGAGAATAGGAAATCTGGAATTTCATCTCAATTCTCTATTTGAGGTAGATTTTTAATATTAGACATAATTTTGACAAATCTGGACCAAGATAAGATTTTTCAGTTTGAGAGACCAACATCAATAAAGATGTGGAAGTGAGAAAACAAGAGTTATCCCTAGGGGATAGAAGGACCCAGGGAGATAAGACCACATCATCTCAGAGGAGAATGGGACTGGTACATTTAAGCCCCAAGCCAAATTTAGCCACCAAGTGTTTTTGTAGAGCTGCTGGTTGAAGAATGCTTTTTTTATATTTTTAAGTGGCCGAAAAAATATTTCAAAAAGAATATTTCATGACAGGTAAAATTATTATTACATGAAATGTATAACAATTTTAAAAGTGCTGTATCCAGAGCTCTGAAACATTTTGAGATATAAAGTGGCATAATTAAGAACTTGGTTTATAAGATTCTAAAAAAAGACATTTTCAGATGTTTCTGTAATGATTGTTCACTGTATGATCACAAAAGGAAGCAGGAGAGCAAGGCAACTGACTGAGGAGCAATAAAGCCATTTGGGGTCCCAGAACTTCTAAGATTCAAGAAAAGCAGTTTATCTACTTTACGACTCATCATAACCTCAAGGGAGCCACCAGTTTTATGTGCCTGTAGCATTGTTCCCCCAAGAGAGTCTATCTGGTTGAATTGATTCATTGCTGACTAGTATGGAGCATGCCTTATCCTGCATAGTATGGTGACTAGTCCCTGCAGATCAAGCCTACCCATGGTTGTCCATGGCTGAGACCGTTCATTGGTCTAGACAATTGCAGGAGAGCAGGTTCAACTGCTCTCAACATCCAGAGATGAAGCTTCAGCTTCTACACAAGAAGTGCTTGAGAACACTCGCCTTCGAAGGGAGAAGTGAACACAGTAGCCCCTTGGCGTTTTTTTTAATATTTATTTTTTAATTAATTATTTTAATCCAAGGCTAATTACTTTACAATATTGTAGTGGTTCTCACCATATGTTCACATGAATCAGCCATGGGTGTACATGTGTCCCCCATCCCGAACTCCCCTCCCACCTCCCTCCCCATCCCATCCCTCAGGGTCATCCCAGTACACTGACCCTGAGCGCCCTGTCTCATGCATTGTACCTGGACTGGTGATCTATTTCACATACGGTAATATACATGTTTCAATGCTATTCTCTGATTCCTCCCTCAGATAACTACTCCATGGACCTTGCACCATACACCTGTCTAGATTTCAGTGGAGCCTCTGCCTCAGCACCTGTGCTCTGGCTACCCTGCTCTATGCTTCACAGCTACACCAAGTCTTATTGGCTCAAAATATCCAAAGGTAAATATAAGCATCAGCTCTGAATTCTAATTTTATATCCTAAAATCCTAGTCCATTTTTATCTTCTGCTTTAACCACAGCATTCTTTTTCCTGCAGCACTGTTTCTTTACTGCAATTACCCTAGTTCTTTCCAAAAGAAGGAAGGAAGAAATAAGGGAGAGAGAAAGGGGAGAAATAATAAAGAAAACTAAGATGCTCACCCTTGGGAGTGTATCTGTACGTTAGTGATGACAAGTCAATAGGCAGTTGGTCATTTATCCTCCTTTGATGGTCTTTATTTGTGTCTTACTTTGAATAAAATAGCAAACACTTATCTTTATAACTAGCTCAACAAGCCCTAGTAGTTTCCAAATCTGAATTCTTAAAAGGTTTTGTTTAAACTATTTTGAACAAACAGGCAAAAATCAGTTTTGCAGTAAACCTGACAGTTAGAGAAAAAGGTTAAAGTAAACCTATATAAATAAGCCAGGAGAGAAACTGGCTTCTAATCCTCAACCTATTGTTCACTAGCTACAAGATCTTGATGAAGCCCAAACACTTCAGAGCCTCATATTGGTCAGATATGAAAATGAATAATAAAACTTCTTTCACAAATATCACAACTGGCGCTGGTGATTAAATGAGAAGATAACACTTTCCAAGTTTCAGAAATTGTCAAATACAGACTACATGTGAATAAAGGATGTGAATGCTCATACACAGAATAAACATTGCAGGCCTACAGAAGAATGAGCCATCACTCCAGGGCAGATTGATAAGGGGCTGATTTTAGATGACTTGTTATTTCATTGGAATTTCTTGAAATTCATTGGAATCTTGAGGGAAGGGAGTATATTCTAAGCTAAAATGACTTGTGCAGGCAAAGCATGGAAGTCAAGAAGTTTAGTGTGTTTAAGGAGCAGTGAGCAGTAAGGCGAGAGCAAGAGTCAAGTTGAAGGAGATGAATGTGGAAAAAGTGATCTTAAGCCCACTATTCAGTTCAGTTCAGGTCAGTTGCTCAGTCGTGTCTGATTCTTTGTGACCCCATGGACTGCAGCACGGCAGGCTTCCCTGTCCATCACCAGCACCTGGAGCTTGCACATGTCCATCAAGTCGGTGATGCCATCCAACCATCTTATCCTCTGTCATCCTCTTCTCCTCCTGCCTTCAATCTTTCCCAGCATCAGAGTCTTTTCCAAGGAGTCAGTTCTTCGCATCAGGTGGCCAAAGTATTGGAGTTTCAGCTTTAGCATCAGTCCTTCTAATGAATGTTCAGGATTGATTTCCTTTAGGATTGACTGGTTTGATCTTGCAGTCCCTCGAATGCCAGGGTTACAAATTCGGAGATTATTTGAGTCACAGAGCAGTATTTTCAGACCAATGGTTTGGCAATAGGAGGCAGAATAGATCAGAGGGAGACTAGGGAGCAGATAGAACATGTTAGAAATTGTTGTCCACATCCATCTAGGGATGAGATAAGGAACTAAACTAAAGTTGTGTTGGCTAACATAAAGAATCTGGTAACAGATGGGGATGTAAAGAGATAATGAAACACCACTTTTAGAGATGCTGTCATTGGAAACAGTGAAGTCATTCAGTGTAAGCCATCCCAGAAGGAATTAACTCCGTTTAAGCCTCAGTTTTTGGAGGTGATGATATCTGTGACTTGAAAGAGCTTGAATATATTACATGGGAAAGCATCACAATATTGTAAAGTAATTATCCTCCAATTAAAATAAATATATTTTTTTAAAAAACGAAAAGACTTTGAGAAAGGAACGGACATGAATGGGGCTTGGAGCCACAGAGAAAGACAGGAGACAACCATTTCTCTGGATTTTTTTTTTAATTTTATTTTATTTTTTAACTTTACAATATTGTATTGGTTTTGCCATATATCAACATGAATCCGCCACAGGTATACACGTGCTCCCCGTCCTGAACCCTCCTCCCTCCTCCCTCCCCGTACCATCCCTCTGGGTCGTCCCAGTGCACCAGCCCCAAGCATCCAGTATCGTGCATCGAACCTGGACTGGCAACTCGTTTCATATATGATATTATACATGTTTCAATGCCATTCTCCCTATTGAGCAAGGTTCTTCAAAGTAGGCATAAGGAGGCTTAGAACAATCCAGTCAAAAGGGAGACAGCTCCTCAGGGATCTTGAATAGTGGAGAAAGAGATGCAAGCCTCTTACATGAAGACTCCTGATGGTCTAAACCCAACCCTCTCCAGAGGTCCCACACACAGAAGGAAACCACAGTTCAAGCCAAATATTTCTGAACTAGGAGAATGAGAAGCCAAACAGCAAGGAGTACTGATTTCTATTTAAATATAGTATTTTTATTACTTTTCTGGAAATTTGATACCAATCCCTTTCTAAACTAGACAAAGCAGCATAATTTTTTTCTTTCCAAATGATTGACACTCAAAAGGTAATACCCTTTAAATTCCTCCAATTAAAGCAAATTTAATTTTAAGTTTAATTAAAGGAAACTTTAATTAGAAAGAAGATTAAATTTTAATTAAATTTCTCTAAAATCTTCATACCGGCCTTTACAGCTAATATTTCTGTCAGAAACCAAATCCCTTCTTAATATTCTTAAATTCTATTCTAGCATTTTCCTTCATATTAAAACAACATCTCACCAGCTGTACCTGCCACTGTGAAAATTATTCTCATCTTAAAATACTGGAAATGCAACTGAGGAACCACAGTCTCCCTGGGCAGAGAAGAAAAAACAACAGATTCTATTATTGATGAGGATTTTATTTTCAGTCTCTTCGCAGTCCTTTCTGAAGCAATTAGGTATGGTGGGCCTGTTGTGAGCCAGTTGGGCTGTATCCACACCGCTGACAACCACTTACGGAACTCCTACTGTGCGCATTGCCCCGCGCAAAGTTCCCTGTCTAGCAGGGAAATGTTAAAATACTAGCTCAGTCAGCGACCCATTCGACAGAGCATAGACCAGTTTGGCCCCCTGGATTCTTGGCTGTTCCTCTCCTCCCAGAGTCAGGAAGAGAAACACCATCTCCTGATGCCTGACTCATCCAGGTCTTTCCACTGCTTCTCCCTGCCCTATGCCGGACACAGCTCCCTAGCCAAGGACTCAGATTCTGCACCTAAATTGCTGCCTGACAGTTACATTATCTGTAAGAATAAACTAAACACTATCTCTCACATTCCTCATCTGTAAAATGGGGTAATAAAATCTGTCATGCCTACTTCTTAAGAAGTCAGAAATACCAAATGAAATAGTGTAGATAGAAAGATTCTGAAAATTGCCAAGTGCTACATATTCCTGTGTATAACCATCTCCTACTGCCACATTGCATAGCTTATCCCATTCCTCCCAGGACCCATGCCCTGTTCCATCAACCTATATAACCAAGCCCAGCTTTTATGTCACCTCCTCCTTAAAAAGAACACTGAACAAAAACCCAACAGGGAACATTCTTTTTACACATGAACCCTGGCCCACTGCTTTATATTTACTGATATACAGCAGAGTCCTGTCTCTGCCTCCAGACACATGAAAGGACCTTCAAGTTTCCCAACATAAGAGTGAAGTTAAAATAAAATGAGAATAAAGAATTTCATTAAGAAAAGTTACCTTTAGTTTTCCTGACAGTCAAAACTCTCCTTGGCAGGTTACTAGATTGAGTTTACAACCACTGTAAAAAAGGCTGCGCTGAGCTCAGTACCTGCTACTCCATGTGTCAGCCAAACACCCCATTTTCTTGAGGAGCTAATATGTGCACTCTAATTTTATCCACCTTTGATTGTCCACTAACAACTCAAATTGCCCTCACCCTAGGGCATATTTTGGCCCTAGACCTGGAATGCCTCTCCCAAATTTTCTACTACTTGTCTTCAAAGTTTTCAACAAATCCAAGCTCCTCCAAGAATCCTGTCTTACTCCTCCCACTTCTTCTGAATTCCTGTGTCCCTACTACTTGGGTGACACGCAATGAAGGCTTAGGTGCGGGCCTATTTCCTTGCTGTACCCTGGGTGCCAGTCTCATCCTGCAACTTCTCCAGTGAAAGATTTACATTTTGTGCTCTTTCTGTAATTCCTGCAGTGCCCAGATCACTGCTGCCTACATAGGAGATAACTAGAAACACTTACTCATTAACTTTTTCAAATGGAGTAGAAACGTACACTAATTTGTGAAGTGCAGAGTACATGAGAGATGCCATAATTCTCACAAAGCAGCAAAGACATTTAATACACAAGCAAGCAAAAGAGACGATAGTCAGAAATAGAAATTTAAAGATGGAGGAAAGACGCTTAAATCCATGGTAAAGAGGATTGGACTCGGGGTAAAGATGATGGTAGGGAGGATAGCTTCTTCCAGGAGTGTGTGTGGAGTGTGTGGGAGGTTGATAAGCCCCCAGAGTGGGAGGAAGCAGTCATGGGACAGAGGCCTCAGAGAAGACTTTTTCCAAGACCAGCTCTGGGCCCTTGGTGATCCAGTATTCAACTGTAAAATGGGTACAGTGTAATTCTCCTGTTCTGCTTCAGGGGTTTTGTGAGACCTAATTATTTATTGTTTGTAAAGGCTTTGAACTCTCTGGATGACAGACACCCACAAGCAGTTCAAAGGCTGACTCTAGACCATTATTAGCTCCAGTTAGACTCACAGCGAGAGGAAAGACATGACCATTTTCAGCACACCTGTCAGCTCGGCCTTTTTAATCATTTGTAGGGGTTTTATGGCTATATTAGAATTGCTCTTCATTACTTTTTCACCAGCAATTAAAAAAAGATCAAAATGGGACTTGTAACAAGGAGGCTGAATGCTAATTTTTGCTCTCTATAGAAAGGCACAACATACATCTCAGGAATCCCTTTCTCTTTACCCCTACAGTCTGCAAGAATTTTAGAGGATATATGACTCTCCTCTTTGTCTGCCTCAGAAAAATTAAGAGAAGGGGACTTAAAGAAGTAAGAGATGAAGGTAAAACTCACCAGTTTTAAATGTTTATTTTTTTCCTTCTTTACACTAGTTGCCAAACTTCCAAACTGCCCAATAATGGAACACTTTTTTTAAAAACTGAACCTCTGAATAGAAACACAATTCTCATTATCAAAAAGCTGTTGACAATGAATCCTGAAATTCTTTCTGTCTCTTTTTCTATCTGCCTCCCCTCCATTCTCCCTGCTCCTATGAATGGTTTAAGTTCTCTAAGTGAGCTTCTCGAGGATCCAATAGGACTGGAGTTCGGTAATTTCCTTTTTCTGTTCTAGATGAAGGATACTTTGGCATCCCCATTCCATCAAGGGCTCTTGCCTACCGGTCATGCCCACCTCATACTGAGGTCCCCATTTGCCTCCGGCTTTCATTCTTCCTTGTCTTCTCCTTGACCTTTCTGCTTCCAGGAATATCTTCACTGAGAACCTGCTTGCTCCCATACATTTGTCTAGCTTTATTGAGGTATAATTGACAAAGGAAAATTGTATTTGCACAATCAAAATATTTAACCTGATGTTTTGATGTATGTATACATTGTGAAATGAGTATCACAATTAAACTAATTAACACATCTATCATCTCACATACTTTTTTTTTTGTAGTAAGAACACATTTGTCCTAGAAAATTTCAAGTAAATAAGATAGTATTATTAACTATAGTCACTATGCAGTACTTTAGATCTCCAGAACTTATTTGTCCCACATAACTGAAACTTGGTATCTTTTGACCTACATTGACTCCACCACCACTCAGCTCCTAGCAGCTACTATTCTACTTCCTATTTTTATGAGTCTGACTTTTTTTATTATTCTTTTTTTTTTAACTTTACAATATTGTATTGGTTTTGCCGTATATCAGCATGAATCTGCCACAGGTATACACATGTTCCCCATCCTGAATCCTCCTCCCTCCTCCCTCCCCGTACCATCCCTCTGGGTCATCCCAGTGCACAGAAAGACAGACACAATATCTTCTTACTTATATGTAGAATCTAAAAGAGTCAGACTCATCGTCCAGGTTCAATGCACGATGAGTCTGACTTTTTTAGATTCCACATATTAAGTAAGAAGATATCATGTCTGTCTTTCTGTGTTTGGCTTATTTTACTGAGCATAATTCTTTCCAGATTCATCTTTGTTTTGTCACAAAGGAATTGATTGTGTGTGTATTATATACTACATATAATATACATGTATACATTTAATGTATACATCTAATATGTATATATCTATATTACATATGTAGATATTTCACATCTTCTTTGTCCATTTGGAAATGACAGAGGATGAGATGGTTGGATGGCATCACCGACACAATGGACATGGGTTTGGGTGGGCTCCGGGAGCTGGTAATGGACAGGGCGGCCTGGCATGCTGCGGTTCATGGGGTTGCAAACAGTCGGACACGACTGAGCGACTGAACTGAACTGAACTGAATTTGTCCATTCATCCATCCGTGGACACTTAGATTGTTTCCACATCTTGGCTATTGTGAATAATGCAGTGAATGTGGGGGTGCAGATGCCTCTTCATGGTCCAGATTTCATTTCCTCTGGATAAATACCTTGAAGCATGATTGTGGGATTGCCGGGTCATAGGGTAGCTTTATTTTTAATTTCTTGAATACCTTGTTTATTGTTTTCTCCCACCTTTGAGAATTAGGGCTTACAACAGTCATTAACCTAACCTCTTCCCTAGGTCTTCTCCTTTCTTTCTTATCTACAGAAGTTAATTTACCAAAATAAATATTCATGTTGGAGTTTCAGGTGGAAATTAGGAAAGAGCAACGATGTCACTGCTCTACACACTCTATATTCTTCTCCACCATAGATTAATCTTCACAAGATTAATCCTAAGAATCTAAATTTTTAAATAATGCTTACAGATGACAAGCTGGACCCAGAATGGGGAGTTGAGATAAAGTTGTCTGGAAAAAAAAAAAACTGAAGTAGAATGCTTTCTGTTCTGTTTCACCTGCGAAGTTGGGAGTTGATAAGGTTCTATGTAGCATTATCTCCCACAATAGTAGATACTGTCTAAACAACAAAAAGGGATAAGGTAGCCCACCCACATGGACCACAAGAATGATGTCCCACATTTTTCCTGATTCAGGAAAGTCAGAGGACCCCAAACTATGGTGTGGGGACACGTAGAAACTTTCCTGGTCCTCCATCAAGGTCTTGTATCCATATTCAGGGTATTTGCAAGTATCTTGTAAATGACTTTTAATCCCACAGCAAAAGAAGTGTGCACCACATGATTATTCAGTCTAAAATATTTTGAATGTGCGTTTAGTAAACACACATTCTCTGTTTCCATGAATTGTTTATCCCAAAACTCAAAGTTTCCTTTTTAATAACTGTCATTGGGTTCCTGTTATTATTGCTGCTGCTGCTACTGGGGGACATGTTATATAATATAAACAGCAAAAGCATGCATTTCAATAGTAGTTCCTTCAGTTCAGTTCAGTTCAGTCGCTCAGTCGTGTCCGACTCTTTGCGATCCCGTGAATCACAGCACACCAGGCCTCCCTGTCCATCACCAACTCCCAGAGTTCACTCAAACTCACATCCATTGAGTCGTCTCATCCTGTCATCCCCTTTTCCTTCTGCCCCCAATTCCTCCCAGCATCAGAGTCTTTTCCAATGAGTCAACTCTTCACATGAGGTGCCCAAAGTTCTGGAGTTTCAGCTTTAGCATCATTCTTTCCAAAGAAATCCCAGGGCTGATCTCCTTCAGAATGAACTGGTTGGATCTCCTTGCAGTCCAAGTGACTCTCAAGAGTCTTCTCCAACACCATAGTTCAAAAGCATCAATTCTTCAGTGCTCAGCTTTCTTCACAGTCCAACTCTCATATCCATATATGACCACTGGAAAAACCATAGCCTTGATGGCGGAGAGGGCAATGGCACCCCACTCCAGTACTCTTGCCTGGAAAATCCCACGGACAGAGGAGCCTGGTGGGCTGCAGTCCATGGGGTCGCTAAGAGTCAGACACGACTGAGTGACTTCACTTTCACTTTTCACTTTCATGCATTGGAGAAGGAAATGGCAACCCACTCCAGTGTTCTTGCCTGGAGAATCCCAGGGACAGGGGAGCCTGGTGGGCTGCTGTCTATGGGGTCACACAGAGTTGGACATGACTGAAGTGACTTAGCATAGCATAGCATAGCATTACTAAATGGACCTTTGTTGGCAAAGTAATGTCTCTGCTTTTCAATATGCTATCTAGGTTGGTCATAACTCTTCCTCCAAGTAGTAAGCGTCTTTTAATTTCATGGCTTCAGTCACCATCTGCAGTGATTTTGGAGCCCAAAAAGATAAGGTCTGCCACTGTTTCCACAGTTTCCCCATCTATTTCCCATGAAGTGATGGGACTAGATGCCATGATCTTCGTTTTCTGAATGTTGAGCTTTACACTAATTCAACAACAACCTAAAAACCTTAATGCTTCAAAACTAGAGCGGTGGGATGGAACTTTCAAAAGACTCCCCAATGTTCTGTCTTTACTCCCTCTCAAAGTCCTGTTACCAAGAGTACCTCTGCACAAATGTTCCATTTTAAACACACAACCTGCTCTCTGCTCCCATCTTCACACCCCATATACCCACAAACATGATATATCTCGGTCATTTCATTTCTACACTGTTTGTGATTTTCATGTGTTCTCAGGTTTCTTTGGTTCCCTTATAAAATCCCATATTCATTTTTGGCTTATCATCCATTAAAAAACATTTGAATTAAAATTTTTAAAAAAAAATCACTCAGCCACTGTCTCGACCATTGGAGTAGGGCACTGGAGACCTATATTCTGATCCCAGTTTTGCAAATAATTGGTTGTGTGACCCAGAACTAATCATTTAATCTCTGTCTAATTTCTTCATCAATAAGATAAAAAATATAACTTTCTTACCTGTTTTACAAAGCTGTTGTGAGAAATATTTGAGGACTGAATATACATCTGACATCTCTGGCTCTGATTCTCCTCTGAAAGCTGTCTCTGATGACTGCGCTTCATCTACCTATAATCCATGCTTTCACTCACTAGGCACACATTTATTGACCCAACTTATCTGTCAGGCTATAAGATCTCACACTCCCTGGGAAGGCAGACTCGTGACAAAACCGCACCTTGTCTGAGAGGTACTCAGGTGCTGGGGGGTATGGTACGCCCTCTGTAAAATCATGGACAGACTTGGGGCAGCTCATCAAGGTATGTATGGAGTGGACATGTTTCTTATTTTGTTTTTCTATCTCGTCACCCTTTATTCATTCCTCTTCCCTAATAGAATCTTCTTTTGCGAAATGTACACTTTCCCAGTGGTCCAAGGAGCAGACTGTGCTAATTGGGTGCTCCTTCCCTGACACATGCAACTTTTACACAGTGACAGAGACTTTAAGTGTAGGAATTTCCTGATGATGGCTGTGGCCACTGACCTAGCTCTCCCTGCTATGAGCTGTTCCAGTCATTAGCATTCCTGCTCCTCGGAGTTGTCTCATTTCCCATCATCTTCCAAGTTCTCAACTTTCTCTGTGAGTTAGCAATAGGTTTCCACCAAATTTACTTGTTCTTTAGTTAGTCAGAGTTGCTGTAACAACAAAGCCACAACAACAGCAAAAACCTGAATAATGACAATAAGCTGTACATTATGTGCATGTGCCTCTGTGAAGGTGAAACACAGAGGCCTACCTCAGTGCTCAGTACATATTCATTCATTCAACCAACACATATCCATTGAAAAACTATGAGTCAGGCCCTGGGCCCTCATGAAGCTCATGGTTGGACAAGGAGGATGGACAGTGAGAAAGTAATTGAAAGTACAGTGTGTATTGAAGAGAGGCAGGGCTTTATTGAACAGTATGGCAGGCAATCTGGAACTAAGGGAGGACTTCCCATATAGAAGTCATATTTTACCTTAGTTGTAGGGGATGAAGAGGAATCTACTAGGTAAGGGCTGGGGGATGAAATTCTAGAGGGAGGAAACAATCTGTCCCCTGAGGAAAAAAACCTTGAACAGAGCCCACTGCCTCTCTATTTCATGAATCACTGGGGTACAGCATAAAGAGATATGAATTATAAGTAGACAGGAAGCCATGTGTTAGCCCTGGTCCCACAGATGGCACACTCTGTGAGCTTGAAAAGGCACTTGCTTTTTTATGTGCATTACCTAATCTGTAATATTAGGGTAGAGGGACACCTAATACAGAAGGTCTCTAATATGTTATGATTTATGCACACTTCTCATGTCTAGTAACAGGTGGATAAAAGACATGACAGGAGCTTCATCTAAAATGACCATCCATCCCATCTTCTTGCAGTCTCATCTCTGCTGCCCTCCATATGATAGAGTGTAGGTGCAGTG
This sequence comes from Bubalus kerabau, assembly GCF_029407905.1. Classification (NCBI taxonomy): domain Eukaryota; kingdom Metazoa; phylum Chordata; class Mammalia; order Artiodactyla; family Bovidae; genus Bubalus; species Bubalus kerabau. The sequence goes on along the minus strand of NC_073644.1, from coordinate 17,360,756 downwards.
TAGGTGCAGAGCACTTTGAGAAGCAATAAGAGGACACAAAAGCAGAGGTGGGTAAGGTGTGAAAGGCAGACAGGCAAACTCTTGCCAAATGTACCTGTACTAATTTTTAGACAGTCAAGAAATAATCCTACTTAGTATCCACTGCCCTCATTCCTGCTATGTAAGATAGCAGCTCTCTCACGTTGTTTACCCCATTGTAATTATGTGTGTCTTCTCCTCTGTTTTCCTTACCACTAATTTTTTTTTCTCACTTTTTATGCTTCGGCTTAAATTGACATTTATTAAAACACCACCAAACAAATGCTCACAGAATACACAATAAGACAGGCCATATTTGGGTCCATAAAAATCTCAATAACTTCCCAGTAATTGAGATTGCACAAAATGTGGTCTCTGATCACAACAGCATTTACCTAGAAATCAATAAAAAGTCTGCAAAATTGCCCAGTTTTGGGACAGTCAGCAACATACTTCTGAGCCCACATATCAAAGAAGAAATCACATACCAAAAAAGAAAATATTTTGAATAGAAATTACTGTGCATGCTAAAATATCAACAAGAAATCTTTCACCATTTACGTGCTTAAATTTCTTTCTTATTTAACCAATTAAATATAATTATGACTTATACAATTTTCATACAGCATAGGTTACAAATTCTATTCAAGTTCCCATAGACTATGAACTAGGAGACACTGGAACATATCCAGGGATGTAAAAAAAAACAAGGTGCAAAATGTCATGGTCTAAAGGTACTGAAGTAGTTGATATTGTTCTCTTATCATTGTGGAATTATGTTAGAAATCAGTATCAAAAGATATTTGATAATAACCCACATATTTTCAACTGTAGTGTGACATTTACCAAGAGAAATCTTTGACTTAGCTATTGAAATCCTCAATAAAGTTAAAAGACTGAAAAAAACACAGAGAGTAATTTCAGAGAAGATAGCATTTAAATTAGAACTTAATATTGAAATGAAAATTTAGTATCAAAGCAACTTTCAGTCAGTTCAGTTCAGTTCAGTCGCTCAGTCGTGTCCGACACTTTAAAACCCCATATATTTGGAAATTAAATGTCTACTTTTCAAAGATGAGTGTATTTAAGAAGTTATAATAAGGAAAACTAGAAAATATCTATAACAAAATAAAAATGAAAACAGAATCTACTAGAATTTATTTCATGCAGCTGAAGTCCCTCAGTGCAACTAAATACAATGTGGAATCTTGAATAAGGTATGAAAACAAATAATGGACACACGCATAAAATTTTGTGAAATTTGAATAAAATCTGATCTTTAGTCAAAAATGCTGTATCACACATTGTTAATAACTTCCATTTTTCTTTTTTTTTTACAACATAGATTTCTTTCTAGTCTCAAAATTGGATTAGAAGTTTCAAACCTCATTCAAATTTATTTTTAAAGCACTAAGATAATAAACTTTCTAGTCCTTTAGCAGTAACATTAGATGCCAAAACATATGAAACTATATCAAAGCTTTGAGTGAATATGAATTAGAAATCTAGCATTCTATTCTTATTGTAAAACAAGTAGAATCAAATGCCATAATTTTTTAAGCAAAAATGTATGTTTTCTAAAATATATATTTTATTCTACACATTATTTATATACATATGTGTGTACAAAGCTTTTCTACTGTGCTTTATAAAGGCTTGAGAAAAAACAATAAAGAAGAGGTGGAGAAATTGGAAAACATAAACTAAGTGAAATGGGAGTATCAAATATGAAATAGAAAAAGTGAAACAAACTAGATAAAAGTAAAACATAATCAAGCAGTCCAGTTGTTTTTAAACACAGATGCTCATGAGTAACACATCTGAAGTTTGGAGAAAAAAAGCAATACCTGGGCATTTGTATTTTTCAAAAAATTTCAAGATAATTCTGATATGCATCTGGAATTTAAAAACTGATTATAGATTTTTCTATTAACTGATAGTTTTAGTGATAAAGAATTCTATTATTTTCTGTTGACCAATCATAATACAATGGAATTAAGCAAATAACATTTACATAATCACAATAGCAAAAGATGTTTATCAGTTTTCATAACCAATAACCAGAAAAAAATAAAAGATAATTACTGTTGCAAGCCATAATGGAAATATGATCAACCTAACAATATAAAATAATTACATACAATTTTTTTAATCTGAGTGATGTGGTAAGTGGAAGTGCATACATTCACATGGTTTTATCCACCGAGCCACTCTATGTTTTTTGGTTGGTGCATTTAAGCCATTTACATTTAATGTAATTATCAATATGTATGATCCTGTTACAGTTTTCTTAATTGTTTTGGGTTTATTTTGTGTTGGTCTTTTCCTTCTCTTGTGTTTCCTGCCTAGAGAAGTTTCTTTAATACTTATTGTAAAGCTGATTTGGTGGTGCCAAATTCTCTTAATTTTTGCTTGTCTGGAAAGATTTTGATTTCTCCATCAAATCTGAACATATTGCTGGGTAGAATGCCCTTGGTTGTAGGTTCTTCCCTTTCATCATTTTAAATATACCATACCATTCCCTTCTGGCTTGTAGAATTTCTGTTGAGAAATCAGCTGAGTAACCTTATAGGAGTTCTCTTGTATGTTATTTGTTGTTTTTCCCTTGTTGCTTTTAATATTTTATTTTTGTCTTTAATTTTTGCCCATTTGATCACTGTGTATCTTGATGTGTTCTTCCTTGGGTTTATCCTGCCTGGGACTCTCTGCACTTCCTGGACTTGGTTGACTGTTTCCTTCCCCATGTTCGGGAAGTTTTCAACTATTATCTCTTGAAGTATTTTGGGAGGTCCTTTCTCTCTCTCTTCTCTTTCTGGGGCCCCTATAATGAGAATGTTGGTGTGCTTAGTGTTGGCCCAGTGGTCTCTTAAGCTTGACTCTTTTTTTTTTTTTTTTCATTATTTTTTCTATATTGTGTTCTGTGGCAGTGATTTTCACCATTCCAGGTTGCTTATCCATTCTTCTGCTTCAGTTAATCTGTTTTTTATTCCTTCTAGTGCATTGTTCATCTCTGCTTGTTTGTTCTTTAGTTCTTCTAGATTTTGGTAAACATTTCTTGCATCTTATCCATTCTTTTACAGAGATCCTGGATCATCTTCACTATAACTATTCTGAATTCTTTTTCTGGAAGGTTGCCTATCTCCACTTTATATAGCTGTTTTTCTAGGGTTTTATCTTGTCCCTTCATCTAGGATATCACCTTCTGCTTTTTCATTCTGATTAACTTTCTGTGATGTGGTTTTCATTCTAGCAGGATTGTGGTTCTTCTTGCCTCTGTCTTTTCATACTGTTCATGGGATCTCAAGGCAAGAATGCTGAAGTGGTTTGCCATTCCCTTCTCCAGGCTCAGATGGTAAAGCATCTGCCTGCAATGCAGGAGACCTGAGTTCGATCCCTGGATCTGGAAGATCCCCTGGAGAAGGAAATGACAACCCACTCCAGTACTCTTGCTTGGAAAATTCCATGGACTGAGGACCCTGTTAGACTATAGTCCATGGGGTTGCAAAGAGTCGGACATGACTATGCAACTTCAATTTTCACCAGTGGACCTTGTTTTGTCAGAACTCTCCACCATGACACATCCATCTTGGGTGGCCCTACACAGCATGGCTCATAGTTTCGTTGAGTTAGACAAGGCTATGGTCCATGTGATCAGATTGGTTCATTTTCTGTAATTGTGGTTTTCAGTCTGTCTGCCCTCTGATGGAGAAGGATAAGAGGTTTATGGAAGCTTCCTGATGGGAGAGACTGACAAAGGGGAAACTGGGTCTTGTTCTGATATGCAGGGCCATGCTCAGTAAATCTTTAATCCAATTTTTTGTTGATGGGTGGAGCTATAGTCCCTCCCTGTTATTAACCTGGGAACAAAGTATGGTGGAGGTAATAAAGATAACTGGGACTTCCTTCAAAAGGTCCCATGCATGTACTGCTACATTCAGTGCTCCCAACCCTGCAGCAGGCCACTGCCAACCCACCCCTCCACCAGAGACTGCCGGACACTCACAGGCAAGTCTGGGTCAATCTCTTGTTGGGTCACTGCTCCTTTCTCCTGGATTCTGGTGTACACAAGGTTCTGTTTGTGCCCTTCAAGAGGGCACAACAAACTGTAGAAAATTTTTAAAGAGATGGGAATATCAGACGACCTGACCTGCCTCTTGAGAAATTTGTATGCAGGTCAGGAAGCAACTGTTAGAACTGGACATGAAACAACAGACTGGTTCCAAATTGTGAAAGGACTACGTCAAGGCTGCATATTGTCACCCTGCTTATATGCAGAGTACATCATGAGAAATGTTGGGCTGGATGAAGCACAAGAGGGAATCAAGATTGCCCCAAGAAATATCAATAACCTCAGATATGGAAGAACTATACAAAAAGATCTTCACAACCCAGATAATCACGATAGTGTGATCACTCACCTAGAGCCAGACATCCTGGAATGTGAAGTCAAGTGGGCCTTAGAAAGCATCACTATGAACAAAGCTAGTGGAGGTGATGGAATTCCAGTTGAGCTATTTCAAATCCTGAAAGATGATGCTGTGAAAGTGCTTCCCTCAATATGCCAGCAAATTTGGAAAACTCAGCAGTGGCCACAGGACTGGAAAAGGTCAGTTTTCATTCCAATCCCAAAGCGAGGCAATGCCAAAGAATGCTCAAACTACCACACAACTGCATTCATCTCACACACTAGTAAAGTAATGCTCAAAAGTCTCCAAGCCAGGCTTCAGCAATATGTGAACCATGAACTTCCAGATGTTCAAGCTGGTTTTAGAAAAGGCAGAGGAACCAGAGATCAAATTGCCAACATTCGCTGGATCATTGAAAAAGCAAGGGAGTTCCAGAAAAAACATATGTTTCTGCTTTATTGACTATGACAAAACCTTTGACTTTGTGAATCATAATAATCTGTGGAAAATTCTGAAACATGGTAATTCCACCTGTATGCAGGTCAGGAAGCAACAGTTAGAACTGAACATAAAACAACATACTTGTTCCAAATAGGAATAGAGTATGTAAAAGCTGTATATTGTCACCCTGCTTATTTAACTTATATGCAGAGAACATCATGAGAAATGATGGGCTGGAGAAAGCACAAGCTGGAATCAAGATTTCCAGGAGAAATATCAATAACTTCAGATATGCAGATGACACCACCCTTATGGCAAAAAGTGAAGAACTAAAGAACCTCTTGATGAAAGTGAAAGAGGAGAGTGAAAATGTTGGCTTAAAGCTCAACATTCAGAAAACTAAGATCATGGCATCCGGTCCCATCACGTCATGGCAAATTGATGGGGAAACAGTGGCTGACTTTTATTTTTAGGGGGTTCCAAAATCACTGCACATGGTGACTGCAGCCATGAAATTAAAATATGCTTACTCCTTGGAAGGAAAGTTATGACCAACCTAGATAGCATATCAGAAAGCAGAGACTTTACTTTGTCAACAAACGTCTATCTAGTCAAGGCTATGTTTTTTTCCAGTAGTCATGTATGGATGTGAGAGTTGAACTATAAAGAAAGCTAAGCAGCGAAGAATTGATGCTTTTGAACTGTGGTGTTGGAGAAGACTCTTGAGCGTCCCTTGGACTGCAAGGAGGTCCAACCAGTCCATTCCAAAGGAAATCAGTCCTGCGTGTTCATTGGAAGGACTTATGTTGAAGCTGAAACTTCAATATTTTGGCCACCTGATGTGAAGAGCTGACTCTTTTGAAAAGACCCTGATGTTGGGAAAGATTGAAGGCAGGAGGAGAAGGGGATGACAGAAGATGAGATGATTGGAATGCATCACCAACTCAATGGACATGAGTTTGAGTAAACTCTGGGAGTTGGTGATACACAGGGAGGCAGTTGCAGTCCTTGGGTGGCAAAGAGTCAGACACAACTGAGGGACTGAACTGAGCTAAACTGAACTTGCCTCTCTCTGCCCTCTGACGGATGAGGCTAAGAGTTTGTGTAAGCTTCCTGATGGAAGGGACTGGTGGTGGGAAAATCTGGGTCTTGCTCTGGTGGGCAGGACGATGATCAGTAAAACTTTAATCCAATTATCTGCTGATGGGTGGAGCTGTGCTCCCTTCCTGCTCTTTGTTTGGCCTGATACAACCCAGCCCTGGGGTTTACCCTGGGGTATATAGTAGAGTTTAGTGGCAATCTCCAACAGGACTTATGCCAAAGGGCACCTTCCAGGACTTATGCTACCAGTGCCCCTATCCCTGCAATGAGATACTGCTGACCCACACCTCCAAAGAAGATCATCCAACACTAGAAGATAGGTCTAGTTCAATCTCCAGTGGGGTCACTGCTCCTTTGCTCTGGTTCTTGGTGAGCACAAGATTTTCTTGTGACCTCCAAGAATAAAGTCTGTTTCTCCCAGTCCTGTGGAAGTCCTGTAAGCAAACCCTGTTGGCCTTCAAAGTCAGATTCCCTAGGGATGCTAAGTCCCTTTACCAGATCCCCAGGCTGGAAAGCCTGACAGGGACCTAGAACCTGTGTAATGGTGGGAGAACTTCTTTGGTATTATTGTTCTCCAGTTTGTGGGTTGCCCACCCAGCAGGTATGAGGTTTAATTTTATTGTGATTGTGCCCCTCCTACCATCTCGCTGTGGCTTCTCTGTCTTTGGACATGGGGTATCTTTTTGGGTAGATTTCAGTGTCCTCCTGTCAATGGTCATTCAACAGCTAGTTGAATTTGATGTGATTTTGATGCTCTTGCAGGAGGAGATGAGAGCATGACTAGTTTTAATATTGAAAAACAACTATAAGTAGACTCCCATGCCTCATGTCCTGTACAAATATTGGCAGTCAGTGATCCAGCATAAATGATTTGATCCTGTTGGATAAATTACTTACCAAAAATCCTAACTACTTTTAGGAGATGAAGTCTCTGGAAAGCTGGAGACATCTGGCCCAGAGAGCTACCTGTTGGTCATCAGTCGGGATGTGCATTTTCTCACAGTTCTTTACCCTAACACCACCCTCCCACGAATGACTGGAGAGATCTGAGCAAGGAGTCAAGAGGCCTGGAAAGAAAGCCCTGGGACTAGAGAAGACGGAGAGGGTTGGTAAAGATACCACACTAGGAAAACAAGGACTCCCTATCATTCCAAGTCATAAGAAATCCTTGCTAACATTTCCCATATGACAAAATTCAAGCACAAAGCTGTGAGCAGCTTCCCTTCCCATTATAATTTACTGAAAGAACAATGAACATGAAGAAAGTTTTATTAATAGCTGTTGATTGTCTACCTTAGGATTTCCTTGGTGAAATTTGAAACTGGCCCCTGTACATGGAGGGCAAGGAGAGACCCGAGAAAGAGGCAGCCACTCCGGGTTGGTAGGTGGTGGTGCAGAGATGAAGAGAGCTTACACTGGAGGCTTGTCTTGGTGCCTCATGAACGGTAGATCCTGGCCCACCTGCCAGAATCTTAAGTATTATAGAGAGATCTTAATGGGTTCAATCATGTATTAATATGCCACCCATTGTGGTCTCAACACATTTCTCTCTCAATGTTGCATCCTTGAACACAGCTCCCACTGTGGGAACTATGAGTAGAGTGTACATTTCAAGGATGGGGGGAGGGGGGATGAGGAGCCTCCTATTGCCCTGCATCCAGTTCAAGGGTCAACCATTGATCATGTCCTCTCTGTGACCTCCTCTAATAATGGAAATATACTATCCTTGAGTGTGGGAAAAAAAAAAAACAACCCTCAAATAGAAGATGAATTCAGTCCCTAAAAGTTGTTTACCAACCACAGCATTGCTAAAGAAACATAGCTGAGAGGATCTTGCAGGGAACATATCTTAATAGATATGGCTCTGGAACCACAGTGCCTCTCCAAGTACACAGAGGTATGCTCAGGGCTGAGGAGCAGCTTTATTCCCACACCTTTTTTCTGGCTGTTGCTTTTCTATTACACAATATACATTGCTAATGCCATTGTTAAATTTTGCCCACCCTGTTCCTATATCTGGGAACTGTCTTTCCTTTTCTCCCCACTTGTTTACATCCTAACTAATCTGAAGATCTAGCCAAAGACGACAGATGACCACTGGGAAGCTTTCTCAATTCAAACTAACCCTAATTGGCATGTTGTTATCTCAACTGCTGTGGCAACCACTGTGTGAATCTCTCACTTGGCATTTACAGTATCCTTATATTATTTTGAATTAAATAAGATAATGAATATGAAAATCCATTGAAAGCTGTAAAGTGATAACTAAGCATTTTTCAAAGCATATTCTACAGCATAATAAATATGTGCAATATTGATAAATATTACATTTTTAAAAGTTTGCCTACTAAGTATGAAGAACAGGAAAAACCACTCTGTCTAGAGAGGTAGAAATCAGAATAGTGGTTTCCTGGGGGAAACCACTGCAGGCTAGGGGAGAACTGACTGGCAAGGATGATGAAAAAACTTTATTGAGTGATAGAAATTTTCTTTGAGGTTTTGGTTACAAAACTGTATCACTGGGAAACACACTCTATACTTAAAATCTGTATATTTTGCTATATACAGTTATATTTTAGTAGAAAATTTAAAGTGATATCTGTCAAAAGAAAAGCTTCCATCATGTTATTGTGTGTTATAAATCTCCAGAAAGTGTACATAGTACTTTATTTGTCCAAAGCACTCTTCATTTTCAAAGCACTCTTCCTTTTCTTCACTCTATTCAGAATATATGGATAGCAGTATTCCATGAAAAACTCCATGCCATTATATAACATTTGTTTTCATTTTCTATTATTATATTAGATTCTCCAGAACAGAGGCTGGTTTTTTTTCTTCTGTTTGTTTGTTTGTTTTTTAACTGTCTTTACCCACAGAACATGGCACTGCTGCTGCTGCTGCTGCTGCTGCCAAGTCGCTTCAGTCATGTCCGACTCTGTGCAACCCCATGGACTGCAGCCTACCAGGCTTCTCCGTCCATGGGATTCTCCAGGCAAGAACACTGGAGTGGGCTGCCATTTCCTTCTCCAGAACATGGCACAGGACTCCACAGATAGTGAATGTGACTTGTTGCTTCTGTTACTGAAAATGATGATGAAGGTAATGATGATAAAGATACCATGACCAAAGTAAGGGTAAGTAATTTGCATGGGTCACAGGATCAGGATCATACCAAACTTAGTCCCAAGGGGTTTGAGTAGATTATTTTGCTATAAGAGCAGGATGAAGGGAGGATATCTTGGTGTGAAAGTTATATTTAGAGCTCTCAGTTCTCATGAGGTGGCTGCATTCCCTACTCATTTAGGAGATTATGCAGCCACTTGCTGAGAATTTACTCACCTTAAAGCACCTGTAAAAAATTCTGGTGCTAGGCACAGGAATTCACAGTGACTAAAACACAGTATTTGCCCTCAAAAAGCTCATGATTTTAAGGAGAGGAGCATGACCACATATGTATTTAGAATATCACTTAAATCAGTACCACGCAGCTAATTTTATACAGACTTGCGTCTTTCACGGTTTGTTCTCCGAGTCTTGTTTTCTCAAACCCATTGTAAGTTCACAAGATCTTTATCCCACGTAGTGAGCAACAATACACTGAGGCCATAGAATGCCCTAAATTTGCTACTTCTTGATTGATTCTAATACACTTCTCTAACTCCCTTCTAGACTTCTTAAACAATGACATTTAAAAGATTTAATACAATCATATATCATAAAGCAGAGATAAGAACCCTAGAGCACAGCAGTTTACACTGTGTGCAAATGTTTTATGAAGAAAAGCTTGTTCCTATTTTTCAGAAGCCTTACATTTCACTCTATAGTGCAGGTAGATGGGCTGGTTTCTCTGAATATGTGTGGGAAATCTCTGAGCTATAAATGAGGGGTGCTGACTGTAGAGGCCTAAGTAGAATTGGGCCAAAAGAGCTACATAAGTTCAAGAAATCCCAGAAAAGTATATTAGAAGGCAAGAAAAGAGAGGTGTGGTGAGGGACTGAAACTGGGATAAACAAAAAAAGGAAGTGGAATTAATAGAGGCAACCAACTTAAAGATATATTTAATTGTGGTCCAAACTTCTTTGGAGACCACTGGATTTAGCAGCTCAAAGAAAAAAATATGCACAAATAAATTTAGAAAAATCAATGATAATTTTGTAGGCCATTGAAGATTTGAGTGAGTTATTTTGTTTTCTGTTGTTGATTCTTGCTCATAAGTAGAAACACACCACATGAACACACTTTGATCCAGTGTACCTTAGCCCCTCTTAGAATTCACAAACCCTGGATACTGCCCTTTGGGCCACACAATCCCTCTTCTCCCTCACAGAGATCAATTTATATCAGCCTAGCAGTCAGCCATCATCTATTCTCAGGGGAAGAGTATATAGCATGACTTCCCTTGAAATATTAGCTCTATTTACACGGGTTTGCATGGACCACATTACTTATGAGTCACCAAGGGGAAACGGAGCCTTCAGTAGATAAAGCGATCAGCACAAACCTCTGTAAATAAATCTGAAATTTCAATGAAGGTCATGCCAAGCCTTATTTATTCTCCAGCACCCTATGAAATAATGTTGACCAGGTAAGTGGTTTTCATTTCCTTCCTCCCAGATAAGGGAGAACCTTTTAACTCTAAGGAGCTTGCCATGCATGTAACAATGAGCAACTGGCTAGAGAGATGCTACACCCTCAAGGAAATAACCCTCTATTATTATATTAGATTCTCAATACTGAAAAGCCAGGTCATATAGCAGCAATTTTGTGTTCTTTTTAAATTTAATATGGTGGTACAGGTTCTCATAACAGAACTTAATTGAGGAGCCATTGCTCAACAATAGAAACTAATTTTTATTCAATAAACAGAAATGAAGCATCTACCTATAGGGAGCACAGAGTGGAACATGAGGTTAACCAACACAAGGGAGATGAAGATAAATATGACATGGTGCCTGAAACCCTCCCTATATCTCCTGTGAAATTGCCCAACTAGTCTCAGAAGTCAAACTGTCCATAGCATATTGTTAAGCCAGTCAATTCAGTAAATAAATAATCATTTAATCTATATTTATTAAACACTTTTTAAGGACAATACTTTATGCTACATATTGGAGTGGGGATAGAAATAAAATGAAAGCGAAGGATAATCTTCCTAATCCTCAGAAGCTTACAATGCAGTTGAATTTAACTGTATAAATAGTCATTACAGTGGGGAAAACAATATCCAAATTAGGGAGGGTTTGGGGGAATGTGTGTGTGTGTGTGTGTGTGTGAATTTTGGAGCTCAATCATGTATGTATCTTTTCTAAACTGAACTTTCTATTTTTCCATCTGTCTTATTACACATAGCCCATATGTATTAATAGCGAAGGGATTTGGGGACGCCCAAAAATTGTCCTTTAAGCAGGAAGTGATATTGCTAGAAGATCTTAAGATAATTGACAAGAAAGGTAAGGACATGGTTTAGGAAGTCAAAGATAAGAACTGGACATAGTTCTTTAAAGAAAAAGATGTCAATAACACTAGAAGTACAAGTAACCATGAAGAGTATTTACTCACAATATGATTTATCCAGGTTTGGTTAGAATTTCCAGAACTAATGGTAACAGTTCTTGCTTTCAATCTATCTGGAATAATGATAAAAGATAAGTCTTCAGTGTATACTGCTGCTGCTGCTAAGTCGCTTCAGTCATGTCTGACTCTGTGTGACCCCATAGACGGCAGCCCACCAGGCTCCCCCATCCCTGGGATCCTCCAGGCAAGAACACTGGAATGGGTTGCCATTTCCTTCTTCAATGCATGAAAGTGAAAAGTGAAAGTGAAGTCGCTCAGTCGTGTCCAACCCTTCACGACCCCATGGACTGCAGCCCACCAGGCTCCTCCGTCCATGGGACCCTCCAGGCAAGAGTACCGGAGTGGGGTGCCATTGCCGTCTCCGTGTATACAGATGTCATTAAAAACCACAGCATAGAACAATAAGAGGTCTCTCCACCCAGTGTTAACAGAAACACCAATCTCACTCTTTTTAAATAAAGATTTCTCTGGTTCTCATTAATAATCTCATTTATAGGCAAACAATTGATTATAAGGTATTTCCATCTATTCATAAAATTTCCTTATTTCAGGGAATCCATTGTATACCTAAGACTGAAAAACCTGGATTGTGCTACAGAGACTAGTTCTTATTTAAGCACATTTCTGTAACTTTATTCTCTCTTATAGTCTTCCAACATTCTGCAGTTCCACTTTTCTTCTCACAAATATCTCTTCTTTAGGGGTACAGCCTCACACACTTGGAAAGAAAAGCCCAAAGTGTTGTTCTTTCCATCTGTAGTAACTCTGACCTCCAGAAAGGCAGGAGCACCAGTTCTGGACATATAAATATATACATATGTGTGTGTGTGTGTGTGTGTGTGTGTGTGCGTGTGTGTAGTTGAATTTTTCAGTCTGCTTACAAAGGTTTCAGAACATTTTAGCCATATAGGACATTAGCAAAAACCTGAGGGCCACCTGTCATAATGCTGAGGCTCTCACCTGTAGCTTTTGCCTTTTTTCCCATCCAATCAGGCTTTATGTGTGCTTTGATCCAGGCAAAACATTACAAAGATATTTTTCAGTTGCAAACCTCCAACTATATATCCACTGAGGGCAAAGCTAAAACCTTCATTAGGCAACAATGATGCTTTGAAATTCTGGCTGTAGAATTTTGTGGAGCATATTCTCCTTCCCCTTTATGTGAATAAAATCCTTTGTACTGCTTCATATTCACGATGCCTCCTGGTTTCTCTCTAACAGGAAGCCCTGCTTTGTTATTCACTCCTCCTTACTGCCAAAGAAAGAGGACAAGAGTGGTTATGTAACTTACTCAATGTTATTTACATGGATTAGAATGAGAATATTAAAGCTATTATAAAGAATGAAGTGGATGTTCTCCACGGTTACAGGTTTTTCCTGTGGCAGTGCTAGTACTTACTGCCTGAAATGTACCCTCCTTCGACTACCACCTATTTCAAGTTCAATCCTTTAGAGGCCAGCTCAGACCTCACCTCCACAAGGTTTACTTCCTCTGAACTAGCCTTCTGTGAATTTTGCTCAGACTTTCCAACCACAAATCAAAGCCACAATCAAACTCTTGGAGTCTATACTGCATTTCTTTTTATGTAACCCTACTTGGTAGCCTTAAGGATAATAACATGCTCCCCATGTCATCTTTTGTGGACATTGACACTTATCCTATTTCATGGCAACAGTATTAACACATAATTATTACATTAGTTGACAAAAAGCACTAGATTTAGAGACAAAAGAAAGCATGGACTTATGTTTTCAATGAAAAGCTCTTAAAATCTGGACAAGTCTTTCTAAATTTTAGTTTTTCAACCTATAAAGGAAAAATATGAGATAACTTGCTTTCTGGTAGTAATCCTAAAACTAAAATTGTATGGTTCTATTGTTTTCCTTACACATAGTCTTTGAGATCCTAGGAGGGGAAGTTACCTAAGAGTTTTCTCCTCCTTTTCCTCCTGCATCCGACTCTTTATCTACCTATACCTTCAACTCTGACCCAATTATCTCACTGTTTCTAGAAATGTGGTTTAGAGAGGTGTTTCTGAATGAGTTCACTGCTAGTCTATTTATATTATCTACATTCTAAAATATATATTTCGAGGGAGGAGCCAAGATGGCGGAGGAGTAGGACAGGGAGAACACTTTCTCCCCCAAAAATTCATCAAAAGAACATTTAAACGCAGAGTAAATTCCACAAAACAACTTCTGAAGGCCCTCAGAGGACATCAGGCACCCAGAAAAGCAACCCAAGTCTTCGAAAGGAGGTAGGAAAAAATATAAAAGACAAAAAAAGAGACAAAAGAGGGAGGGACGGAGTTCCGTCCCGGGAAGGGAGTCCCGTCCCGGGAAAGGAGTCTTAAAAAGAGAGAAGTTTCCAAACACCAGGAAACCTTCTCACTGCCGAATCTGTGCCAAGCTTTGGAAGCACAGAGGGCAACATAACAGGGAGGAAAAATAAATAAACTATTTAAACCCGCAGATTGCGAGCCCTACGGTAACTCCCCCAGCGGAAAAGCAGCGCAGACGCCTGCATCCACCATTAGCAAGCGGGGGCTGGGCAGGGAGGTGCGCGCGGGCTGCATCACTTAGGGTAAGGACCTGGCCTGAATACCCTGAGCGCTATCTGAGCGAAATAATTTGGGCTAGTAAACCAGACTGTGGGATATCTACCACGCAAAAAGCCAGCCCTAACTTACACCGCCAGGCCCGTGCAGGGAACAAAGGACTGAACAGAGATAGCCAGCTGCAGACCTTCCCCCTCTGGTGACAGGCAGCCAGAACCGGAAGGGGACAATCACAGCCCCAGAGAGACATTATCTATAAAACTGTAAGCATGCTTCTTTGCTAACTAAAACTTCTTGGCGGTCTGGATAGTCAACATCTGCCTGAGAAGGTGTACCGGTTGTACATCTAGATAAACGAGCAGCGGGGAGGCGATAAGTCGCAGCAATCGCGCTCGCCAAACACCTCATCACCTGAGCTGCTCGGACCTGGGAAGGGCACAAAACACAGGCCCAACCGAGTCTGCGCCTCTGAGGACTACCGGAGTGCCTGAACCTGAGCGGCTTGGACCTGGGAGGTACAGGCAGCCCAGGGCTGGCCATGGATGGTTCCTGGCGGAGCAACCTAGAGCCTGAGCAGCACAGGCAGGAAGTCTACACGCACCGTGAGCGGGGGCAGACCCAGTGTGGCTGAGGCACTGTGAGCACACGCCAGTGTTATTTGCAGCATCCCTCCCTCCCTCCCAACAGCGCGACTGAACAAGTGAGCCTAAAAAACAAAAAAAAAGTATTCTCCACCATCCCCTTTGTGTCAGGGCGGAAACCAGACACTGAAGAGACCAGCAAACAGTAGAAACTATAACAGAGGGAACTGCCTTGGAAGCTACAGGCAATAGATTAAAACCCTGTGGTTACTACTGACTACATAGGAAGGGGCCTATAGATATTGAGAAATATAAGTCGGACCAAGGAACTAGCCAAAAATGAACTGAACCCACAATGCTCACAACAAAACCAGAGAAAGTCCTAGATATATTTTTACTATTTTTACGATCATTCTTTCTTTTTTTTTAATTTTTTAAAAAAATTTTTAAGTCCTCTATTATTCCTTTAATTTTCACTGTTATAACCTATTACTTTGCAAAAAAAAAAAAAGGCCCTTTTTTTTTTACAGCAAACTTCATATATATATTTTTTATAACTTTTTGACCTTGTGTGTCTTTTTTTTTTGCTTCTTCTTCTTTTCTTTAACATTGTATTTTTGAAATTCCAAACTCTACTCTAGATTTTTAATTTTAGCTTTTTTGTATTTGTTATCAATTTTGTACCTATAGTTTTTTTTTTTATAATTTCTGTGACTTTTTTTTTTCTTTTTCTCTTTCTCTTCTTCTTTTATATAACATTGTATATCTGAAATTCCAAACTCTACTCTAGATTTTTAACTTTTGCTTTTTGGTATTAGTCATCAATTTTGTACCTATATTCTCTTTATAATTTTCACGACCTTATTTGCTTTTGTTTGTTCGTTTTTTCTCTCTTTCTTTTCCTTCTTCTTTTCTTTAACATCGTATTTTTGAAATTCCAAACTCTACTCTAGATTTTTAATTTTTGCTTTTATGTATTTGTTACCAATTTTGTACCTTTAAGAACCCAATCTTCAGTACCCATTTTTCACTAGGGAGCGAGATTACTGGCTTGACTGCTCTCTCTCCCTTTGGACTCTCCTTTTTCTCCACCAGGTCACCAGTGTCTCCTCCCTAACCCCTCTCTACTCTACCCAACTCTGTGAATTTCTGTGTGTTCCAGACGGGGAGAAAACTTAGGGAACAGATTACTGGCTGGATCTGTCTCCCTCCTTTTCATTCCCCCCTTTTATCCTCCTGGCCACCTCCGTCTCCTTCCTCCTTCTTCTCTCCTCTGTATAACTCCGTGAACATTTCTGAGTGGTCCAGTTGTGGAGTGCACATAAGGAAGTGATTACTGGCTAGCCCACTCTCTCCTCTACTGATTCCACCTCATCTCATTCAGGTCACCTCTAAATCCCTCCTCCCTCTTCTCTTCTCCATGTAATGCTGTGAACCTCTCTGGGTGACCCTCACGGTAGAGAAACTTTTCATCTTTAACATAGATGTTTTATCAATGGTGCTGTATAGAAGGAGAAGTTTTGAAACTACTGTAAAAATAAGACCAATAACTGGAAGCATGAGGCTTAAGTCCAAACCCTGACTCCAGGGAACTCCTGACTCCAAGGAACATTAATTGACAGGAGCTCATCAAACGCCTACATACCTACACTGAAACCAAGCACCACACAAGGGCCAACAAGTTCCAGGGCAAGACATACCAAGCAAATTCTCCAGCAACAAAGGAACACAGCCCTGAGCTCCAAGATATAGGCTGCCCAAAGTCACCCCAAAGCCACAGACATCTCATAACTCATTACTGGACACTTCATAGCACTCCAGAGAGAAGAAATCCAGCTCCACCCACCAGAGCACCGACACAAGCTTCCCTAACCAGGAAACCTTGACAAACCACCTGTACAAACCCACACACAGCGAGGAAATGCCACAATAAAGAGAACTCCACAAACTGCCAGAATACAGAAAGGACACCCCAAACTCAGCAATTTAAACAAGATGAAGAGACAGAGGAATACCCAGCAGATAAAGGAACAGGATAAATGCCCACCAAACCAAACAAAAGAGGAAGAGATAGGGAATCTACCTGATAAAGAATTCCGAATAATGATAGCGAAATTGATCCAAAATCTTGAAATCAAAATGGAATCGCAGATAAATAGCCTGGAGACAAGGATTGAGAAGATGCAAGAAAGGTTTAACAAGGACCTAGAAGAAATAAAAAAGAGTCAATATATAATGAATAATGCAATAAATGAAATTAAAAACACTCTGGAGGCAACAAATAGTAGAATAACAGAGGCAGAAGATAGGATTAGTGAATTAGAAGATAGAATGGAAGAAATAAATGAATCAGAGAGGATAAAAGAAAAACGAATTAAAAGAAATGAGGACAATCTCAGAGACCTCCAGGACAATATTAAACGCTACAACATTTGAATCATAGGGGTCCCAGAAGAAGAAGACAAAAAGAAAGACCATGAGAAAATACTTGAGGAGATAATAGTTGAAAAATTCCCTAAAATGGGGAAGGAAATAATCACCCAAGTCCAGGAAACGCAGAGAGTCCCAAACAGGATAAACCCAAGGCAAAACACCCCAAGACACATATTAATCAAATTAACAAAGATCAAACACAAAGAACAAATATTAAAAGCAGCAAGGGAAAAACAACAAATAACACACAAGGGAATTCCCATAAGGATAACAGCTGATCTTTCAATAGAAACTCTTCAAGCCAGGAGGGAATGGCAAGACATACTTAAAGTGATGATAGAAAATAACCTACAGCCCAGATTATTGTACCCAGCAAGGATCTCATTCAAATATGAAGGAGAAATCAAAAGCTTTTCAGACAAGCAAAAGCTGAGAGAATTCAGCACCACCAAACCAGCTCTCCAACAAATACTAAAGGATATTCTCTAGACAGGAAACACAAAAACGGTGTATAAATTTGAACCCAAAACAATAAAGTAAATGGCAATGGGACCATACTTATCAGTAATTACCTTAAAAGTAAATGGGTTGAATGCCCCAACCAAAAGACAAAGACTGGCTGAATGGATAAAAAACCAAGACTCCTACATATGTTGTCTACAAGAGACCCACCTCAAAACAGGGGACACATACAGACTGAAAGTGAAGGGCTGGAAAAAGATTTTCCATGCAAATAGGGACCAAAAGAAAGCAGGAGTAGCAATACTCATATCAGATAAAATAGACTTTAAAACAAAGGCGTGAAAAGAGACAAAGATGGTTACTACATAATGATCAAAGGATCAATCCAAGAAGAAGATATAACAATTATAAATATATATGCACCCAACACGGGAGCACCGCAATATGTAAGACAAACGCTAACAACTATGAAAGGAGAAATTAACAATAACACAATAATAGTGGGAGACTTTAATACCCCACTCACACCTATGGATAGATCAACTACACAGAAAATTAACAAGGAAAAACAAACTTTAAATGATACAATAGACCAGTTAGACCTAATTGATATCTATAGGACATTTCATCCCAAAACAATGAATTTCACCTTCTTCTCAAGTGCACATGGAACCTTCTCCAGGATAGATCACATCCTGGGCCATAAATCTAGCCTTGGTAAATTCAAAAAAATAGAAATCATTCCAAGCATCTTTTCTGACCACAATGCAGTAAGACTAGATCTCAATTACAGGAGAAAAACTATTAAAAATTCCAACATATGGAGGCTGAACAACACACTGCTGAATAACCAACATATCACAGAAGGAATCAAAAAAGAAATCAAAATTTGCATAGAAACGAATGAAAACACAACCCAAAACCTGTGGGACACTGTAAAAGCAGTCCTAAGGGGAAAGTTCATAGCAATACAGGTATACCTCAAGAAACAAGAAAAAAGTCAAATAAATAACCTAACTCTACACCTAAAGCAACTAGAAAAGGAAGAAATGAAGAACCCCAGGGTTAGTAGAAGGAAAGAAATCTTAAAAATTAGAGCAGAAATAAATGCAAAAGAAACAAAAGAGACCATAGCAAAAATCAACAAAGCCAAAAGCTGGTTCTCTGAAAGGATAAATAAAATTGACAAACCATTAGCCAGACTCATCAAGAAACAAAGGGAGAAAAATCAAATCAATAAAATTAGAAATGAAAATGGAGAGATCACAACAGACAGCACAGAAATACAAAGGATCATAAGAGACTACTATCAACAATTATATGCCAATAAAATGGACAACGTGGAAGAAATGGACAAATTCTTAGAAAAGTACAACTTTCCAAAACTGGACCAGGAAGAAATAGAAAATCTTAACAGACCCATCACAAACACGGAAATTGAAACTGTAATCAAAAATCTTCCAGCAAACAAAAGCCCAGGTCCAGACGGCTTCACAGCTGAATTCTACCAAAAATTTAGAGAGGAGCTAACACCTATCCTGCTCAAACTCTTCCAGAAAATTGCAGAGGAAGGTAAACTTCCAAACTCATTCTATGAGGCCACTATCACCCTAATATCAAAACCTGACAAAGATCCCACAAAAAAAGAAAACTACAGGCCAATTAAAAGAATGAAACTAGAACACTTTCTAACATCATACACAAAAATAAACTCAAAATGGATTAAAGACCTAAACGTAAGACCAGAAACTATAAAACTCCTAGAGGAGAACATAGGCAAAACACTCTCCGACATACATCACAGCAGGATCCTCTATGACCCACCTCCCAGAATATTGGAAATAAAAGCAAAAATAAACAAATGGGACCTAATTAAACTTAAAAGCTTCTGCACATCAAAGGAAACTATTAGCAAGGTGAAAAGGCAGCCTTCAGAATGGGAGAAAATAATAGCAAATGAAGCAACTGACAAACAACTAATCTCAAAAATATACAAGTAACTCCTACAGCTCAACTCCAGAAAAATAAATGACCCAATCAAAAAATGGGCCAAAGAACTAAATAGACATTTCTCCAAAGAAGACACACAGATGGCTAACAAACACATGAAAAGATGCTCAACATCACTCATTATCAGAGAAATGCAAATCAAAACCACTATGAGGTACCATTTCACACCAGTCAGAATGGCTGCGATCCAAAAGTCTACAAGTAATAAATGCTGGAGAGGGTGTGGAGAAAAGGGAACCCTCTTACACTGTTGGTGGGAATGCAAACTAGTACAGCCACTATGGAGAACAGTGTGGAGATTCCTTAAAAAACTGGAAAGAGAACTGCATTATGATCCAGCAATCCCACTGCTGGGAATACACACTGAGGAAACCAGAAGGGAAAGAGACACGTGTACCCCAATGTTCATCGCAGCACTGTTTATAATAGCCAGGACATGGAAGCAACCTAGATGTCCATCAGCAGATGAATGGATAAGAAAGCTGTGGTACATATACACAATGGAGTATTACTCAGCCATTAAAAAGAACACATTTGAATCAGTTCTAATGAGGTGGGTGAAACTGGAGCCTATTATACAGAGTGAAGTAAGCCAGAAAGAAAAACACCGATACAGTATACTAACGCATATATATGGAATTTAGAAAGATGGTAACAATAACCCTGTGTATGAGATAGCAAAAGAGACACTGATGTATAGAACAGTCTTATGGACTCTGTTGGAGAGGGAGAGGGTGGGAAGATTTGGGAGAAATGCATTGAAACATGTGTAATATCATGTATGAATCGAGTTGCCAGTCCAGGTACGATGCACGATACTGGAGGCTTGGGGCTGGTGCACTGGGACGACCTAGAGGGATGGTGTGGGAAGGTAGGAGGGAGGAGGGTTCAGGATGGGGAGCACATGTATACCCGTGGCTGATTCGTTTTGATGTTTGGCAAAACTAATACAGTGTTTGAGGTTTAAAAATAAAATAAAATTTAAAATAAATAAATAAATAAAACATATATTTCAAGACATACTGAAACAAAGCTAAAGATTATAATCACAGACTCTTCAATTTGGAAGAGTTACATCATCTCCAACATATAGAGGAGGAACATAACCATATATATTTTTCTGGTATCTGGAAATTCAAATAGAGTTATCAGAGTTTTTAAAAGATATTAAAATTGTTTCCATATGTGAAAAGTTCTTTAGTAATTGAAGGAGGAAAATTTGTCACTGGAATCATTCTGTGATACACAATGCACTCAACTTGGCATTATGATATCTGAGTTTTAGTTCAATTCCTGCTATTTTAATAGGTACTTGATAAGTTGAAAATGGTTTCTAATGTCCCTTCCAGCACAAATATTCTAGTTTTTGAGATGTATGATAGGCATCCCCTACCTCCTATCAGTAACTCCATACTGAAGTTCTCAATACCCTCCTCTCCACCATGGTAGTGTTCTCTTTCTCCAAGGCACACTCTAGCAAAACAGTTTCCAATCGGCAGACCTAGTCTACCAGCTTCCACCTATATCAGCCTTAACCACATTTATTTCAATTCTTCAGAAACCTGCTATTGGTATAAATATTTGAAGCATAAAGTAAGTTCATACTGCCAATTCATATGCATATGTGAGAATACAAAGTCTCCAGGGGATCTGCCCAACACAGCAAAAGAAGCCACTGTTGCATCAAAGGAAAAAATGGCCCCTGTTCCCTTGTGTATTGACCAGTCCTCTAAATTTTCAGCAGTTATCTTATTTTTTATTATAATCTAATCTTTTACAAATACCAAATGATGCACCAATATTAAAGAAACTAACCTCACAGAACTTTTTGCCAATAACTCTCATCTTCCCTATGAAAGCTACAGCATGACAAAGAGAAAGGACTCACAAAGATTCAAAGCATGAAGTACTTGTCCTGTCTCAGTTTCTTCATTTCTAAAGTGGGGTGGCTGTACATGTCCAAAACTATAGGAATGATTTAGTCATTTAAGGTAGAACAAAACAATAGACTATCATTCAGGCATTCAAATTAAAATTATAAAAACTGTGTAGTAATATGGAAAATGCTTTTAATTTAATGTTGAATAATAATAGAATATATTTTATTTTTACTTCAGTAACCATAAAAATATGTGTCTTATGCCCCTGGTGGCTCAGTAATAAAGAATCCATCTAGGTATTTTCTATGCATCCCTAGCAGCTGTCACCCACTTGGCACTGGCCAGGGAGGACCCTGTTCAGTGCACTGAGTCCCATGCTAGTAGTGGTGACCTGAACTGGTACTGGCCAACCTCAGTTGCCTGAGGGCTGTCGCTAAAGCACCCCAAGTGGGTCCCCCAATGTCAAGAGGGAGAATGAGCGAATCTGGCTGCAAGATCCAGGAGCCATCAGGTCCTGCTTACTCTTGCAGGGAACTCAAAACTGGTGGTGGGGATGGCCACCAGGGTCTGGACAGCTACCATCTGGAAATAAAGCCCTGAGCCTTTGGAGTGGGAGCACTGACTCCAAGACCCTAGATAACAGAGAACTAACCCTAGGGTGTATCAAATAGTGAGAACTCACAAAGGAAACCACTTGAATAAAAGACCTGCATCACCCAACCACCAGTAGCACCCTGTGCAGGACACCTCATCTAAACAACAAACAAAATTACAAACCCAATCAGCAGACAGTATTACCACTTCATTCAGCCTTGCTCATCAGAGGAAAAACAAGCAAAAAAACAAAAATTCAGAACAAATGTCACTCTATACAAAGCTTACAGAAACCACTGGACCAGGCTTAGGAGGGAAGAAACCAAGCTGGGGAAAAGGAGACCTCAAATACAATAAGTTTAAAAAAAGAAGAAGAAGAATGAAAAGACAGAGAAATACTACACAAATGAAGCAACAAACTACAACACAGAAGTCCAAAGAAATGAAGAGGAAATAGGCAAACTAGCTGAACGAGAATTCAGAATAATGATAGTAAAGATGATCAAAAACTTGAAAGCAAAATGGAGAAAATGCAAGAATCAATTAACAAAGACCTAGAAAAATTAAAGAATAAACATAGAGAGACAAACAACACAATTACTGAAATTTAAAACTCAGTTCAGTTCAGTTGTTCAATCATGTTTAACTCTTTGTGACCACGTGGAAGCAATCAACAGCAGAATATCTGAAGCAGAAGAACGAATCAGTGAGCTGGCAAATAATTTAGTAGAAATAACTTCTGAAGAGCAGAATAAAGTAAAAAGAATTAAAAGTATTGAGGATAGTCTTATCGGCCTCTGGGACAATATCAAACACAACAACATTAGAATTATAGGGGTCCCAGAAGGAGAAGAGAAAAAGAAAGTGTATGAGAACATTTTTGAAGAGATTGTAGTTGAAAGTAGAATCCCATAGACAGAAGAGCCTGGCAGGCTACTGTCCTTGGGATCACAAGAGTCAGATATGACTTAGTGACTAAACCACCATCACCACCATAGTTGAAAATTTCCCCAGTATGGAAAAGGAAATAGCCAATCAAGTCCAAGAGGCACAAGGGTCCCATACAGGATAAACCCAAGGAGAAACACACTAAGACACATACAAATCAAACTAACAAAGACTAAACACAAAGAAAGAATATGAAAAGCAACAAGGGAGAAGCAACAAGTAACATACAAGGGAAACCCCATATGCTTAACAGCTGATCTTTCAGCAGAAACTCTGCAGGCCAGAAGGGAATGGCAGGATATATTTAAAGTACTGAAAGGGAAAAATCTACAACCAAGATTACTGTACACAGCAAGGATCTCATTCAAAATTGATGGAAAAATAAAAAGGTTTTCAGAAAAGCAAAAGTTAAGAGAATTCAGTACCACCAAACCAGCTTTGCAACAAATGTTAAAGGGACTTATATAGTCAAGAAATACTAGAGAAGAAAAAAGATCTACAAAACAACCCCAAGCAATTAAGAAAATGGCAATAGGAACGTATATATCAAAAATTACTTTAAATGTAAATGGATTAAATGTTCCAACCAAAAGACACATACTGGCTGAATGGATACAAAACAAGACCCATATATATACTGTCTACAAGAAACCTGTCAGACCTAAAGACACATATAGACTGAAAGTGAGAGGATAGAAAAATATATTCCATGCAAATGAGAAGCAAAAGAAAGCTGGAGTAGCAATCCTCCTGTTAGACAAAATAGACCTTAAAATAAAGAATATTATAAGAGATAAGGAAGGACATTACATAATGATCAAGGGATCAATCTGAGAGGAAGACATAACAATTGTAAATATCTATGCACCCAACATAGAAGCACCTCAATACATAAGAAAAACACTAGCAGACACAAAAGAAGAAATTGACAGTAACACAACAATAGTAGACTTTAACATCCCACTCACACTAATGGACAGATTATCAAAACAGAAAATTAATAAGGAAACACAAGTGTTAAATGATACCTTAGATGAGATGGATCTCATTCCATCCAAATGCAGAAAAATACACCTTCTTTACAAGTGCACATGGAACATTCCCCAGGATAGACCACATCTAGGGTAATAAATTAAACCTCAGTAAATTTAAGAAAGCTGATATCATATCAAGCATCTTTTATGACCACAACGCTATGAAACTATATATCAATTACAAAAAAAAAAATTTGTAAGAAGCACAAACACATGAAGATTAAACAACACATTTCTAAATAACCAACAGGCTACTGAAAAAATCAAAAGGAAAATCAAAAAATTTCTAGAAACAAATAAGCATGAAAACACAACAACTCAAAACAACTCAAAACTTATGGGATGCAGCAAAAGCAGTTCTAAGAGGGAAGTTTGTAGCAATACAATACTTCAAGAAACAAGAAAAACATCAAATAGACAACCTAACTTTCCACCTAAAACAACTAGAAAAAGAAGAACAAAAAAAAAATTAGTACAAGGAAAGAAATTATACAGGTCTGAGCAGAAATAAATGAAAAAGAAATGAAAGAAACAATAGTAAGGATAAATAAAACTAAAAGCTGATTCTTTGAGAACATAAACAAAGATAATAAGCCTTTAGCCAGACTCATCAAGGTAAAAAGAGAGAAGAATCAAATGAACAAAATTCGAAATGAAAAAGGAGAGGTTACAACAGACAGTGCAGAAGTACAAAGGATTGTAAGAGACAATTATAAAAACTATATGGCAATAAAATGGATAACCTGGAAGAAATGGATAGATTCTTAGAAAAGTTCAATCTTCCAAGACTGAACCAGGAAGAAATACAAATGGCTTTACAGGAGAATTCTATCAAACATTTAGAGAAGAGCTAATGACTACCCCCTCTAAAACTCTCAAAAAACTACAGAGGAAGGAACACTTCCAAACTCATTCTACGAGGCACCATCACCCTGATACCAAAACCAGACAAAGACAATACAAATAAAGAAAACTACAGGCCAATATCACTGATGAACGTAGATGCAAAAATCCTCAACAAAATATTAGCAAACAGAATTCAGCAACGTATCAAAAAGCTCATACACCATTATCAAGTTGGGTTTATTCCAGGAATGTAAAGATTCTTCAATATATGCAAATCAATCAATGTGATACACCGTATTAACAAATTGAAAGATAAAAACCATTTGACCATCTCAATAGATGCAGAAAACGCCCTTGACAAAATTCAGCACCCATTTATGATTCAGTTCAGTTCAGTTCCGTTGCTCAGTTGTGTCCAACTCTTTGTGATCCCATGAATCACAGCACGCCAGGCATCCCTGTCCATCACCAACTCCTGGAGTTCACTCCAACTCACGTCCATCGAGTCAGTGATGCCATCCAGCCATCTCATCCTCTGTCGTCCCCTTTTCCTCCTGCCCCCAATCCCTCCCAGCATCAGAGTCTTTTCCAATGAGTCAATTCTTCACATGAGGTGGCCAAAGTACTGGAGTTTCAGCTTTAGCATCATTACTTCCAAAGAAATCCCAGGGCTGATCTCCTTTAGAATGGACTGGTTGGATCTCCTTGCAGTCCAAGGGACTCTCAAGCGTCTTCTCCAACACCACAGTTCAAAAGCATCAATTCTTTGGCGCTCAGCTTTCTTCATAGTCCAGCTCTCACATCCATACATGACCACTGGAAAAACCATAGCCTTAACTAGATGGACTTTTGTTGGCAAAGTAATGTCTCTGCTTTTCGATATGCTATCTACGTTGGTCATAACTTTCCTTCCAAGGAGTAAACGTCTTTTAATTTCATGGCTGCAATCACCATCTGCAGTGATTTTGGAGCCCCAAAAAATAAAGTCTGACACTGTTTCCACTGTTTCCCCATCTATTTGCCACGAAGTGATGGGACCAGATGCCATGTTCTTAGTTTTCTGAATGTTGAGTTTTAAGCCAACTTTTTCATTCTTCTCTTGTACTTTCATCAAGAGGTTTTTTAGTTCCTCTTCACTTTCTGCCATAAGGGTGGTGTCATCTGCATATCTGAGGTCATTGATATTTCTCCCGGCAATCTTGATTCCAGCTTGTGCTTCTTTCAGCCCAGCGTTTCTCATGATGTACTCTTCATATAAGTTAAATAAGCAGGGTGACAGTATACAGCCTTGATGTACTCCTTTTAAACTCTTCAAAAAATGGGCATAGAAGAAACCTACTTCAACACAGTAAAGGCCATATTTGATAAGCCTACAGCAAATATTATTCTCAATGGTGAAAAACTGAAAGAATTCCCCCTAAGATCAGGAACAAGACAAGGGTGTCCACTGTCACCAATATTATTCAACAGAGTTCTGTAAGTCCTAGTTACAGCAATCAGAGGAGAAAAAGAAATAAAAGGAATCCAGATTGGAAAAGAAGTAAAGCTCTCACTGTTTGCAGATTATATGATACTGTGCACATAAAACCCTAAAGACAGTATCAAAAAATTACTGGAGCTAGTCAGTGAATTTAGCTAAGTTTCAGGATACAAAATCAATACACAAATCACTTGCATTTCTATATACTAAAAATGAAAAATCAGAAAAAGAAATTAAGGAATCAATCTCATTCACCATTGCAACAAAAAGAATTAAATATCTAGGAATAAACTTGCCTAAGGAGAGAAAAGAACTGTACACAGAAAATTATAATACTGATAAAAGAAATCAACAATGATATAAACAGATGGAGAGATATTCTATGTTCCTGGGTAGGAAGTCAATATTGTGAAAATGACTATACTACCAAAGGCAATCTACAGATTCAATGTGATTCCTATCAAATTACCAATGGCATTTTTCACAGAACTAGAACAAAAAATTTCACAATTCATATGGAAACACAAAAGACCCCGAATAGCCAAAGCAGTCTTGAGAAAGAAGAATGGAACTGGAGGAATCAACCTTCCTGACTTCAGATTATACTACAAAGCTACAGTCATCAAGACAGTATGGTATGGGCACAAAAATAGAAATATAGACCAATGGAACAAGATAGAAAGCCCATAAATAAACCAATGCACCTATGGGTACCCTAATTTTTGACAAAGGAGGGAAGAATATACAATAGAGCAAAGACAGCCTCTTCAATAAATGGTGCTGGGAAAACTGGACAGCTACATGTAAAAGAATGAAATTAGAACACTTCCTAACACCATACAAGAAGATAAACTCAAAATGGATTAAAGACCTAAATGTAAGACCAGAAACTATAAACTCGTAGAGAAGAACATAGAACAGTCAATGGCATAAATCAAAACAAGATCCTCTATGACCCATCTCTAGAGTAATGTAAATAAAAACAAAAGTAAACAATTGGGACCTGATCAAATTGAAAAGTTTTTAACAGCAAAAGAAACTATAAGCCAGGTGAAAAGACAACTTTCAGAATGGGAGAAAATAATAGCAAATGAAACAACAGACAAAGGATTAATTTCCAAAATATACAAGCAGCTCATACAATTCAATGCCAAAAAAAGAAACAACTTAGTCAAAAAATGGAAAAAAGACCTAAACAGACATTTCTCCAAAGAAGACATACAGATGGCTAACAAACACATGAAAAGATGCTCAACATCATTCATTATTAGAGAAATGCAAATCAAAACCACAATGAGATATCACCTCACACCATTCAGAATGGCAATCATCAAAAAGTCTACAAACAATAGATGTTGGAAAGGGTGTGGAGAAAAGGGAATGCTCTTGCACTGTTGGTGGGAATGTAAATTAATACAGCCACTATGGAAGATAGTATGGCGATTCCTTAAAAAAACTAGGAATGAAACCACCATATGACCCAAGAATTCTACTCCTTGGCATATACCTTGAGGAAACCAAAATTGAAAAAGACACATGTATCCCATTGTTTATTTCAGCACTATTTACAATAGCTAGAACATGGAAGCAACCTAGATGTCCATCAACAGATGAATGGATAAAGAGGTCATGGTACATAAACACAATGGATTATTACTCAGCTATAAAAAGGAACACATTTGAGTCAATTCTGAGGAGTTGGATGAACCTAGAGCCTATGATACAGAGTGAAGTGAGTCAGAAAGAGAAAGATAAATATGGTATTCTAACACATATGTATGGAATCTAGAAAAATGGCTCTGAAGAAGTTATTTACAGGGCAGCAATGGAGAAACAAACATAGAGAATATATTTATGGACATAGGGATAGGGTAGGAGAGGGTGAGATATATGGAAAGAGTAACATAGAAACCTACATTACCAATGTAAAATAGATAGCCATGGGAATTTTCTATATGGCTCAGGAAACTCAGGGGCTCTGTATCAATCTAGAGGGGCAGGATGGGGTGGGAGATGGGAGGGAGGTTCAAAAGGGAGGGGATATTGTGTACCTATGGCTGATTCATGTTAAGGTTTGACAGAAAACAAAATTCTGTAAAGCAATTATCCTTCAATGAATTAATAAAAAAAGACAAAAAGAATCCATCTACAATGCAGGAGATGGGGAGGAGACAAGTGTTTGATCCCTGGGTCAGAGGATCCCCTAGAGAAGGACATGGCAACCTACTCCAGTATATTGCTGGGAAAATCCCATACATAGAAGAACCTGGCAGGCTATGGTCCATGGGGTCACAAAGAGTCAAACACGACTGAAGAAACTGAACAGGAGACAGATATAAATGGAAGACATTACAAAAAAGTGAAAATAACCATTTTAGAGTCGTTTAGTAATGGGTAATTTATATAGATAATAGCAACTTGAATAATAGTCAGTTCAGTTTAGTCACTCAGTCTTTTCCGACCCTTTGCAACCCCATGGACTGCAGAATGCCATGCTTCCTTGTCCATCACCAACTCCTGGAGATCACTCAAACTCATGTCCATTGAGTCAGTGATGCCATCCAACCATCTTATCTTCTGAATAATGGTAGAGTCCCTCAACTAACAATAAAGTGTTTACAATGATTGCTTGAGGTCTCATCCAGCTGTGGAATTTTATGATCCTTTGATAAACATAGTCATGTCAACATGTTCAGCAGGTATAAATGGGATATGGAGCCCCTCATGGAGATAAAAGATACATTTTAAAAATCCAGATAAAATAGCTTTATGAAAAAGTATGACCAAAATAGACTTGCTTATTCCATGTAGTTTCAAATTAAAAGAAAGCTCTTATGCTCTTGTCTGAATTTTCCCCTTAGCCTAGGAAATGTTAGGCACCCATGGTTCTTTCTGAATGTCTTTATTACAGATAGTAGTTAGTACACTACACAACACAGGGACTGTGTGTCTTTGTCTACCTTTCCTAGGAAATTGTGATTCCAAGAAGATAGCAATAGGGCTTCCTCATTTTTAAACTACCAGAACCCAACACAGTGCTTTGCATACAGACAGAGGCCAAATTAAATGTTGACTTCAATGACTGAATAAAAGAAAAGAAGTATAATAGATCAGCATTTTTTCTGAAAAATAGGCATACTGCAGCTGCTCAGGGGCTTGGTGTCCCATCCCAGGCTCAGTAGTGTTTTTGTTTTCTTTTTCACTTTGTTGTGCCCCAAGCCATCTTCATATATACAGTTCACCGGACTGTCTTCTTATTGCCAAAGAAACATGGCTTATATTTCACCTCACAGGTCCAGGGTTTGCCAGACCAGAACCATTAAGTTTGATAGTGTTACACATTCCCCTTTCCTATTTATTGTTTTAGTCATAGTTGCTAAAACACAGATCATTTTGTATCTGTGTTCATCTGTATAGAGTGTTCTGAGAGGATCTCTCCTGGATAACCCTTTTCTCCCATAGACAAGACCATGAGGTTGTCCAGGCACATTGGTCCTCAAATCCTCTTCAGAGAGAGAGCTGTGTTTCCAGCTCCAGCACTGGAGCTGTTGTGAGGGGATTCCCCACATCCAAGGGCAAAGGAGAAGCCCCAGCAAGACAGTAGGTGCTAGAGCGATGGCTGTGCAGTGCTGGAGCGACTTTAAGGAGATATCCCACATCCAAGGTCAGAGAAGCCCTAGCAAGATGGTAGGAGGGGCGAATTCATGTTTAGAATCAAACCCCATTTCCACCAAAGATGCTCAGAGGGCTCAAACAAACCTTGTGTGCGCCAGGATCCAGAGACTGAGACAGAACTGTGTTTGAGCATCTCCTGTGGAGGTACTGGTCAGCAGTGGACTGCTGCAGGGGCAGGGGCTCTGGGTGCAGCAGACTTGGATATGGCTTAAGCCCTCTTGGAGGAGGTCGCTATTAACCCCATCATACAGCTGCCAGAACTGACACAGGACTGGGAAATAGATTTTTGGAGGGCATAAACAGAACACTGTGTGCACCAGGACCCATGAGAAAGGAGCAGTGAACCCACAAGAAACTGACCAGATTCACCCGGGTGTGTCCAGGAGTCTCCAGCAGAGACATGGGTCATGGTGGCCTGCTACAGGGTTGGGGCACTGAGTGTAGCAGTACATGTATGGGACCTTTTGAAGGAGGTCCCCATTATCTTCATTACCTCCAGCATAGTTTGGCCTTAGGTAAATAACAGGGAGGGAGCACAGCTCCACCCATTAACAGAAAATTGGATTAAAGATTTACTGAGCATGGCTTCACCCATCAGAACAAGACCCAGTTTCCCCCTCAGTCAGTCTCTCCCATCAGGAAGCTTCCATAAGCCTCTTATCCTTCTCCATCAGAGGGCAGACAGACTAAAAATCACAATCACAGAAAATGAACCAATCTGATCACATGGACCACAGCCTTGTCTAATTCAGTGAAACTATGAGACATGCCATGTAGGGCCACCCAAGTCGGACGGGTCATAGTGGAGAGTTCTGACAAAACATGGTCCACTGGAGAAGGGAATGGCAAACCACTTCAGTATTCTTTCCTTGAAAGCCCCATGAACAGTATGAAAAGTCAAAAAGATAGGACACTGAAAGATGAATTCCCCAGGCGTAGGTCCCCAATATGCTACTGGAGATCAGTGGAGAAATAACTCCAGAAAGAATGAAGAGACGGAGCCAAAGCAAAAGCCACACCCAGTTGTGGATGTGACTGGTGACTGAAGCAAGGCCCGATGCTGTAAAGAGCAATATTGCATAGGAACCTGGAATGTTACATCCATGAATCAAGGCAAATTGGAAGTGGACAAACAGGAGATGGCAAGAGTGAACATTGACACTTTAGGAATCAAAAATGGATGGAATGGGTGAATTAACTCAGATGACCATTATATCTACTATTGCAAGCAAGAATCCCTTAAAAGAAATGTAGTTCCCATCATAGTCAACAAAAGAGTCCAAAATGCAATACATGGATGCAATCTCAAAAATGACAGAATGATTTCTGTTAATTTCCAAGGCAAACCATTCAATATCACGGTAATCCAAGTCTATGCCCTGATCTGGAATGCTGAAGAAGCTGAAGATGAACGCTTCTATGAAGACCTACAAGACCTTCTAGAACTAACACCCAAAAAAGATGTCCTTTTCATTATAGGGGACTGGAATGCAAACGTAGGAAGTCAAGAAACACCTGGAGTAACAGACAAATTTGGCATTGGAGTACAGATTGAAGCAGGGCAAAGGCTAGTAGAGTTTTGCCAAGAGAACTCACTGGTCATAGCAAGCACCCTCTTCCAGCAACACAAGAGAAGACTCTACACATGGACATCACCAGATAGTCAATACTGAAATCAGATTGATTATGTTCTTTGCAGCCAAAGATGGAGAAGCTCTAAACAGTCAGGAAAAACAAGACTGAGAGCTGACTGTGGCTCAGATTATGAACTCCTTATTGCCAACGCTATGCTAAGTCACTTCAGTCGTGTCCGACTCTGTGCGACCCCATAGATGGCAGCCCACCAGGCTCCCCCATCCCTGGGATTCTCCAGGCAAGAACACTGGAGTGGGTTGCCATTTCCTTCTCCAATGCATGAAAGTGAAGTCGCTCAGTCGTGTCCGACTCTTAGCAACCCCATGGATTGCAGCCTAACAGGCTCCTCCGTCCATGGGATTTTCCAAGCAAGAGTACTGGAGTGGGGTGCCATTGCCTTCTCCGCCTTATTGCCAAATTCAGACTTAAATAAATTGAAGAAAGTAGGGAAAACCACTAGACCATTCAGGTATGACCTAAATCAAACCCCTTAAGATTATACAGTAAAGGAAGGAACAGTACATCAAGGGACAGATAGATTCAAGGGATTAGATCTGATAGAGTGCCTGAAGAACTACGGATACAGGTTTGTGACACTGTACAGGAGACATGGATCAAGACCATCCCCATGGAAAAGAAATGCAAAAAAAGCAAAATGGCTGTCTGAGGAGGCCTTACAAATAGCTGTGAAAAGAGAAGTGAAAAGCAAAGCAGAAAAGGAAAGATATACCCATTTAAATGCAGAGTTCCAAAGAATAACAAGGAGAGATAAGAAAGCCTTCCTCAGCTATCAATGCAAAGAAATAGAGGAAAATAATAGAATAGGAAAGACTAGAGATCTCTTCAAGAAAATTAGAGATACCAAGGGAACATTTCATGCAAAGATGGGCTCAAAAAAGGATGGAAATTGTATGGACCTAACAGAAGCAGAAGATATTAAGAAGAGATAGCAAGAATACACAGAACTGTACAAAAAAGATCTTCAAGACCAAGATAATCATGATGGTGTGATCACTCACCTAGAGCCAGATATCCTGGAATGTGAAGTCAAGTGGGCCTTAGAAAGCATCACTACGAACAAAGCTAGTGGAGGTGATGGAATTCCAGTTGAGCTATTTCAAATCCTGAAAGATGATGCTGTCAAAGTGCTGCACTCAATATGTCATCAAATTTGGAAAACTCAGCAGTGGCCACTGGACTGGAAAAGGTCAGTTTTCATTCCAATCCCAAAGAAAGGCAATGCCAAAGAATGCTCAAACTACTGCACAATTGCACTCATCTCACACGCTAGTAAAGTAATGCTCAAAATTCTCCAAGCCAGGCTTCAGCAATACGTGAACCATGAACTTCCAGATGTTCAAGCTGAATTTAGAAAAGATAGAGGAACAAGAAATCAAATTGCCAACATCTGCTAGATCATCAAAAAATCAAGAGAGTTCCAGAAAAACATCTATTTCTGCTTTATTGACTATGCCAAAGCCTTTGACTCTGTGGATCATAACAAACTGTGGAAAATTCTTAAAGAGATGGGAATACCATACCACCTGACCTGCCTGTTGAGGAATCTGTATGCAGGTTAGGAAGCAATAGTTAGAACAGAACATGGAACAACAGTCTGGTTCCAAATTGGGAAAGGAGTACATCAAGGCTGTATATTGTCACTTTGATTATTTAACTTATATGCAGAGAACATCATGAGAAATGCTGGGCTGGATGAAACACAAGCTGGAAACAAGATTGCCAGGAGAAATATCAATAACCTCAGATATGTAGATGACACCACCCTTGTGTCAGAAAGCAAAGAACTAAGGAGCCTCTTGATGAAAGTGAAAGAGGAGAATGAAAAGGTTGGCTTAAAACTCACCATTCTAAAAATATGATCATGACAACTGGTCCCTTCATTTCATGACAAATAGATGGAGAAACAGTGGAAATAGTGACAGACTTTATTTTGGGGGGCTCCAAAATCACTGAAAATGGTGACTGCAGCCATGAAATCAAAAGATGCTTGCTTCTTGGAAAAAAAGTTATGGCCAACCTAGACAGCATATTAAAAAGTAGAGACATTACTTTGCCAACAAAGGTCTGTCTAGTCAAAGCTATGGATTTTCCAGTAGTGATGTATGGATATGAGTTGGACTATGAAGAAAGCTGAATGCCAAAGAATTGATGCTTTTGAACTGTGGTGTTAGAGAAGACTCTTGAGAGTCCTTTGGACTGCAAAGAGATCCAACCAGTCCATCATAAAGGAAATCAGTTTTGGATATTCATTAGAAGGACTGATGCTGAAGGTGATACTCCAATACTTTGGCCACCTGATGCGAAGAACTGACTCTTTTAAAATACCCTGATGCTGGGAAAGATTGAAGGTGGGAGGAGAAGGGGATGACAGAGGATGAGATGGTTGGATGGCATCACCAACTTGATGGACATGAGTGTGGGTAAACTCCAGGAGTTGATGATGGACAGGGAATCCTGGCATGCTACAGTCCATGGGGTTGCAAAAAGTCAGACATGACTGAGTGACTGAAGCTCTATGTTTCCTAAAGCACATGGATGTGTCATTTCTACAAGACTTGCTGGGATGCCCAAGGAAGCAGTCCTAGACAGCAGACCTTATTGTGGTCAGATACAGAGGCACTTAAAAGAAATACTTTTTTATTTGTTAGAATTGTTTATTTTACATCTCTTTTCTCATTATTCAGAATACTCTCCTTCTGTTCTCTATCTTTAAAAATCCCCTTGCCACTGGCTCTTTAATCAGCATTAAATATGTCCAAGTCTGTTCCATCTAGATGCTTCTCTCTCCTATTACCATTCAGTCCTTTGAAAGTATTGTCCATGATTACTGTCTTCATTTCCCTTCACCTTCTAACTCCTCCTCACCCCTTTGCTCCAAAGGAACTAGTCTCACAATGGTCAGCAGTGGTCTCTGCTGCTAAATGCAGTGGACACTTTATTCTGCAGACACTCTGAGCTCTCTGCCTTGATGGACACTGTTCCTACTCCTTCATTGTAACAAATTTTCTCTCATTCCTTGGCTTCTCAGAAACCTCAGTCTTGTTTTAACTCCTATTTCTCTAGCTATTGCTTCAATGACTTATCTTATTTTACTGCATCTTAAATATTTGGGTTCTGTTTTCATTTCTTTTCTCATTTTATTTTGTCTTCTTGGGTGAATTCAGCTATTCCCATGACTTTTGGCCCTGCATGCTGATAATGTTCAATTTCTAACCATCTTTCACCTAAGCTCCAGAACCAAGGTTCCAGGTAGTAAACACCTCCATTTGAACATCTGCTGCTGCTGCTGCTGCTGCTGCTGCTAAGTCTCTTCAGTTGTGTCCTACTATGTGTGACCCTATGGACAGCAGCCCACCAGACTCCTCTGTCCATGGGATTCTCCAGGCAAGAATACTGGATTGGGTTGTCACTTCCTTCTCCAATTCGAACATCTAGAGGCACATCAAATTCAACACACCATAAAGTGAATTAGTTATTCCACTCCATGGAATATATACCTCATTTGTATTCTTTATGAATCACTTCAGTTCAGTCACTCGGTCATGTACAACTCTTGGTGACCCCATGGGTTGTAGCACTCCAGGCTTCCCTGTCTGTCATGAACACCTGGAGCATACTCCAACTCATGTCCATCGAGTCAATGATGCCATCCAACCATCTCATCCTCTGTCATCCCTTTCTTCTGGTCTTTCCCAGCATCAGGGTCTTTTCCAATGAGTCAGTTCTTCGCACCAGGTGGCCAAAGTACCAGAGCTTCAGCATCAGTCCTTCCAATGAATATCCAGGACTAATTTCCTTTAGGATGGACTGGCTGGATCTCCTTGCAGTCCAAGGGACTCTCAAGAGTCTTCTCCAACACCACAGTTCAAAAACATCAGTTCTTTGGTTCTCAGCCTTCTTTATGATCCAACTCTCACATCCATACATACTGGAAAAACCATAGTTTTGACTAGATGGATCTTTGTCAGTGAAATAATGTCTGCTTTTTAATATTCTGTCTAAATTTGTCATTAGCTTTTCCTCCAAGGAGGAAAAGTCTTTTAATTTCATGGCTGAAGTCACCATCTTCAGTGATTTGGAGCTCAAGAAAATAAAATATGTCACTGTTTCTATTGTTTCTCCATCTATTTCCATGAAGTGATGGGACTGGATGCCAAGATCATTTTTTGAATGTTGAGTTTTAAAAAGCTAGCTTTTTCACTCTCTTCTTTCACTTTAATCAAGAGGCTTTTTAGTTCCTCTTTACTTTCTGCCATAAAATTGATGTCATCTGCATAGCTGAGATTATTGATATTTCTTCCTGAAATCTTGATTCCAGCTTGTGCTTAATCCAGCCCAGCATTTCACATGATGTACTCTGCATATAAGTTAAATAAGCACAGTGACAATATACAGCTTTGATTTACTCCTTTCCCAATTTTGAACCAGTCCATTGTTCCATGTCCAGTTCTAATTGTTGCTTCTTGACCTGCATACAGATTTCTCAGAAGTCAGGTCATGTGGTCTGGTATTCCCATATCTTTAAGATGTCTACACATGGACATCACCAGTCTTTATGAATACTAAGCAGTGGCAACCCACTCCAGTACTATTGCCTGGAAAATCCCATGGACGGAGGAGTAGGCTGGTAGGCTGCAGTCCATGACATCGCTAAGAGTCGCACATGACTGAACGACTTCACTTTCGCTTTTCACTTTCATGCATTGGAGAAGGAAATGGCAACCCACTCCAGTGTTCTTGCCTGGAGAATCCCAGGGACGGGGGAGCCTGGTGGGCTGCCGTCTATGGGGTCGCACAGAGTCGGACACCCTTCTCCAACCTACCAAATCACCAAAACTTAAAGCTTTTCCTTCCCCTATGACACACCATTCACTTCATCTACTGCTGATACCTTGATTTTGGTTACCATCTTCTTTCACATGGACTGCTTCCTCCATTCCACCCCAACCTTAGAAGATATAGTAGAATGAGACCTGAAATGCAATCATTCAGTTCAATTCAGTCACTCAATCGTGTCCAACCCTTTGCGACCCATGAATTGCAGCATGCCAGGCCTGCCTGTCCATCACCAACTCCCAGAATCTACTCAAACTCATGTCCATCGAGTCGGTGATGCCATCCAGCCATCTTATCCTCTGTCATCCCCTTCTCCTCCTGCCCCCAATCCCTCCCAGCATCAGGGTCTTTTTCAATGAGTCAACTCTTTGCATGAGGTGACCAAAGTATTGGAGTTTCAGCCTCACCATCAGTCCTTCCAATGAACACCCAGGAATGATCTCCTTTAGGATGGACTGGTTGGACCTCTTTGCAGTCCAAGAGACTCTCAAGAGTCTTCTCCAGCACCATAGTTCAAAAGCATCAATTCTTCAGAGCTCAGCTTTCTTCACAGTCCAACTTTCACATCCATACATGACCACTGGAAAAACCATAGCCTTTACAAAACGGACCTTTGTTGTCAAAGTAATGTCTCTGCATTACTTTCCTCTTAAAGCCAAATTATTTCCATCATCCTAAAGATGCTACAATCCTTTGTAGTTACTTTACCTTAATTTTCAAATTGGTTACAGATTAAATATGAAGCTAGATACTCAGAATGTCACAACAATGTCCACAAGACCCTGATATCCTTAATTTTGTGATTGGAGTTTATCTTCTCTCTCATTCACAGCTTCACTTCCTTCATGGTATTAATCAATTAGTGCTCAAGAATACAGAGGGTGTCCCTGGTGGCTCAGATGGTAAAGAATCTACCTGCAGTGTGGGAGACCTGGGTTCAATCCCTGGGTCAGGAAGATCCCCTGGCAACCCATTCCAGTATTCTTGTCTGTAGGACTCCATGGATAGAGGAACCTGGTGAGCTACAGTCAGACATGACTGAGCAACTAACACACACTCACAAGAATACAAAAAAGTGTTACAAGTACAGGCTCTGAAGCCCATATGCTTAGGTTACAGTACATACTGTGTGACATGGGGTAAGATATTTAACATTCATTGGCCTTAGTTACCCATCAGGAATAGGAAGATACGAATAGTGTCTACCTTAAAAGGTTATTGTGAAGACAAAATTTGTTAATACAAGTAGAGGCAAGTGCTTGGCATATAGCAAACTCCATTGGTTTTTTCTATTATTATTTTAGTTGGCTTATCTCTTGCCCTTACAATTTTTTCTGAGCCAACTGTTCATGACCAACACCAGTTTGCCCTCCTTCGGCCACCAGGAACACCCTTTCTGACATCACCTGTTTTTCTCCAGGCCAATCTCATTCCTGTACCCAAAAGTAAGCTTAATGAACTTCACTTTAGAAGGTGAGAGGAAAAAAGTTCAGAAACAGAAGCGAATGCCACAGTTACAGAAACAGAGAATGGCAGAGATGGAACCAGATCCCAGGAGCCCATAACTTTGCATTCAGGACTTTTCTCGTCCCCTGGGAGAGATCTTTATATCTTTGTTGAGCAGAAAATGTTTCCATATGCCCTGCACAAAGCATTATTTCTAGACATGATCAAAGGGTAACTGTAAAATGATGATTCTATCCTACCGTGTCACCTTAATTCTTAGCAATAAAAAACTCCCTAAAATATCCTGGAGAAACTTTCTCTAGGGAATTCATACCACTGCTTCCCTTCCATGCCGCTTCTTTCTTTCTTTGTTACCTCAAAGGATCTTACTGTTTCTGTGTCTCCTTTCACCACCACCCTCAACCAGTAGATTATGAGTTCTGTAAATGGAACGATATCTCATTAATCTTTAAATTTCCATGCCTAGCATAGGGCCTGTCTCATCGAAGATAGCTTCATAAATGTGTATTTTATGAATTAGTAAATATATGTTCTCACTGAGTCAAAACACAATGTGTTTGAAAAATTGCAGCATCCCAAGGGAATCTTTTAGATGCTTCTACATGAGTCAGTAAATTAAAACTTGCATGGGATTAAACCTAGAACAGCTGGTTTTCATGACAAGACACTTTCATCTGCAAGTCAGAATTCCCAACTAAAAGTGGCTCAAATTTTAAGGCTACCATTTGTTGCTTATTTCACAAGAAGTTCAAAAGTAAATAGTTTCTTAGCATCAGAGAACCAGAGAAGAGGTGACAAAGACACAGAAAAAAAACTCACTTTCTCCTCTATGAGGCATAACTCAAATTGCCTTGCTAGGTTTTTGTCTCCTCTTTTTAAACTTCCTTGAGTCTTCCTACTACTTGTCTGTAGCTTGCTTCTGTTTTATACCCATAGCTCATCTTTGCAAGTAGATGCAAAAGTGGTCAAAGGAGAAAATAGTGCCTTGCATGTATTTATATCTGTTACTGAGGTATTTATTATGCACTAGTAGGTACTGGCTCAGATGGTAAAGAATTTGCCTGCAAGGTGGGAGACCTGGATTTGATCCCTGGATTGGGAAGGTCTCTTGAGGAGGGCATGGCAATGCACTCTAGTATTCTCACCTGAAGAATTCCCATGGAAAGAGGAGCCTTGCAGGCTACAGTCCATAGCATCACAAAAAGTCAGACACAACTGAGTGACTAAGCACAGCACAACATAGGTACCTATAGCTTAGTCATCATTTGCATATTTGATTGATTCAAAGTTCTGCTCATGTCCTCAACACAGTAGATTTCCACAGAGAAGCAACACATGCTCCCTGGTGTGGAACACAGGCTTGAAGTAGGGAGGGGCTATATTCACTTGCTTATCTAGCAAATTAACTCAAACCCACTTGCATTTTCTTGGTTCTGTGAGGTATTACTGCATAATAATACCTGAAGAGAATGCATTTAAGGTGAGTTCCTCAGAGTCATGCTCTTATGCTGCCAACGTGGCCAGAATTTTATCTGAACTGAGTTGAAGGCCTGTTGATTTAATCCAGAAATTTATTTCTGACAGACAGCTGGGTAGCATTCGTCACTGTGTTTGGAATCCAAAGTTAAAGAGATTGAGAGTCAGTGTCATCACTGTTTGGGTGGTAGTGAACCACAAACATGGTTTATTTCTATCATAAATTGTTAGTTGTTATTTTTACAATGTGCATAAACCCATAGGCTAAACAACGGGAATACTTTACACATTTTACAAATAAAGACATGAATACTCTGGAATGAGTACTATGTTTTGGCATCCAATTTTGAGTATTTTATTCAGAGTATCTGTTCTCTTTAATCTAGACTTTTTCCTCACTTATATCAATCAGTGGAGCAAAAATTAAATATAGGTGCCATCAAAACTCCCCCTCTGCTCTTGGCAGATATTTACTGGAGGACACTGCTCTTGGCCTCACATCTCACAGATTCACTGACAGCCTTGGCAGGGAAGATATGTGAGACAATACACAAAAAATGTGGGGTTAGTGTAGATGTTCTGTCAATGAACAGAAAAGTAATTCAAAGCCTCTGCCAGAATTCAACTTTCTGTAATATTTACCCACTCAAGTCAATTTGGAAGTAAAACCCCATGTAGAGAACCACATTACCACACCATTTTTCAAGCAATTAGCTGTTCCCACCATAACCACATCTTATTCAGGGTGAAGACTAGCCAAACATACATGTTTTACCTCACCTCAAAGATTAATGAACTTGCCAGAATCAAGAGGGGGATTAGAGCTTCATAATCTCTCGGTCCTCTGTGAGGTTGGTGCCCATATGCAGAGCTAAGCAACTACTATGGCAAATTAATCCTGGAGCAATCAACTGGAGGTTAATTTACTGGGTAATTAATTATTCATTTTGTACCTGAGGTCTTAAAGTAGAATTCAAAAGTATACAGAATACAATACAGTGAATTTTCTGAAAATAGAACACAAATTTGCCTTCAAGCTTCCCAGAGAACTACAATTAAAAAAAAAAGAAAGAGAGAGAGAGAGAAGCTAGTAGTCACCTCACTTAGTGTCTAGAAGGCAAAACCCAAGCTATGTGCACAGAAGGTGATTCTTTTGGTACTAAGAGCAGAGTCCTCATGGCAAAAACACTCTCAGGTAGTGAATAATATCTTTTTAAAAATACATCCATGTCTTTCAAAAAAATACATTCCCATTATGAAAATGTTAATGGTTTTCAAATGGCTGTTTCCCAGAGATGTCTTAGTGTAGCCATTGACATGATACGGAACTTTAACACAGCATTTCCTATGGTAATTTTGTCATTACCTGCATAAATAAATTAGGCAGTGCATCAGAAAATTAACAAGCAACATTTGTTAATCATCTTTTGGGGTACCTTTCTGCATCATTTGACTTACAACTTTTTTTTTTTTTATTAACTAAAGACCATACTTTATTTTTTTTTTATTTTATTTTATTTTTAAACTTTACATAACTGTATGTGACTTACAACTTAAAGGTAGGCAGGAAGATGGAAGAGATTTTTCTTTTAAAAAAAAAATATTGTAAAATTAGGGGACAGATGGGCTGTTATTTACAGTGCTCTAGCTTTTTGAAAAGCTTCCTAAGTTTTCTTGGACCCAGAAGCTGTACCTATCTAAGTATCCTGAAGTAGAGATATAAAAATTTTTAGAAACTTTGGCAGGGGAAAAAAAAAGCTGTTTTCACTAAAATGGCAGTTGTATCTAAATTTATGTAGTCTGGCTGTGTCATCAACCAAGTCACTTAACAGTTTTTTTCAGAATTTCTATCCCTTCTGCCAATACATTAGCTTCACCCAAGGCATCAATTACTGCAAGCCACTTTTTGGAAGGTATTCAGAGACAGCTACCCTAGAAGTTCAGTAATCTGTAGCCATCACCCAGTGAAACCTGTCATTACTATAATCACTGTATATGTACTAAATTTCCCTGAAATCTATCAAATATTATAGAAGAGGTGCCTATTTGATAAGTTTTCTCAGCTTCCATTTTGTCTCAAGATGAATGACTATGTTAAAAATAAAAAGTAGATATCTTGATAACCTATCATAAGGTACATGATTTTAGCAAAATTGGTCAATGTAGAACAAACCTATACTAAAACAAAAAGTTTCAATAGAGTTGAAAAGAGCAACTATTTCAGCTGAAGAAAAGAAAAAACAAACAAACAAAAAAACTGAACTGCTTACTAATAAATGCTTTCTCCTTGGGAAAAAAGTTATGACAAACCTAGACAGTGAATTAAAAGGCAGAGACATCACTTTGCTGACAAAGGTCCATCTAGTCAAAGCTATGGATTTTCCCAGTAGTCATGTACTGATGTGTGAGTTGGACCAAAAAGAAGGCTGAGCATCCAAGAATTTATACTTTCAAATTATAGTGATAGAGAAGACTCCTGAATGTTGCTTAGACAGCAAGGAGATCAAATCAGGCAATTCTAAAGGAAAACAACCCTGAATATTCATTGGAAGTCCTGATGCTGAAGCTGAAGTTCCAATACTGATGAGAAGAGACAACTCATTGGAAAGGACCCTGATGCTGGGAAAGA
Source organism: Bubalus kerabau (assembly GCF_029407905.1). NCBI lineage: Eukaryota > Metazoa > Chordata > Mammalia > Artiodactyla > Bovidae > Bubalus > Bubalus kerabau. The sequence continues at coordinate 17,318,651 of NC_073644.1, read as the reverse complement.
TTGAAGGCAGGAAGAGAAGGGGACAATAGAGGATGAGAAAGTTGGATGGCATCAACGACTCAATAGACATGAGTTTGAGCAAACTCAGGGAGATAGTGAAGGACAGGAAAGCCTGGCATGCTGCAATCCATGGGGTCACAGTCAAACACAACTTAGCCACTAAACAACTAATCAAAATGCTTCTTTTCTTATAAATCCAATGAGATTGTGTACTCAAAGCTTTCTGGGCTTAAGTCAACTTCCCTTGCTGTGTAAGAGCCAATATTCCCCTTTCTGTTACCTAACCACATTCTTACACTCCTCAGAAAAATCCCTATATTTAGTAGAGGGTATTTTCCAAGAAGGCTGAGCAATGACTCCTTTCTCATGCATTCTTCAGTGTAATGGTGCCCTCCCCAACAAGAGGTAGAATCTTTTTCTCCACACCCTGGAATCTGGATGGACCCTATGACAGCTTTAATTGATAAATAAGGCAAAGTGATGCTGTGTTCCTTCTTGGCACCTTCCCCACCTCTTGTCCCTCGGAGCCCTTGTATGACGTCCATGCTCCTCTGATAGAGAGGCCCTTGGAGGGGCTCTCAGGATCCAGACATGTAAATGAAATGCAAGCCAACTTGGACACCAAAGCAGTTGAGCCCTCACATGATCCAGCCCTAGCTTTTCTCTGAGTGCAATTACTTAAGACATTCCTAATGAAAACACCCCAGCAGAGCCTCATCAACCCACAGAATCATGACTGAAAATAAACTGGTTTTTAAGCCACTAAGTTTAGGGATGATTTGGAACAAGCCAAATTCTCCAGCACTATCCATGTTCTTATTCCTGTTCCAATTGCTTGGAAGTGGAATTATACTCTTTTCTAGTTCTGACTTTTAAATTCTCACTCACTCATCGAAAGCTGACTAACTCAATCCCTCTAGCCAGCATTAACCTCTCTCTGTCCTTTCTAGGCCCGTGATAATTAGTCCACATCTCTGCTCTATGAGTTTCCACTCTCATAGGACAGTGGATTCATTCATTTCAAAATATTTGTTATTGCCTCCCATGTTCCAAGCAGAGCTTCCCAGGTGGTGTCTCCTGCCAATGCAGGAAACACAAGAGATGTAGTTTAATTCCTTTGTCGAGAAGATCCCCTGGAATAGGAAATGGCAATCCAGTCCAGTATTCTTCCCTGCAAAATTCCACGGGCAGAGGAGTCTGTCAGGCTACAGTCCATGGGGTCACAAAGAGTCAGACATAACTGAAGATGAACACATATGCACGTTCCAAGCAGAAGTTAATGCAATACAGTTGCCAGACCTCAAAGAGAGTGTTGATACGTAGGAGTGACAGATAGAGATACAGATAAGGTGGAGATCACTGGTTGTAGTGCACAGAGAGCTGCACAGAAACACTGAGAAAGGATGGCAGGATGTAAAGGAATTAGGAGAGACTTCAGGGAATAAGTAAGCCCAGTACAAAGAGATAAGGAAGAATGTTTCTTATGAAAGGGATCACATGCACAAGCAAATTTCCCAGAAGTAGAAGGCAGTATGGTACCACAGGTATTTCTGCATGAACCAGATGTAAACAAAGAATTATTGAATGGTTAAAATACTGAAGAGGAAGGGCATAGATTATGGAGAGCCTCCTTAGCATCTTAGAGAACTAAGACCCAGAGAAAACCTCTAGAGTTGTAAGGAGAATGCCATGGTCAGGTAAGAGCTGTAATTTATATTCCTGACATTTACATGGAGGGTAGCAATGAGGGCAAGGCTGAGAGAAGAGAGAGTGCAATTAGGTATCCATGGCAACAGCCCATCTCAGAGATGGCAAGACCCTGCCCAACAGAAATGGTTATGGTGATGGCAAAGAGAATCAATTTAACCCAACTCATGCATTTATTGTGACTTCCCTGGTGGCTCAGACAGTAAAGAATCTACTTGCAATGCAGGAAACCTGAGTTAGATCCCTGGGTCAGGGAGGTCCCCTGGGAGAGGACATAGCTACCCACTCCAGTATTCTTGCCTGAAGAATTCCATGAACAGAGAAGCCTGACAGGCTACAGTCCATGGGGTCACAAAGAATTGGACATGACTGAGTGACTAACATTCTCAGGCATTTGTAAGGGGAAAAACTAAACTCTCAGAAGGATAAGGGCTTTTTCCATGCTGTAACAACAAATCAGAGCAAAATTTGGAGTAAAATTTAGGCTACTTATTCTTCACTTTCTTCATTCTATTAAAATATTTCCAACCTCCTGTACCATTCACACTTCAATAAGGAAGTTACCAAGTACTATTCATTTTTGTATTTCTTATAGCATGTAATGCAGACCCTTACAAACAATTGGACAGTGTTTGTGGACTTTAATTGGCACTAACTCACATTCTGATGACAGTAGTATATATAATGATGCATAGCGTATTGATATTCTTTCTTAAAAATTTTAATGAATATGTAGCAATTTGAAAAGACATGATTCTGATTTAGAGAGTAGACATTTTGGTAGCAGCCATGTGTCATGGCATTTTTAAGAAAAGTATTTACTCACTTACTTTCCCCCATCTGTAAATATGAATCTTATTCCTTTGCTGTATCTTAAGACAGCTGAGCACCAGCTTCAGAGGGGTCCTGATCCTCTGAGCTCACAGGCTTCTGTGAGCCATCAAGTCTTTTCAAGCTCCTGTGACATCAAATGTCTAGGACACTTTAGAACATTACTATTCTTTTTCATATTTTTCTCTGATTGTGTCATTTATGTTGATCTTGTTTCCTCAGTGAAATGGCATCATTGTGGTAAGAAAGGCAATGAACACACTTTCTGCTCCTTTCTTTGCACACAACAAGAACACAGAATACAGAAATATGGACCACAGGCAGTTTATAAAAGAGCTTTGAGTTTACCCTTGCCTTCAATGTCTTTGTAAACAAAGACATATGAAATAATAACAAAGTAACATTTAAAGTAAATGGGCTTGATGAAGAAGGAAGAAAAAATATTGAACAAATTTATATAGTATTTTACTGTATTTATTTTCTACTTGATTAATAATAATAATGTCATAAGGTATCACATGGTTTGCAAACTTTTCATAACCATTATCTCATTTACTTTAGAAAATCTTATACTAAAGAAGATAGAGTAATTGAAAAACACTAGCATTATATGCCAAGGAATGAATTACCAACTGTATTCTAATCAGTCAAGGAAGACTTCAGAAGTAATTGTGTGCTAAAGTGAACTCTTGTAGAGTGAAAATGATATCATTTTACTTTGCATTTGTCTATGAGATCTATAAAGAGCTATGTCTCTCCAAGGGAATAAGCAGAGTCTTTAAGATGTCAAAAGACAATTGCAAACCTGACATGGAATCCTGAAAGGCAACTAAAAGTAAAATGAAGACAAAAAATATTTTTTTCTGAATCTAGAAGAAAACCATTGTATCTCTTCAACAAGTAATTAAATCTGATTTCTTACAAGAAGAATATTATTGAACATATAAGAGTCAGTCAGTTCTATTGTCTTTCTCCTTACACACTCCTCCTTGGTGACTAATGAAATGGGTCAATGATTATTTTTTTCTCTTTTCAAGGTCATCTTTGCATAGAATTTGGGAGCTCACCTATCTAACTACTGGGGATGGCCAAAAGACAACAAATTAGAGAAGCAGAGAACTAGGTGGATCACAGAGACATGTCACAGGTCTTATAACAGTTTTTTTTTTTTTAATAATAATAGATCATATTATAGCTCCTTGGGTCCATTTGCTATTCCAAAAACAAGGATTGACTTTTGTGTACAGAGTCCAATAAAAATCATGCAGTAGATTTCCAGTAGATGAAATATTCTCTGCTACATTTTTCCATGTTTTTTAATTCAATTTTTATGAGCCTTTGTGGTTGAGAGAACTATGGCTTAAGGGACAGGGAGTTCTGGGTATTTTAACTTCAGGCTGATATATGCTTACAGAATTATAGGGATGGAATAGACCTTGAGAATAAGCTTGTCCAGTTCCTCTTACTTCATAGGAAGCTGAGGTCTAGAGCAGTACTTCCCAACTATGTACATGCCATGACAAAATAGAAAGTGAACCAATTTTTTTATGTGATAGTGGGATAATCTTTAAAGGTGCTCCATGTAGGGTCACTGGCTGCCCTCAGTCCTACTTGTCCACCAAGAAGTCCATAGGGATAAATATGTTGGCACACCTGTAACCCATTCACAATAGTTCAGCGTTGCCAAGGACACATCAAAGAGGAGTGCTGGTCTAGAGCCCACACATTCAAAGAGCAGATTTATAACATCTGAATTTCTAACTCTCCAGAAGTTACTTGTGTTGTCTTGGCCAAGTGGCCAATGGCAGTGGTGAAAAACAGGATTGTCCAGGATCGGGTCTGTGAGGTATAAATGGTGATTGCCTAAGAGATTTCCAGTTTTCTTATGCATGTCTATTTAGAGTCTGTACTTTCCAGATCCTTCCAAGATCTCTGACCTTATAAAATGGCAGATTTAAATCACTGCTCTATCCCCCTTTCCCTTTCCTATCCACTAACTTTTATAATAACTGAAGAGAACTGTGATTTTTGCAATAGGAAAAACATTAATGTGAATAACTGCTATAAATTTCATACACACACAGTCCACATATACACACAAAAGTACTCACAAACATCTACACTGAAATAACTAAAATCCTATGAGGCAGAAAGTGTCTTATTTATTATAACTTTTCAAAATTTTATTTTACTGTACCATTTTTTTAGCACTTAGGCTGTGACAAGGTGCTTGCTGAGCCCTAGGGTGGTTAATGTTGGCCTCTGTAGCCTTCCTTAGTCGGACGTAGAAAATCTGAAAGCATTGAAACTGTTTAATATGTGCTTTATCATATTAAACTTATGTGAATCATCTTCACTTTTATGTGGTGCTTGTGGCAGTACCAAAATCAAAAACAACAAGGCAGCTGATCTGTGATGTTAGTAACATTCTGTTCATTAGCCTTTCTTCTCCATCATTCCTGGTTCCAGCTGAGTTCTTCTCCAAGCTCTGAGAGAGAGAAAAAATATACTTGCTTGTGAAATATTTTCTTACATGCTGCACATTTGAGAAAGTAACAAGATGTCTCTCATTCCATTAAAAATTATTACTTTGGTAAATTCCAGGTTGAAAACAAGTGACTACGGGATGATTTTTTTAAAAAACATTTAGAAACCTTGTTTGTTAAACAACTCCATTTCCTTCACATGGAGAAAGCCCCAACGATTTATTCATTTTGTTTGACTACTTTTTAATCTCAGTTTTTATGAGGACACTAATGACCCTCACAGATTGTTACCCTCCAGTGAAATAACAGAGCTTTGGCAGTGGCTGGATTGCAATTGAAGAGTTTTGAAACTCACTGTAAATCTTCCTGTTTTGTTGTTCTTCAAACTAGGCTTTGCCATCTGCCTTATGAATTGAATTTTTGTTGTGGTATTTCACATGATCTAAAATATGGTTATCGCCACCCATAAACTGAGGTTCCTGGAGAGTATTAATTAAGTCCAAAATATTGCACCAATGTGCACAGTGAAATATAACAGAAATGTCACGGTGTGATCATCATTATAACCCTCTCTGCATTCCATGATGACTGTTCTTTCAAAACCCAGAGACAATTTGGTTGTAGCAGCCAACAAAGTTAAATCTGAAGACTTAAATTCAGGGATATGAGATAAATTGAAACAGATCTTATTGCTCCCAAACACTCTCTTGGAAATAATGGCATCTTGACATTTTATCAGTCACTCAAGCGGTCATTCTCAGCAGTATCAGCCGGAGCTTGAAGGATAGAGCCGTAAAGAAAGGACTGTCAGCCGTAAACATTCCTCAAAACCATGAAAACCACAAATGAGAGCTTAAGTAATGGAGGACACAATACCCTTGATATTTCAACAGTTACCTGCAACAACAGGCTTTGTTTAGAACCATGGTCATTTTTTCAAAAGCCTTACTTGTCAGGCCCAGACCGGGGTAAAGGGGGAGAGAGAAGAGAATAGGGAGAAGGGTAGGAGTATGTATGATGTCTTTAGGTTAAAAAATGTACTTGAGTTGGGTGTATATTTAAGCTTACGGGAATTGTTCAACAGCGACAAAATACAATTTTAAAAAAAAAACACTAAAGATGGATCTGAAGATATTAATATCATTAAGCTTGAAGTTAAGCTTTGAGATTATTAGAGAGGCATTTACACAGCTCAGCTCTTCCCTATGTGGTCGTTCCTGATGTCAAATTACAAAAGAGAAAAACAGAGGGGAATGCATCGCAGGGAAGAGAAAGTAGTAATGGATAAGAGTGTGAGTGTGGGAAGACAAAATAAATTTAACTTCATTACACCTCAGGAACATATTGCAGTGCTGCGGAAGGAGAAAGACTGATTTTAAATGGACTTGGTGCTATTATCTGGACAATTGGGACCCAAGACGACTAAATGAAATTGAGTATACACCACAACCAGGTCACCCAAACTCAAGAGACAGCAAACCTGGAAAGGTTAAATGCCCTAGAAATTGCATTTGTGGAGTTTCTCAGCACATGAGATTAATGTTACTCAAAGCAATGGATAAATATTAGCTAAAGACCATTAGCCGAGGAAAACACATCAGTGCATCACAGTTCTCAGGGCTTATCAGATCAATTTTAAATAGGTTTATCTTGGACTTTTCTAACATTTAATGAGGAACAAATTGTTTTTTTTTTTTCCTATTTCCTCTACCCATGTTGACTTTTTGATATTACCTAGCAGAGAACAATTAAAATAAATTGGTCTGTGACAAAGAGTTAATTTGCTTGTCTTGGAAGCAATTGGAAAGGGGTCATTTTATGATTGTTTCCTCCTATTACACAGTTTATCATAAGTATCTATATTGAATAGTAGATTCTTTAAATAAGACAATAGTTTGAATGGTCATCTGTCTCTTTCCGCAGCCTTCACATGGACACCTACCTAAACAATAGTAGATTGACATGACTCTATCTTATTTTTAATAGCTCTCAATCTATGTCAATCAGAATCAAAATGTCATTCAATTCTCTTTATATTTAACAGCAGCAAATAAAAACAAATACAAAGAATATTTTATTGTCTATCTGGCACCAGTCACTGTGGTAGGAGTGGTAAGCCATCCTTCTATCGCCAGGAAAAATGGGGAAAAGTGCAATTACTTTACTTATAGCATCTTGATTGCATGCGGGGAATATTAAAGTCCAAAGTTCCCTAATTAGGCATTAAAAGCCATTAGGAGGACACCAGGGAGTAGTACCTGAAGACTGAGAAGAACAAATGTTAACTTGTGGCTTGGGCTTCTGCCTCAGTCAGCCTTTCTTTGTCTCTTATCTTGGCCCCAAGGTATCACTGTGTTCTGCCACCAACTGGGTGGCCTGTTTAACCATTATTGATATCAAAAGACTATGAGATGCAAATTGGTCTCTTAAAATTTACTTTCTTTAAAAAAATTTTTTTTTTCTTTTTATATAGTTACACTCTGAAATTCAGCTATAAGAATTCTGCAATACCTACCTAAATCTTTTGATAAACAGCAAGTAAAGCAATACAATATTCGATCAAATGTTCCAATTCTGAAAGTAGCAAGTGATATTTCTACTTCCTTCAATGAACCATGCATTTCATCTTCATTAAAAGAAGCACTTCTTTTATTCTATGTCATTGGCTCATAATAAGGCATCAATAGAGTAGTGCTTATATGCTGTGGTTTGGCTGACCTGTAAAACAGCTTCTCATGACCCCAATATTTCCCTCTGTAAACAGTACAGCATGAACTAGCCTAGTTCCACCCATACAGAAGGCTACAGTGTCAAAACAAGCAATATAGCACAGTAGAAGACCATGCACACTTTTTGTTGACTTAGCACTGTCCCTAGATTTGAATCTGAGTACATTTCTGGTCTGGAAACACAAGTCAAGAGTAAAGGAAGCTTTGAGAAGATTAGTTCATGAAAGAACAAAAGACAAGTCTCTTCCAGTAGTCAGAAAAAAAGAAATGTGTCCTGCCTTATATCAAATAAATGGAATATTATGAATCTTGCAATAGTGACATTTCTTATTCACAGTGGAGGCTCTACATGAGCCAATTTGATGAGGGTAAAAAGGTACCAAAACAAAAGAACTTTATACTCTCTATTTCTCCTCCCCTCACAAACAAACAAAAAAACACAATCTCTCTGCTTTTACAACAAGTATGCATAACTGTGTTTTAAAAAGTTAAAAAGAGAGCAAAATTTTCACTTAGTTTCTAGTGCATAGTTTGCTTTCCAATAATGTTTTTAACCTATGTTTTCAAAAGGGAGGGTGCCCAATATTTATTCTACCTTGTACCTTTTATTTTAGAACATAAATATCCTTTGTCCTGCTCATAACCAAAACAAGCAAACAGAAAAACCTATGAAAATCAATCGGTATCCTAAAAATAGCTTGGAACCCATAATCGGCATCTCCCTTCCACCCTGATAATCTGCTCACATTTTCTTGTTTAGCTCATTTAGAAATTCTCAGCTTCATACCCTGTCTACAAAACTTGGGAACCCCTGGTTTCCCAGTCTGGGTCTTCTAATTGCCACTTCCTCTACTATTTAGGTCTTGCTTGAATCACTTGATTATCTAGGCCAGCACTCCGTGCTTCTATCCTCAACTCTGGGAAGCCCCGTGACCAAACGATCTAGCTCCTGAGATTCTTTTCTTCTTCACCTGGAGGAACATAATCAAGTTAGCTGGAGAGAAAATTTGACAGTCAAAATAATAACTGCTATTACTGTTTTCATTATTTTTTAAAAAAGAGAGAAATTCAAATCTAAATGTAAATCAGTAGGAAATATGACAGAAACTAACTTGAAAAGGAAAGAATCCAACAAAAGAGGTAGAAAGCAAGGAGCAAGTCAAGGCAGAGAAGGAATTAAACTGCTGTCAGCCTTCACGCAAACACCAAGGGCACTACTGGATATAGGCTGGGGGTAAAGAGCATTCTCAGCCCACCAGAATAACAGGTAAGGCCCTAGGACCTTCCATTTTCTTCCTCCACTTCATGCTTATATCTTTTTGTCTGTGTATTCAGACAAACAAATATGAATAAACCAACTCCAAAATTTAATACAAGAGTAACTATATAGGAACAGCAAAACAGAAGGAAAATTCTGTCCTTGTGCTTAAGGAAATTTGTCTATAAATGGGATATATGACTTACATTTGTATTAATAAGTAGCTGAAAAAAAGAAATTTCTGCTTTCTCTAGAAGAGTCTGATAATTAAAAGCTTTCCAGTGTGTTTGATTATGCAAAGAAAGGCCAAGACCTGAATTTGGAGATAGCGCCAGAAGGGATCTGAATTTCTTTGCATAAGAAAATGGAGGAGAAATATTTGATCTTGGGATCAGAGTAGAAAAGAGAGGAGGAGGGAGAAGAGAAAGAATAACTCCACAACTTAGAGAAGTATGAGAAGGACTTATGTTGAGAAACAGGCTTAATATTGGATAAGATTTTGCTTTCCTAGGATACAGACTCTATTCTTCTCTCCAAACTTTCAGTACAGTCTGCAAAATGTGAAAAACAAAAATAAAAAGCCTAGTATTTTTGTGAAAATCAGGGAAATGGGCTAAAATCCATGCTTCAATAGAGGCCCAGTGGAAATCAGCAAGAAGAAAGTATGATATAGGAAATCTGGAATTCGCAGACAAGAAATTAGGGTCAGACACTTAATTTCATGACCCTTGAAGTTTTGAAAGTCTAAGGGAAGGACTTTATATAGGGCATAGTGTAGGAACATAGGCTGATATAGATCTCAGAAAGAAAGGAACCACAGTTGACGTCTGGGTTCTCCATATAACTAGTCATATGATGTAATATGGGCTTCCCTGGCGGCTAGTAAAGAATCTGCCTGCAATGCAGGCGCTGCAGGAGATGCAGGTTCAATCCCTGGGTTGGGAAGGTCCTCTGGAGGAGGGCATGGCAACCCACTCTAACATTCTTGCCTGGAGAATCCCTTGGACAGAGGAACTTAGCAGGATCAGTCCACAGGGTTGCAAAGAGTAGGAGATGAATGAAGCAACCTAGCACACACACGATGTAATATGTATGTTAAATATTTAATACATACAAAAATTTGGTAGATAAAATGAAGAAATAAAAGCAGGTAGAGGATTAGGGAATTATTTTAGAGAAAGTAAGCTTCAACACATGAACTTCATCTTGACCTCACTAGCTAACATGAAATATGTCTTTTGCACTTTATTATAATGTTAGAGCAATGGCATTTGGAAGCTGTGTCTTGGCCTCAAAGATTTTATAAAGACACCCAAAGCCCGAGGGACTAGTCACATTTAACCCAAACCAAAACACAGGGGAAAATATAATTTCAAACAAGGGTCTCCCAGGAGAGTTCTACTTTTCTTTGCTTTTTTTCACCCAGAGTCTAATGCTAGTGATGTTCTTCCCTTGAATTCCTCACATAAGAAAGGGAGAGCGCAACCTTACTGTTTCACCTGCTCCTTATTTGGTAGAAGCATAGCTGTCAGATGGCTTTGAATCTCACTTCTGACATTGACTAGCATGTTGACTAGCCCAAAAATCAGTTGACTCTTCTGAACCCCAATATTACCATCTTTAAAGTGGAAATGAGAGCAGCTACTTCATAATATCCTTAAGAGAATTACATGAGACGTTACGGCCTGGTGACTATAGTTAACAATACTACACTGCATACTGGATAGTTACTATGACAGTAGACCTTTAATGTTCTCATCATAACAACACAGTGGTGATTATGTGAGGTAAAGGATGTGGTAAGTAACCTTGTTGTACAAACGTTTCACAATATATATGCGTATCAAGTGATGACACTGTATGCCTTAAACGTCTACAATGTTATATATGTCAATTATATCTCAATAAAGCTAGAAAAAAATCTCGTACAGTGCTTCAGTTCTAAGCCTTGCTTGAAATAACTAGACATAGGATGAGGAGGAAGAGGAACGGGAAATACAATTCTTTGCTTGTTTCCATTTGCTAACAATCCAGTAGCAATGGTTAAGGATTCCTGAGGACTTTTCTGCCAGACACTGTGCAATGGGATGGGCACTGAATTTATTATTTCATTTAATCTTTACAACTATACCATGAAGTATAGACTATGATTCCTATCTTACAGATGAGAAAATCAAGGCCTTCAGAGACTAATTTGTTCAAGGTCATATCAACTAATTAATCTATAGCAGAGATAGGAACTAGACAAAAGCAATCTAACTTAGAGCCTAAATTCTTCACACTCACTATTCTGTCTTTTTTTTTTGTACTAGATTTACATAGCAAAAATATAACCACATTTAGGTCTAAGGTAATAGATTAATCATTTAATGTTGTTTCAGCCTACAATCCTTAAGAGCTCCCTCCCAACCTTTAAAGAAGGGTAAGATACAGGCAATTTATTGAAGTCCCTCCTACTTTGCCTCAGAAAATATCTACCAGCTACTGAGAGACCTTTAGGTAGCTCACGATCACCCACCAAGCTATTAGCTATCAAAAGCTGATTCTATTCTTGTTTCCCTAACTCCTGTCCCTATACTTGTCACCCTGAGACTCCACTGCCTCTGAAACCATTCTCTTGGCTCCACGCTGAGCATCTGAAGTCCAGGTCTGCCCACTTCCCCGACCACACCTCCAGACCCACTCAGTCAAATTCTACCCTCCTCCAACCAATCACAAAGGAAAGAGCAGAACTTTAGTCATTTGTTAGTCATGATAATGAATCTAGGCTTATTAATTTGTAGTCAGCAATGGTTTTAACAAATTGGGGAGCAATTTGACTAAGTGACCCCAACTCCTATTTGCACCCTTAATGGAGAAAGGGAAATTGTCAAACCAGTGGAAAATGTTGTCTCCTTTTGCACACAAATAATCTATTTTAAGATTTTCCATGCCTTCAAGGTCCTCTTTTCTGGGTCAGAAATGATAAAGCACACAAAATTTTATTCATTTCTATCATGGTCCTGGGGATGTTAAAAATCATATTCTGCTTTTAATAGCTTCTCCATCAATACAGGTAGTAACCTCTCACTCAGCCTCCATCTCTAACTGCTATTCCTGCCAGTCTGTGTTAACTGCGGAAACAATTTGCTTGTGTGGATTCATTTATTAAGCGCAGAGTACAGCTAAGTGTTTTGCAGAACATACACAGCAATCTCACTTTGTGAGATTCACTGTGGTTTTGTAAATTGATGGCAAGAATAATGCTTTACATTTATGTAGTACTTTATATTTTTCAAAGGACTTTTTGTGTTCATTATCTCATTTGATCCAAATACATCTTGCAAGAAATGTAGAATAAGTATTATTCTGCCTATTTCATAATTTTCTATTTTAAATGAGGGTCAGAGAGGTTAAGTGATTTATTCTAGGCTAAATAATAAATTTTGTCAGTGTCAGTTTGGAACTGCCCGCACTGCCCCCCCCCCCAATTTATTATACACTTTTAAAAATTTAAATACAGAAAAAAATGCAAACAAAAACCAAAAACTATGTGCCAACCACACACAACTAATAAACATCACTTTGTCATGGAAGGAAAGGTGGGCCAGAAGAAGGAGGGACTCGTTTGTCTAGCTGATTGGTTCGTGAAAGAGATAGAATTCTATCTCACTCCTGAAGGATAGTTGAAATGTTAATGGCCAGTTAGAGAAGGAATCAGCATACACAATAGTGTGGGTATATGACCATCTATAAACATGCAAGTTGAGTTTATGAAACATTGGGTTCAAAAATTTGACTAGAGCAGAAGAATCAAGTAGGAGAATCAATAGCAAATAAGCCACGATCAGATAGTAGAGAATCTTGAATACTAGCCTAAGGAGTTTAAGGCTATCCATAATTAATAGTTGAATATTAGGACATATTTTCAAATTGTCAATTCATTAATCTCAACAATTACTACTAGGCTCAGTGCTAGGCAAAGTAACAAAGGGCTTTAGGTAGTATGATTTTACACTCAAGATCCTACTCCCACTATTAAACACCCTTTACCCAGCCTTTGATCTGAATAGCCATACTGCAAATTTAGAGTCACAGGTTTCAACGCTTGGCCATTCTTGGTTAACTGAACTCCATTTTACTGGTTATATTAATTACCATGGATTTTTTAAATTGCAATCAAGTAGTTGAACTTAAATACTAAGAAAATGTGAAAAAAAGATAGTGAAACATGTGCTGTCATATATTTCTTTAAAAAAAAAAAAAAGCACTGTACTGTATATCCTGTGGGACTCATTACATTTAGGCCAACTTCAGCAAGTTCTTGTTCCCTACGTCCATTCTTGGTGATGAGAATTCATGTTGAGACAAAGAATGATGGGATTCTATAGAAATTCCTTGGTAAAAGAATATTGAATTATGTTCCCTGGAGCCTACTGACTACATCAGAATTTTTCAGCCTTGACACTATTAGCATTTTAGGCCTAATAATTCTTTGTTTGGGGGTGATGGGAGGCGGGGGAGGCAGAGGGCAACTGTTCTGTGAATCAGAATGTAGAGCAGCTTCCATGGCCTCTACCCACTATATGTCACCACTAACCCCCTAGTTGTGACAACCAAAAATATCTCTAGACGTTATCAAATGTCCCCTGGGTGGCAAGATTGCTCCTAGTTGAGAACCACTCCACTACAGTACAAAAATAAGCTCAAAAGTATCTTAACAGTAAGTTTGGAACAAAACTAAGAAAAATAAATTAAGTAACCTATTACTCTCAGCTTCCCAGTTCATCAGGACTTTGCTATAGAGTCTCAATTGCCCAGGTAAACTTAACCAAATCAATAATGGAAGAAAAAAAAAAAAAGATGACAGAAAATGAATCCCAGCTATGAACCAGTTAACTAACATTCCACAGAAAGAAAGTTATAGACAATTTCCCCCAAGAAATTAAAGTCCTAAGTACCCTTAGGACTTTTAACACAAATCACTCTTCTTACTTGAGACTATTTATCATTTTTTAGAGCTTATAAAGTAGACACACCAGCAGAAATTTTATACGCCAACAACCACAACAATCCAGATACAAAACAGAACAGTTGAAGGGTATTGTCTTCTAACAAAGAGAGAAAGAGATGGTTGGGGGAGGGGAGGCGGCAAGAAAAAAAGAACTAACCACACTCTCCTTTAGAGCTCCCCTTTCAGGAACATAGCTTTTCTTCTCTGTCCTCGCTGTCTTAATAGATTTCATCTTCCTTTAAAAGACAAGTCACAATCTGTCCCTGAAGACAGCCGTTATCATTAAAACGTTCCGCTGGGGGCAGAGGGGCAACATTACTCAGTGTGAGACAGGACATGCAAGAAGACGTGTGACACTTTTCCTTCAGGGCCAGCATTTTGGAGAATGGAGGGGCTGAGACAGGACTCCCAGAGGTCAATGCTTCCATCCTCTTGCCTCTGGTTGAGGCTACAAACTAAACCATTCAGGAGGGAAAGTTGTCAATTTTCTCTATTTATTAAAATATTTCCAGAATAGAGTGGTTTTTTTCATTTCACAGCAATTAAGAGTTAAGACTGCTGCTAGAGCAATAACATTCTTCTTTCAGTGGTAGCCTATGCTCAGCTTAGCCATCCTGATCTGAACATCACTTACAATGATCAAGAATCAGATGCAGATATTCACCTGCGCTACACACAGAGGACCCGTCTGCCCTCCCGGGTTGGGGTTGAGAGGAAACCAGATAAAGGATACACACATAGTGGTCAGTGCTCACTGCAGCACTTTTCCTCTCTCCATCATTTGGAGTAGTAACCTACATATCACAATTAAGCTGCATGTCATTTACAGAACTCAATAGATACAAAATAATGACAGTATGTAGAGCTGGGAGGCACCTTGACAAACCTCTCTATCCAAACTCATGTTACAAAACAAAAGCCAAAACCACAGAGGTAAAATGACACTCCCCAAGGTCATACAGCTCATCAGTCACCCATGAGAACCAGAGCCCCTGTCTCCCAACTCAACTTGATCAAGTGCTCCCTTCATGACAGTAATGATGCTTCTCAGGAGCAGTGACGGAAAACCCAGCTCAAATTGGCACCAGAAACAAGAAAGGAAAAAAAAAAACGTGGGGAGGGGGGAACCATAATCAAACAAATCAGAGTGAATATGTGTTTTCCAGAGGCTTCTCACCTGCCATCCCCCTTCCTGGTAGCTCCATATCTTCTTTTGAGACACCAGTGGTCTTCCATCCTCAGCCATGCAGTTTGGGTGGGCTCAGCCTTCCTGCCTGCTCCACGCATTCAGTCACTTGCAGGCCCTTCAAGGTAGATGAATTTATCAGATTGTCTCCTTCCAATAAAGGGAAATACAAGCAATGGGAAGGCAGGCACCCTGAAGGTATTGGAACCAGGAAATCCGAATATACACCTTCCTTTTGTTTGGAGCTGATGCTAAGAATTTTTTTTTTTTTTTCCCTTATACCTCCCCAAAGCCTTGGGAAAGCCCAAGACCAGGAAGGCCCAAGACTTCCCTCCAGATATCACAAAGCCACAGCTACTGAGTATAGCTCCAAGTTACTAACTCAAGGTCCTCCTGACCCAAACAGGAATCAACAAGAAAGTTCTCAGAGGGGACTTCCCTGGTCGTTAAGAAACAGCCTTCCAATGCAGAGGACATGGGTTCAATCCCTGGTTGGAGAAGTAAGATCTCATATCCTGCAGAGAAGCTAAGCCCACACCCCACAACTACCCCAGCTCATGCTTTGAAGCCTGGGTACCTCAACTAAAGAGAAACTCGTGCACCTCAATGAGAGATTTCACATGCCACAACTAAGACTCGATGCAATCCAATAAATAAATACATATTTTTTAAAAAGTAGAAGGAAGGTCTTAGAGAACTCAGAACACAGAACATTGTGTTTACATTCCAAGACACTTCTGGTAAACCCTCTGACCTTAAATTAAATCCCATTTGTGCTGAAGATCAATGACTCTGTTTATTACCAGTTTATCATTATTTTTAAAATATTATCCAAGAATAACCTTGATTATATTCTGCATTTTTAATCATAAAGATCACATTTTACTAGCAATTTTATACTTTTTAAAAGTTTTATATGATGCTCACAAGTTGTTTCATATGATGCTCACAAGGCATTATTTATCTCTTCTTCCCATTTTTTTTTTTTTTTCTGGCCACTCTTGATGGCTTGCAGGATCTTAGCTCCCTGACCAGGGATTGAACCTGTGCCGTGGGCAATGAAAGTGTAGAGTCCAAACCACTGGACCACCAGGGAATTTCCATATCCTTATTTTATAAATGAGTATGACTGAATTACAGTTTCAGAGTTATTACCCAGGATTACATAGTAGAAGAATGGCAGAATCAGGATTCATGGCACAGGACTGAGACACATTTATTTTATAGGATGTAATGAAAGGGGATGTTGTTTATTTTCCTTGGAACGACTCCAAATATATAACTCTCCTTCTCTGTCTTCAAATCTCTGAAGGTTTATCTAATCTCCATATATTAAGACATATATAGATCCCAAAGCAGACACAAAAGAAAATGCTTCTGAAGCAACCTGACATTATGAGAACTTCCAACAGGTTCATTCAGATTTCACAAGACTGACTCAGTTCTCCTGAGGCTGATAGAGGGCTCACAGTGACAACGTATGTGTGTAAAGGCGGAGGGGTGGAGGGGGGGTGCATGTAGATATCAGTGTGAAATAACAGAAGGGCTACATGTGATAGATCATGCTATGATAATTAAAATCAGAAAAGCACATTTTTTAATGCAACATTGTTGATTTTAGATTCGGAGTCAAGAGACTACTTAGGTCACCTGAAGTTTAAAGCAACTCCTTAACGATGATAATTATACTTAGATTCTTATTCCTCTTTCTACTAAAATAAATTAATATGCATTTGGGACCATGACAATGATCCTGTGTCTGTGAACCTGGAGGTGCTCTGGGAAGCAGTGTTAAGTCAGTCAGAGGTGTTTGACTATGTCATTATTCATTTACCTGGATCTACTTTTTCTGTTTGTTTCTTATCATCAAAAATGAGGAAATTTGACCACTTTATTAAAATTTCAGAAGATTTAGTGAAAAGTATTGAAAGAATCACTTCCCAGTTCAGTGCTGGAAAGATTAAGAAAGGTGGCAGAGACAAACAGCAATCAACTCCTGGAGCCTGGAAATGGAAGAGCTGTCTCAGGAAGAAGAGATGGGAGAAGGCCATGGAACATGGAGAAGCTCAGACACCTCCCAGCTTCTGCTTCAAACAAGGCAGCTCCAGTGCTACCTGTTTTATGCATTAAAATTTTGTTAAGAATTTGTTAAATTCTGGTTCTACAGACACATCCCCCCCCAAATTTGTAAAATTCAAGGGTAATTCAGGCAAAATGATCTGGTCATTATCACCTAGTCACTGCAAAGCAAGGATCCCAGCCCAAGCCATCTGAGTCCAGACATGTGCTCTTCCCCATCACCATCCTCCAGACTTCCTACCTCTAATCTCACTGAATCATCACAACAGCCAAGCAAAGCAAGTATGATTAGCCTTCTTTTATGGAGGCAAAAATTGAACTCCAGAACTTCATAGGAATACCTTCATGGAATACCTACATTTCCTGCCTACAAACCACATGTTTTTTGCACCATGTGGATACTCATGCATCATGCCTCAATGCAAAAGGCTGTGTATTTTTTTTTAATATGTGAGTCATGCTACCTTACTTTTCTATCTTAATATAAATTGTCTTCTTTAGATATCACCTTGTCTCTTCTGAAGTGTCCTTTGTTCTTTAGCTTTGAGTTCATTTCTTCTCTATTAAACTGACTGTGTCTGTGGTGCCCTTCCAAAATGACCTCTGTCTGGCACAGAAAGCCATCCAATAGGCCATTTGTCACACCTCATCTCTTCTCTTTTATGAAGGGGACAAAGGCTGTCTTTGAGTCCCCTTTGGAAGTGTTTTCATGCTAATCCAAGAATTACTGTTGTGTTTGTTTTCTGGCCAGTGCAGTGTGAAGCCATTCATGGGGCCGCATGGAACTTGTCTAGTCACATTCCAGGCCATTCTTGGAACATTGTGGGGAAATGCATCATCGCTCTGCTGGTGGGAGACAAGTCTGTGTCCCTGCCTGAGGCTGGCAGCCAATGCGTCCGTGTCCTTGATCACACATGAAAACATCTCCTGCCATCTCTGCCAGGCAGCCCGCTGCACATGCACAAGGAGGGAGAAGAGCAGAATTAAAGGTTCAAAAAGACTTGAGATCGGGAAAGACAACAGCCTCCTGAACGCGTATCTCTGTGGAAAATAGGGAAAGAAAGTGAGCTGAGTGCTTTAGTCAAAGACACACATGCTTTTCCCAAACAATCTGAGTCACTGTGGATTAACAGAAATAGATCCAGAATGGGAATCAGGAGAAATGAATAACAGTTCTGATTCTGCCACTAAGTACCTGTGTGACTTTGGACATATTTCTTTATTTTGTTTCATAGTATTCCTTATAAAATGGGGCTAAAATTTCAGACCCCATACGACTCTGATAAGGATAAAAGAAAATACGGTCCACCAATGCAGTTGGTAAACAATAAAAACTAGACAAATACCCATTGCCATTGCTGCTGCCTCTGGGCCTCAGTTGCCTCACCTGTAAAATGAAGATAGTGGGATTAAACTATGTCTCCAATGCTTGCTGTTTAATCAGGAACACCTAGGGAGCTTTGTATACTTGTAAAGTAGGGGCCTCACTAACTCTTGAATGTTAGGACCCAAGGATGTATTTTTACTTTAATTTCCCAGATTAGTTGGATACAGTCTGCCCAGGGCTGGTTTTTAGGATCTCCTGGGCTATCCACTGAAGATCACCAATTCAGCATTTAGTGACTTTTCAAAGACAAACTAGCTGATATAAGCTGAGATTGTCTATAATTTCACCATTTCAGATCAGTATTTTGAGTTTAAAAAAAAAACAAAAAACTTATTTTCCAAAGTCACCTATTAAAAGGTAAGTATCCTTGAGGGGGCAATATCCCAGTGCACCACAGCTTACTTATTGACCCTTTTCAACCACACTAATGATTACAGAGTGCTCATAATTTACAGTGGAACACAGGAGAAGCCTGTGTATGTCTAAGGGTAGGATTTTCTAGAAAAATCTCTTTATTTGTCAAATATGGTAACTGAGCCCCAGGGGGCTTATAAGTAGAATGATCATATAATTTTTATCCCAAACAAGATACTTCAAGAGTGAAAGGGGATTATTGATAGCTACATTAGACATAAACCAGGGCATATGAGGACATATGCTTGCCATGGATAAAAGGCATGGATAAAACTTTCTCTACGTCACAGAGATGGTTAATATGGAAAAGAAAGAGACCAGGAATGTCAAAGAATGGACTAGAACTTCAGCCTCCAGACTTCTTCATCAACCCATGTCCCAGCCTATGTGATTCAAATTCACTTCACTTTAGTCCATGTTCCCCCTTATATCTCAGAAACAACCTAACAGTATGTATCTTTCTCCTTCACTTCTCTGTCTCCAACTAGAATGCTGGCCCACGTTGGAACTCAAACTCCATCACATCTGTGACACTCCATTACTTCAGTGAACTCACTAACATGTTGAAGGTGCCTTTCCTTTGGATGAGCAAAGACCATCTGCTATGCAAGATCAACAGAGGCCCATGTAAATATCAGAGACTACACCAGGAACTTTAGAAACATCCCCAACTGAAGATTCATGTTCTTGAGGTTGTTACAAGACCCTGACAGTCCTATAGCTAACTGTCCAGAAACCCTGTATTTTCCCCCTCTGATGCTCATTGGGCTTTTTTAGTTAATTAGTGGCTCAGTCCTGTCCAATTCTTTGTGACCCCATGGACTGTAGCCTGCCAGGCTCCTCTGTCCATACGATTTTCCAGGCAAGAATACTGGAGTGGGTCGCCATTGCCTACCCAAGGGGATCCTCCCAACCCAGGGATCAAACCCACGCCTCTTGAATCTCCTGCATTGTCAAGTGGATTCTTTACAACTAGTACCACTTGGGAAGTCCAGTGCCATAACTAAACCTAAGCTGCCAGTCTGTCAGTACTCATCATGCATCAGGAAAAATGTGTCTTCCCAATATTAGGTTTACTAATACTGCTTGTCTGACAAAAGTTATTTCATTCTGGCTTTAATTCCAAGAGATGAGTTCTGCATTAGTAATAAGCCTCTTCCTATACCTCTGTTCTCATTCAGACATATTAACAAGTAGCAAACACCAAGCTTGGGATTTAAAAAAATAAAATAACCTGGTTTCCAGTTCTCTTTCATGCTTGAAAGAAAATTTGTAAATTGTCAACTTGACTTAATTTTTCTTCTGGACTCACACCTATTTGCTGTAATAAGAATTTTCCCCCTGGGTTTCATTCATCTGCAGCATGTGGCAAGAAAAAGGGGATTAGGATTGTATTTGTCGACTTCTCGAAGCGGATTTTCTTTCAGCAAGTCTGCTATCAATTATATCTGCCAAAATAGCATTTTAATGTGTTACCTGCCGGTCAAACATGTTCTGTTAACTTCTGCCTCTGCCGTGTTTTCTGACATTGTTTACCATTAATTTTTCCCATTGTTACCAAGCTTATTATTTTAAATATAAATGTGGATTATGCTATTTTGATCATGTCTTTATTTCTGCGATACATTGGTTTAAAACAGAAACGAGGAGGGTGCAGAGAGGGTAGAAAACAGGTTTTCTCTTGCTGAAAAGACTATTTTAATGAGTTTTATTCTGTAGTTGGGAAGATGCTGTTAACCTCCTTGGCCCAGTCAGATGTGATTTCTTGACACTGAGCATATTGCAAACGCATTTTAATCAGAGCTGTGTAAGGTGGACACCAAGAGGATTTCTCCAGTATTTAACAAAGCCGTCTATTTGCAACACAAAGTAATGCTTTGTTTACCCTTCCTCTTTGTCCTGAGCGTGGTATTATTCCAGAGGCATTGCTTCTCTCTTGCAAACTGTCAGTGGCTAAGCATACTTTTCAGCATGTTTAGGATCATAATTGGCAAAAATGTGTGCTCAGAAGGAAAGGTCAGACGTGACCCAGTAAAAGCCATTCTCCGGTTTGCATGACACGGACACCAAAGTGCTTCACGCGTTCTCCAAAGTTCACAAACCCTTCTCCGTATTCCAGGGACACAGCTTTCCTCCCTGCCAGATAATTAGCCGAAGCGGCAGCCCAGCCGCCTTGTCACTGGGCACTCAATGGTGCTCCTTTCCTCCAAGCTCATTTCCTTGGAAGGTGAGAGCCATTATCGTAAAGAGGGATATTGTAAATTCTGTTCCTTCTGCTATGCCATGGCTCTGAGCAGAGAAATTTGTGTTTTCTGCCAGGGAGAAGAATAACATTTATTTAATGGATGCTGAGCAAAAGGTATTCACATTTCATGCTTCAGGGCTTAAGCTGATCCTAGATCAGAAGGGAACTTTTCCAGGCTCCAAACTATACAATTGGGTAAGTGCTTAGTGCTAACAACCCTTATGTCGCATCCAGGCATGGTCTGAGGTCACCATCTCAAGGGTACCCCCACACCTTCTCAGCTCCTGAATTTGTTCACAAATCATGTTTTATACCCCTCTCCCACCAGATTCCCCTAGAAATGTAAGCCTGCTTCTCACAGACAGCTCTGCCCCACAGAACCCCAGCTCTGCCCATTCAGCCTCTCAGACCCTTCAAGAGGATCCTGCACAGTGTTAGAGCTGTCATACTTGAATGTGTCCTCACTCAGCATTGGAGGTAGCAGAAAAACTCATGAGGATGCAGGACGCCTGGGATAAGGGAAAGAGGACAGATTTCAAGCTAGAAGGATTGATCCAGGTTCAAACAATCTCTGCACTTTAAAGAGCTGGGTAAATCATAAATAGCTATATCTCATTGACAGTTTCCTCATCTTTAAAAAGGAATAATAAATCTTACCTTACAGTACACTTGCAGGGGCCAAGTGAAATCACATGTGAGATGTGAGGTCCCCAGAGGACAAAAGTTGGTTCGTGTCTCCATTCTCTCAGGAGATTGCCATCCAGTCCGGTTCCAATATTAGCTTGTTAAGTATCTCCTGGCAAGTCATTCAAATTCTCTGTGAGTCCATCTTCAAATAAAGGAAAAGAAAAACCTTGATTCTGCCTTCCCTGCAGGATTATTATACAGATTAAATGAAATATTCATTAAAACAGAAACATACAATGCAAGAAAAAGTGTTACCAAGAAATAAGGCATTAATATTATGCTGATGCTACTATTATTTTTTTTTTAATTCTAGAAACTGTGTCTTTTAGACTATTATCCACAATTAAGCAAGCCCATCTAAAAATACAAAGATATCTTTCAATCACATACAGATATAGGTCACAATGATGTGATAGTGGAAAAGTTGTCATAATATTGTGTCTTGAGAATAGTTTGCTCTCAGAGCTGAGGCAGAAGATTCCTAGTGGAGACATCTATAAGTAAAATGAATAAGTACTTGGAAATTTAACTGCATTATAATTAAGCAAAAGCCTTGAATATAAACATGTGAAGCATGTCATAGATGCTCATTAAACATCAGATTTCAAGTGTTCATGGTATGCCAATCAGCCTTGACCATTCTCCTCACCACCATTGCTGGCCTCTGGGCTTTCTCTACCCTTTTCTCCTGTACACTCTGCCCCAGTTGAGTTCCTAGGGTCTCCTGGAATTGAGAAAAGTAATAGCTAGATATTTCCAGTTGTACACTCAATTCTTACTACAGGTTTTACTTGGGCATTAAGTTCCCAGTCTCCTAACTAAGGTTCTGCTCCATGCCTTTAGTTCTACTGAGGGTACTCCTTTCCCATTCATGCCTCTGTCTCACGGCTCAATCTCTCTACAGTAGGCCTCTTTTGTCTCGGTCCATGTAGCTACTGCTAGTTTCAGAGAGTGTTTCCAGCTACCAGGAGAGAATAAACCAGTCCTTGGGGCCTAGTCACAAATCACAAATAGTGGAGACTAAGTAGTCCACCCTAAGTCATGTGCTTGCAATGGTTAAACAATAGTAACAAAGGGGTGGATCATGACCAAAATTTGGGGACTACCAGGACATTATTAGCTGAGTACTCCCAAGGTATCCACCACACATAGTAGGGTGGTCTCCAGTATTGGCCTCTACCCCTTTACTAGCCCCTTTAGGCGATATCCTCCACTGAGCCCTCCACAGGCTATAAGACATCATCAGGCCATGCCAGCAGCTTTGCAGGCCATAGAACAAGATCGCCTGCAGTGTCAGCCTCTTGGTTCACTCCAGTATCTGCCAACACTGGGTAATGCTGCTATTTCGCTGTCTCCCTATCTCCACTAGAAGGCATTGCCCCTCTGTTGAGCCCCTCCACATCCATCAGGCAGCAGGCAGCTTCAACTGGGTTCCATCACTCCTGCTGCAGTGCCCACCTTTGTTGTGCATTGTGGAAGGTCTAAAAAAATACTTCCAGTAAGACACTGCTGTTGCTCAGAGGTCATTGTCTCCTCAGCTGCCCTTCCATGGCCTGTAATTTCCACCAAGTACCTCTACTGGTACACAGACTATTTAAAGAGCCACTGTACTTGAGGGTGACACGGAGAACAAAACTATTAATAGAAAGGGAAAGAATGCTTCCAGACTTTTACTCCATTCTTGTGTCAAAGTCTTTTAGTGTTATATTAAATCCAGATTGCTCATTGCCTTCTGTGTTACAGAGATTTAGGAGGAACTCTTTTTTCTGTCATTTATTTGTGACCCTCAGCATCACTCTAAACTCAAGGCTTTGCTGGTGGGTCAGGATCATCATGCCTGGTTCCTTCCTTCTCTTTTTTCTTTTTTATCTTATTTGAGGTATAGTTGGTTTACAATGTTGTGTTAATTTCTGCTATACAGAAAAGTAATTCAGTTATGCACATATATGTTCTTATTCATATTCTTTTTTTTTTATGGTTTGTCACAGGATACTGAATAGTTAGTTCCCTGTGCTATACAGTAGGGCCTTGCTGCGTATCCATAATATGTATAATAGTTTGCATCAGCTAATACCAAAGTCCCAATACTTTCCTCCCTCACCTCCCTTTAACATGAGTTTTTTTAACATGAGTTCCTTCTTTAATATGAGATTTTGTTGTTGTTGTTTTTTCTCCCATAAGACCACTCAGCTTTCATGAAATTCCTTCTTGCAAAGCCTGAAATCCCATTTTTTCCTGGGCATAGACATGTAGGAATCTCATCTTGACCTGGGATCCTGCCACAATCAGACTTTAAAAGACTTAACTGTAGACTAGCTGTGAAGGTAAAGTTTGATTTAAAAGGGTTTTCCTCACTATAAGTTTATCAGAATCACCAGCCTTAATGAATCTCATTATCCAGTCAACTAGGGTTTTGCTTTTATGAAGAGCTCGGAGAAGGCAATGGCACCCCACTCTAGTACTCCTGCCTGGAAAATCCCATGGACAGAGGAGCCTGGAGGGCTCCAGTCCATGGGGTTGCTGAGGGTCGGACATGACTGAGCAACTTTCACTTTTCACTTTCATGCATTGGAGAAGGAAATGGCAACCCACTGCAGTGTTCTTGCCTGGAGAATCCCAAGGATGGGGGAGCCTGTGGGCTGCCGTCTATGGGGTCACACAGAGTCGGACACGACTGAAGTGACTTAGCAGCAGCAGCAGCAGCAGTCTCCTACAAAGAGGAAATTGTCCCCAAACAACTTTGTTTTCTTTGTATTAAAACATTTTTTGTGGGTTTTTTTTGTATTGAAATTGTATTAAAATAGATCTGTCAGACATGGGAGTAGTTTGAAACTGGTTATAAAAAGCTTGTTCACTGACTGTTTCCAAGGCAAGGGAAGATGTTGGCAGTTGAGCGAGGCTGGGGCAAGGAAGGAAGAAGAGATTGGTTTAAGTTGGAGCCATAATAAAATACTGTAAAATGTTATTGAGGGTGTTGTCCTGAGCGCCTTCTCCTGAGTCCCTTGAAAGAACTGACAACTACCTGGCCTTTAAGAAATGAAATTGACATTTGCAGGCTTAGGTTCAACAGAAACTGAGAAGGGAGGGGTAAGGAATGCTGCAGGCAAAGCCAGAGTCCAAGTCCCTGGATCCAGGACAGCAGGCCCATAACTCTGCTGTGAGTGATGGGTCAATATCCAATGACTCCAAATCAAAAGCTGAAGTCTTCTTGAGTCAGCAGAGCTGAAGCCTCCTTCAGGGGATAAGAATACAGCAGCAGCCCTTCTGACAGAGCTGGAGTCGCCAGTAGCCTTTAATCTAAGGAAACCACAGGCAAAGCAAACTTGGCATATAACTTTTCCTGCATTAATTAGCACCCTTAAGTTTAAAGGGGGAAAAATAATAATACTCTTGGGAGAGCAGCTAGAGCTCAAACTCAATTCATTTGGATTCAGCACACAGAGACTCTGGGGAGGGGACGATGGGATAGAGAACAGAGCACAGGCTGGAGCACAAGAGATTATTTTCAGGTCAACTGCACAGTGGCTCTCAGAAGCCCTCCATTGTTTGAATTGTGTTTCATGATATTGATTACAAATCATCCTTAGTAGTTCTTCATCCTTTTGGTCAAGCTCTGCCTGTCCTATTGGAAATGAGATGTGATGTGTTTTAGAGTTGTGCTAGATGTGTTCTTTTCTTAGAAGGCATGAGCCTGTTGAGGGGACATGGATTTTAAATGTATTTTTAGTAGGTCATTGTCTAGTAAAGGAAAATTAGCTAAATATTTTTATTTCCACTGACTAGAAGTAAAAAAAAAAAAAGATAGTGACTGAGAAAAAACAAAACATATGTAATGTTTATTACTTATGTGATATTAAAGACATAAACAAGTTCTTTTTTTAAAAATGAACTGAGGATACACACATCAATCTCTGCAGTGATTCCACGTCATGAGGAGGACAGAACTGAAAATGGTGGGCAAAGAAAACAGTAAGCTTTAACATAGGATTCTATTTTTTCTTTTTGAAAAACTAAAGTTCATAATTCATTTGTATAATTACTTCAAGAGAAAAATAAATGAGTGTAGCCCTTTGTATTTCTGTTAAGTTCCCAAAATTAAGATACAGACTTGTCATCAGGTGGTTATTATTTCTGAGGATGACATTTTTTTTTTAATTTTATTTTATTTTATTTTTAAACTTTACATAATTGTATTAGTTTTGCCAAATATCAAAATGAATCCACCACAGGTACACATGTGTTCCCCATCCTGAACCCTCCTCCCTCCTCCCTCCCCACTCCATCCCTCTGGGTCGTCCCAGTGCACCAGCCCCAAGCATCCAGTATCGTGCATCGAACCTGGACTGGCAACTCGTTTCATACATGATATGAGGATGACATTTTAAGAACTGTTCTTATACAAAGAATACTGGACTCCTGACTCTCAGATCATTATCTAAATTCTTCCTAAGTTTTTTTTTTTTTTTAATTTTATTTTATTTTTAAAGTTTACATAACTGTATTACTTTTGCCAAATATCAAAATGAATCCGCCACAGGTATACATGTGTTCCCCATCCTGAACCCTCCTCCCTCCTCCCTCCCCATTCCATCCCTCTGGGTCATCCCAGTGCACCAGCCCCAAGCATCCAGTATCGTGCATCGAACCTGGACTGGCAACTCGTTTCATACATGATATTTTACATGTTTCAATGCCATTCTCCCAAATCTTCCCACCCTCTCCCTCTCCCACAGAGTCCATAAGACTGTTCTATACATCAGTGTCTCTTTTGCTGTCTCGTACACAGGGTTATTGTTATCATCTTTCTAAATTCCATATATATGCGTTAGTATACTGTATTGGTGTTTTTCTTTCTGGCTTACTTCACTCTGTATAATAGGCTCCAGTTTCATCCACCTCATTAGAACTGATTCAAATGTATTCTTTTTAATAGCTGAATAATACTCCATTGTGTATATGTACCACTGCTTTCTTATCCATTCATCTGCTGATGGACATCTAGGTTGCTTCCATGTCCTGGCTATTATAAACAGTGCTGCGATGAACATTGGGGTACTCGTGTCTCTTTCCCTTCTGGTTTCCTCAGTGTGTATGCCCAGCAGTGGGATTGCTGGATCATAAGGCAGGTCTATTTCCAGTTTTTTAAGGAATCTCCACACTGTTCTCCATAGTGGCTGTACTAGTTTGCATTCCCACCAACAGTGTAAGAGGGTTCCCTTTTCTCCACACCCTCTCCAGCATTTATTACTTGTAGACTTTTGGATCGCAGCCATTCTGACTGGTGTGAAATGGTACCTCATAGTGGTTTTGATTTGCATTTCTCTGATAATGAGTGATGTTGAGCATCTTTTCATGAGTTTGTTAGCCAGCTGTATGTCTTCTTTGGAGAAATGTCTATTTAGTTCTTTGGCCCATTTTTTGATTGGGTCATTTATTTTTCTGGAGTTGAGCTGTAGGAGTTGCTTGTATATTTTCGAGATTAGTTGTTTGTCAGTTGCTTCATTTGCTATTATCTTCTCCCATTCTGAAGGCTGTCTTTTCACCTTGCTAATAGTTTCCTTTGATGTGCAGAAGCTTTTAAGTTTAATTAGGTCCCATTTGTTTATTTTTGCTTTTATTTCCAATATTCTGGGAGGTGGGTCATAGAGGATCCTGCTGTGATGTATGTCAGAGAGTGTTTTGCCTATGTTCTCCTCTAGGAGTTTAATAGTTTCTGGTCTTACATTG
Source organism: Bubalus kerabau (assembly GCF_029407905.1). Classification (NCBI taxonomy): domain Eukaryota; kingdom Metazoa; phylum Chordata; class Mammalia; order Artiodactyla; family Bovidae; genus Bubalus; species Bubalus kerabau. The sequence continues at coordinate 17,290,922 of NC_073644.1, read as the reverse complement.
AGATCTTTAATCCATTTTGAGTTTATTTTTGTGTATGGTGTTAGAAAGTGCTCTAGTTTCATTCTTTTACAAGTGGTTGACCAGATTTCCCAGCACCACTTGTTAAAGAGATTGTCTTTAATCCATTGTATATTCTTGCCTCCTTTGTCAAAGCTAAGGTGTTCATATGTGCGTGGATTTATCTCTGGGCTTTCTATTTTGTTCCACCCAGAGATAAATCTTCCTAAGTTTTAATGTAGACACAAATGTAAGACTTTGTTCCCTGAGTCAGCCAGAGAGGCAGCAGAAGTAAGGCTTTTTGGAGTAAATTTTCACTACTTCTTCCTGTCCACCTAGGCCAAGTAGCCCATGGGCTTATCCATTCACAGAACTTTATCTCCTTTTATTTTTATATTTTTTGTTTACCTTTACTGCACATGTAGCATATTTTAAAACAGTAATTTAAAATATTTTTGAATGTTCTAAAACTTCAAAAATGAAAACAATTTAAAATTGTATTTCACTCTCCAGTAACACAAGTAATTTTGCATTTATTATACTGTTTAATTATCATAAGACAGTTTGAAAAGTGTGAGGATTGGCATTATTTTATATCATTTTGCAAATGAGGAAACTGAGATTAACCTCTTTAAAGCATACCAGTAATATCAGTAGTAGGAGTTCAAGAGTTATAAGACTCCAACCATAACTAGAGTTCAAGTCTCACTTCACATCCATTTATTAATCCAATAAAAATTTATTAAGGCTCCTAGTATGTAGACTCTCTAAAATTCTTTTTAGTTGCTCTAGTAATTATTTTTCCTTTTTTGTTTTGTCACTATAAGATACCATTACAGAATGTATTATCAATTATTGTTTCATTTCACATGCCTTGTTCATCACCTCATCTAACTGATAGATTATAATGTCCTTGGGTAGTTCCATAGCTCCATGATATAAACTTTTTTTCACATCCCACAAGGCATGGCACTGTTCTATATATATGAAGAGAACCACTGTTTGCTGCTTAGCCAATTTACTGGTTATTACTCAATAGGTATGAAAGCCTAGATGTTAATAATTAACCCACAGAGCTCTAATTATAAGGAGATAGAACAACACCATATATGTATCATTTGTCCCAGATATCTGGGGAAGATGATAAAACCCAAGAGCTGGCAGAAATCTCAGGGAACATTCTCAGTGCCTGTGCTATTCTAGGAACTACTCTAAGCTTCTGTTTCATTTCTGTTTAGAGCTCGTTACATAACATTGAGAATATAACAAGACCTTTTGGTTAGGAAAAAAAAAAAGTTAAAGAACACTTAATTGTCATCTCTCAACTGAGTTTTATTGAAGTTCTATTACGTGCACAATATTGTGGATATTATGAATAAACAAAATGGAACACACAGACTTCTTCCTTTTCCTTAATGTGAATTGCACTTTACAGTTTGTATACTATCTCATTTCAAACTTTATAGTTCACCATGGCAGTTATGCCAGCTTCCCAAGTGGCGCTAGTGGTAAAGAACCTGCCTGCTAATGCAGGAGTGGTAAGACATACAGGTTCGATCCCTGGATCCAAAAGATCCCTCGGAGGAGAGCATGGCAACCCACTCCAGTATTCTTGCCTGGAGAATTGCACGGACAGAGGAGCCTAGCAGGCTACAGTGCATAGGGTCACACAGAGTCAGACACGACTGAAGTGACAGCATGCACATGGCAGTTATATGCTTGAGTTCTGAGTCAGTCTAAATTTAAATCCTGACTCTACTACTTTCCAGCTGTCTGACCTCAAGCAATTTGTTTAATCTCTACAAGACTCAATTTCCTCATTTGTAGACAGTGATAACAGGGCTCTTGGGAAGGTGAAAAGAGATAATTCATGTAAACCATTTAGCACAGTGTCTGGCACAGAGTAAGCCCTCAGTAAATGTTAGCTATTCCTATTATTTACAACCATCCTGCGAGGTAGGTTATACACATGTTATTTATACATTACAGAGAAAACGGAAGCTGAGAGAAATTATGTTAGTTGCAAAGGATGACTTCAGGCATTCTCACTCCAGTCCCAGTGCTAACTCCATTTTGCACTGGGTGAGGAAAAGTACAAATGTGGAAGACAATTGCTTTAATCAATATCTGATCTGCAACTTACCAACAGGTGAACACATATTTGGTATGATGGAATTTTTTCCAGTTAAACTTATTTTCTTTAATCTATGTCAGTTCTCTGTATTTTAATCCCATGCAAAAACTTTCTGTTGGATTTTTTTTACACCATATTGTGTCTTCAGATTGAACTAAAGTATACAAAACATATATTCAAGGGATAGTTATTCAAGGGATGATGTGCCCAGAGAAATTATGAACCAGGCAAAATTTACCTCCAGTCCTACTATACCTACACCTAGTTCTTAAACTTCAGTAAGTATCAGAATCACACAAATTGCTGGTCCCATTTCGTAGTTTCTGATTCAATAAGGCCTAAGATGAAGTTCAGGAATTTGTATTTCTACTGGGGCCAAGGGACTGCCCTATATCAGTATTCCCTAAAACAGTCTCCAGATAATCTATACCCAGTCAAATTAGGTGATTATCAAAATTTAGCTTCCTAAGTCCCACACCAGACTGGATATGATTCTGGATATGATTGGATATCCAGACTGGATATGATTCTCTTTGGATGGGTCCTGCTGCTGCTGCTGCTAAGTTGCTTCAGTCGTGTCCAACTCTGTGCGACCCCAGAGACGGCAGCCCACCAGGCTCCCCTGTCCCTAGGGATCTGCAATGTCACAAGTTTCCTAGGTGAATTTTAAGCCTGTAAAAATTTGGGAACCATTTATTTAAATTCTAAGTTTTCCCATGACCTAAGTATTATTGTATGCCCAGGACCTAATAGAGTATTTGGTTTATAGTACCAGTCCATTCTAAAGGAGATCAGCCCTGGGTGTTCTTTGGAAAGAATGATGCTAAAGCTGAAACTCCAGTACTTTGGCCACCTCATGCGAAGAGTTGACTCATTGGAAAAGACTCTGATGCTGGGAGGGATTGGGGGCAGGAGGAGAAGGGGACGACAGAGGATGAGATGGCTGGATCCAGCCATCTCATCCTCTGTCGTCCCCTCCAGCCATTTCATCCTCTGTCGTCCCCTTCTCCTCCTGCCCCTAATCCCTCCCAGCATCAGGGTCTTTTCCAGTATGGCATTTTAATCTTCCTAAGAGACTAACCAGGTCCCTTGCCTTCTTTCTGTCATCCACAGAACCTCAATCCCAGTCAATACACTGTCATTTCACCCCAAAATAAAATAATCAGCTTGATTTTCATTTTGTTTCATTGAATTAAAAACCTGCTTTTATTTGCTCAATAGTTTAATTTAGCACCCACTACCAGATATTTAGCAAAATACTAGGCTCTCAATTAACGTGTATAAAAATAATCAAAGAGTGAATAGTTACTGCTATTCAGCAACTCTGTGCGACCCCATAGACGGCAGCCCACTAGGTCCTCTGTCCCTGGGATTCTCCAGGCAAGAATACTGGAGTGGGTTGCCATTTCCTTCTCCAATGTATGAAAGTGAAAAGTGAAAGTGAAGTCATTCAGTTGTGCCCGACTCTTAGCGACCCCATGGACTGCAGCCTACCAGGCTCCTCAGTCCATGGGATTAGTGAATAGTTAGCAAATATTAATCTTCTTTCTTTTTTTCTTTTTTTTTTTTTGGTCTCCCCATCACAACACACACACTTCTAGGAAGCTGGCAGTATTCACTAGAAGCTGAAAAGGAGCAAAACTTGGATAACAAGGTGATTTTTCAGGAAAGTCCAGGGAGCTTATCTCAATAAGTATCTATGCAATTCTCACCCCCACCTCACCCCAGAGAAAGAAGCCACTCTCTTTGCCCCTTCTATCTGATGACAGACACTTTCATATTCCCCACATTCAATCCAAACTTTATCATTATCACACTACGTTGTTTTTTCACTATGTGGCAGGGAAATGCTATAATCATTTTTATGGAAGGCTCACCCAGAATCAAGTAGCTGTAGGCAAGACTGGCTGGCAGCACAACTTAGACATTTACAGATATGGATCCAGCTGTGCAGGAGAAAAAAGTGATTTAAAGAGACATTGTTAGGTTTGAGAGGCCTAAATATTTCATCTTTAGTTTGGTAATTAGTAGGTTGAAAAGTACCTGATTAGAAATATTTTCATGAATGTTTAAAAAAATATAAATAATTTTTTACTCACAGAATTATTCCCCAAATAATAAAGCCAAGAAAGCTGAAGGGCAAATAATAACTATCTCCACATAGACATAAGTTTTTTTGCTGGAAGAGGCCTTAGAGATCAGCAATCCAACATGCTTGTATGAGGAAACGGAGGCAAAATTTTGTTATACTGATCAAGTAAAATGTTAATGGCAGGGACTCTCAGAAACCTTAAAGAAATAGTGTGCAACTGAGGGAACTTGGGCAAAACCATGATCCAAGGTCACATAGCTTCCTCCCAGTCTCACAGCCACATCTCCTACTCCCCAGTACCAATATAGGAAAAAAGAAGTTTCAACCGATACAGAAAAAAAGAAGTCTATCTTCATAAACAGTTCAATTAGATTAAAAAACAAACAAACAAACATTTCCCATGGTAGATTTGGCTACAGGAAACCTCTCTTTCTGCATCCTCCTATTTTTCTTTAGAAGTCAGGAATGATGGCAATGCCACATTTGTTCTTGGGAAGATGCCTGTGGTGTGGAATTTATAAGAACTAAAAACACATTTGTGCCTTGAAACCTCCTTGTCATTTGCCTACCATGATGTCTAAAGTTTCACCATCAGAAAACTGTTCCAAAACCACTAAAATTAAAAGCATTTTGTCTTCAGAAAACTCCAGTATAATGCTGCTAATTCTAAAAAGGCTAACACATGAATCAAATAGTAGTCATTAGTGCACTGGCAAAGCAGGACCCTGAGGAAATGGGACATATAATCCATACTGGGAAGAGTAGTCTGAAGCCATGAGTGCTGCCTAAGGAGGCAAACACACTCCCTATCTTTATCACACCTAGGGAGGTGATATAAAATTAGCTCCTAACAAAGCTAGATTACACCTTAACGAGAGCCAATAGCTGAGTTACTGAGGGAAAGAAATGAATAATGATAGAAAACCAAAAACAAGCCACCTTACTTCATAATTTGAACTCTGGACAACTTTGGATGATCTCCACGCAAAGCATAGATTAACACAAGCTTAACGACTCACTGTGAAAGTCACTCAGTCGTGTCTGACTCTTTGAGAACCTGTGGACTATATAGTCCATGGAATTCTCCAGGCCAGAATACTGGAATGGGTAGTGTTTCCTTCTCAAGGGGATCTTTCCAACCCAGGGATTGAAACCACGTTTCTTGCACTGCAGGCAGATTCTTTGCCAGCTGAGCCACCATTAATTTCAAGTATTGATTTCATACTTCCTTTGTGTTACATTCTGTGAAGGAATATAGGCAGGAATTTAAGGTATGTGTTTCTTTCCTTAAACGAGTAAAAAGGCAAGATTGACAGAAACCAAATGACAAAAGAAATGCAATGGCTACATTAAAATTATGGCCAATCATCTCTGTCTGACTTACTTCACTCAGTATGACACTCTCTAGGTCCATCCATGTTACTTTAAATGGCATTATTTCATTCTTTTTAATGGCCAAGTAATATTCTATTGTATATATGTACCACACTTCTTTATCCACTCCTCTGTTGATGGACATTTAGATTATTTCCACATCTTGGTTCTTGTAAACAGTGCTGCAATGAACATCAGGGTGCATGTATCATTTTGGAACATGTTTTTCTCTGGATATATGCCCCAGAGTGGGATTTCTGGGGCATATGGTAGCTCTATTTTTATTATTTTAAGGATCCTCCATACTGTTCTCCATAGTGTCTATACCAATGTACATTCCCACTGTGTAGGAAGTTTTCCTTCTCTCCATGCCCTCTCCAGCATTTGTTGCTTATGGATTTTTTGATAATAGTCATTTCTGACCCATGTGAGGTGACATCTCATTGCAGTTTTGATTTGCATTTCTCTAGTAACTAGCAATGTTGAACATCTTTTCATGTGCCTGTTGGCCATCTGAATGTCTTCTTTGGTGAAAGAGACTTAGAAAGACTTAGAAAATGAAGTTTTGGTTGCCGGGGGGAGGAATAGTTTAGGGAGTTTGGGAAGGTCATGTACACACTGCTATATTTAAAATGGATAACCAACAAAGACAATGTTATGAGCCAGCCTGGATGGGAGGGGAGTTTGAGGGAAAATGGATACACATATGTGTATGGCTGAGTCCCTTCACTGTTCACCTGAAACGACCACAACATTGTAGTTGTGGTATACAACACTATACCCCAACACAAAATTAAAAGTGAAAAGGTGAAAAAAGAGAGAGAGAGATGGCCAACCAGATGTGGACAGAGAACATTGCCATTTCAGTAAACAACAAATATTGTGGCCATCAAGCCATCGGCCACTGCAGCTGCCCTTGATTGTGAGCCCTGTGGGGAATTCAGGATGGAGGAAAACAGGATACTGGCCCTAGATATTAAAAGTGTATCTCAAAGAAATTATTTCTACAAGCCCAGACCCTTGCATCTTCCCATATATAGATAAGCGCTAAAATCATCAACTTAAGATGTCTATTTTTTTGTGATTGGCAGATGTTCAACTACATGCTTATTTTTCAGCAAAAACTCCCACATAACCTGACTCCTCCCTTAACCTCTTTGGAACAATTTCTTACAGTAATCTGAGACTCTGTCTCCCAGACTATAGTCCTCAGTGAGGACCCCAAATAAACATAACTCTCAACATTTAGTTTGAGAGTTGTTTTTTTGTGTCTTTCAGTCAAGACAATATCCATTGAGCCCTAGTCTGACCAAAGCTGTGAGTTAGGTATTTGTGAGTTCTTGCTGCTCTCCTAGCCTAATAGTGAAGGTGGCCTTGGTACACAAATAGCCATAGTAGGATAAGAGGTGAGGTTCACACAGGAGATACAAGCAAAACCTAAACCATAAGTGTGTGTGTTTGGGGAAGGAAGGGGATGTTATTTCTATGCAGAAAGTCTTCATTACAGATATGTCACTAAACCTGAACCTAAATGAAAGGGAGACCTCAGAAGTTGAGGATCAAGGGTGGGGCCTAAAAGAAGGCCATGGAAGCAAGTATCCAATGTATGTCTTCAAGACTGTGAGTAGTCTTTATTGACTGGGATGAAGAAAACAAGTAAAAATTTCAATGGGTCTTATATGTGCTTGGAGACATTGTCTTTTTTCCAGTTTTTAGGCATCAAAGAAACTTTGAAGGGTCCTTAAAGCCTAAGCAGATTTCTCTAAAGTAGAATTAGAAGTTGAATTAGACTCAACTTCAAGGCTTGGTTTCCTCATTTAATGTGTGAGTAACTTGGACAAATTATGTAACTTCCTTTAGGTTGCTTCTTCATTTGTAAAATAAATTCTTATTACTGGCTTTGTAGAGTTATGAAAGCCAAATAAGTAAGGTTAAAAAAAAATCCTAGACAGTTATACAAACATTCATTATCACTGTTATTATGGCAGTGTTCCCAGAATGCCTGGTAGAAGCCATCTAGCACCAGGGCAGGTCACAGAATTAAATTAGTCTGTCCTGAAAAGACCTCATATTCTGGGAAAGTAAACATCTATCCAGAGTTAGAAATCTAGAGCTAGTAGATCTGTGAGGTATATCTGGCTTCTGGTTAGTCACGGTCACTCTGGATACTTCTCAAGAAGTGGAAAAGTTAGAGCTAGTGTGACATAGGGGTAGGAGGTCACCTTGACCTTCTAGAAGTGTTTAGATAGACAAAGTGCTTTCAGAAAGAACAATCAAGAGAAATATTTTTCTCTATTTCTGATTGGTTAGAACTCCTTTGTATATCATAATGCTAATAGGATTAAGATTTTCAATAAAACCAAAGTATTTTCTAATTATAGCATAAATACAATGCACAGGGTATTATATTTCCCTTTACTCATGCTTCAGAGACTTAAAATGCAGCTCCAAAGAGTCTTAGAGAATCTTAAGGCTGGTTGATGACCACTTCTTGGTGAGTGAGACATAGATTGACTTCTAATAACTCTGGAGACTTTTAGCTTATTATAAGGATATTCCAAAGGATCTAGCTAACAATACGCTCTCTTTTGATGTAAATGTCTCCTGTTGTCTTTTTTTTTTTTTTCTAATTTTATTTTATTTTTAAACTTTACATAATTGTATTAGTTTTGCCAAATATCAAAATGAATCCACCACAGATATACATGTGTTCCCCATCCTGAACCCTCCTCCCTCCTCCCTCCCCATTCCATCCCTCTGGGTCGTCCTAGTGCACCAGCCCCAAGCATCCAGTATCGTGCATCGAACCTGGACTGGCAACTCGTTTCATACATGATATTTTACATGTTTCAATGCCATTCTCCCAAATCTTCCCACCCTCTCCCTCTCCAACAGAGTGCATAAGACTGTTCTATACATCAGTGTCTCTTTTGCTGTCTCGTACACAGGGTTATTGTTACCATCTTTCTAAATTCCATATATATGCATTAGTATACTGTATTGGTGTTTTTCTTTCTGGCTTACTTCACTCTGTATAATAGGCTCCAGTTTCATCCACCTCATTAGAACTGATTCAAATGTATTCTTTTTAATGGCTGAGTAATACTCCATTGTGTATATCTACCACAGCTTTCTTATCCATTCATCTGCTGATGGACATCTAGGTTGCTTCCATGTCCTGGCTATTATAAACAGTGCTGCGATGAACATTGGGGTACACGTGTCTCTTTCCCTTCTGGTTTCCTCAGTGTGTATGCCCAGCAGTGGGATTGCTGGATCATAAGGCAGTTCTATTTCCAGTTTTTTAAGGAATCTCCACACTGTTCTCCATAGTGGCTGTACTAGTTTGCATTCCCACCAACAGTGTAAGAGGGTTCCCTTTTCTCCACACCCTCTCCAGCATTTATTACTTGTAGACTTTTGGATCGCAGCCATTCTGACTGGTGTGAAATGGTACCTCATAGTGGTTTTGATTTGCATTTCTCTGATAATGAGTGATGTTGAGCATCTTTTCATGTGTTTGTTAGCCATCTGTGTGTCTTCTTTGGAGAAATGTCTATTTAGTTCTTTGGCCCATTTTTTGATTGGGTCATTTATTTTTCTGGAGTTGAGCTGGAGGAGTTGCTTGTATATTCTCGAGACTAGTTGTTTGTCAGTTGCTTCATTTGCTATTATTTTCTCCCATTCTGAAGGCTGTCTTTTCACCTTGCTAATAGTTTCCTTTGATGTGCAGAAGCTTTTAAGGTTAATTAGGTCCCATTTGTTTATTTTTGCTTTTATTTCCAATATTCTGGGAGGTGGGTCATAGAGGATCCTGCTGTGATGTATGTCAGAGAGTGTTTTGCCTATGTTCTCCTCTAGGAGTTTTATAGTTTCTGGTCTTACGTTGAGATCTTTAATCCATTTTGAGTTTATTTTTGTGTATGGTGTTAGAAAGTGTTCTAGTTTCATTCTTTTACAAGTGGTTGACCAGAGTTCCCAGCACCACTTGTTAAAGAGATTGTCTTTAATCCATTGTATATTCTTGCCTCCTTTGTCAAAGCTAAGGTGTCCATATGTGGGTGGATTTATCTCTGGGCTTTCGATTTTGTTCCATTGATCTATATTTCTGTCTTTGTGCCAGTACCATACTGTCTTGATAACTGTGGCTTTGTAGTAGAGCCTGAAGTCAGGTAGGTTGATTCCTCCAGTTCCATTCTTCTTTCTCAAGATCGCTTTGGCTATTCAAGGTTTTTTGTTTTTCCATACAAATTGTGAAATTATTTGTTCTAGCTCTGTGAAGAATGCTGTTGGTAGCTTGATAGGGATTGCATTGAATCTATAGATTGCTTTGGGTAGTATACTCATTTTCACTATATTGATTCTTCCAAATATGAACATGGTATATTTCTCCATCTGTTAGTGTCCTCTTTGATTTCTTTCACCAGTGTTTTATAGTTTTCTATATATAGGTCTTTAGTTTCTTTAGGTAGATATATTCCTAAGTATTTTATTCTTTCCGTTGCAATGGTGAATGGAATTGTTTCCTTAATTTCTCTTTCTGTTTTCTCATTATTAGTGTATAGGAATGCAAGGGATTTCTGTGTGTTGATTTTATATCCTGCAACTTTACTATAGTCATTGATTAGTTCTAGTAATTTTCTGGTGGAGTCTTTAGGGTTTTCTATGTAGAGGATCATGTCATCTGCAAACAGTGAGAGCTTTACTTCTTCTTTTCCAATTTGGATTCCTTTTACTTCTTTTTCTGCTCTGATTGCTGTGGCCAAAACTTCCAAAACTATGTTGAATAGTAATGGTGAAAGTGGGCACCCTTGTCTTGTTCCTGACTTCAGAGGAAATGCTTTCAATTTTTCACCATTGAGGATAATGTTTGCTGTGGGTTTGTCATATATAGCTTTGATTATGTTGAGGTATGTTCCTTCTATTCCTGCTTTCTGGAGAGTTTTTATCATAAATGGATGTTGAATTTTGTCAAAGGCTTTCTCTGCATCTATTGAGATAATCATATGGTTTTTATTTTTCAATTTGTTAATGTGGTATATTACATTGATTGATTTGCAGATATTGAAGAATCCTTGCATCCCTGGGATAAAGCCCACTTGGTCATGGTGTATGATCTTTTTAATGTGTTGTTGGATTCTGATTGCTAGAATTTTGTTAAGGATTTTTGCATCTATGTTCATCAGTGATATTGGCCTGTAGTTTTCTTTTTTTGTGGGATCTTTGTCAGGTTTTGGTATTAGGGTGATGGTGGCCTCATAGAATGAGTTTGGAAGTTTACCATCCTCTGCAATTTTCTGGAAGAGTTTTAGCAGGATAGGTGTTAGCTCTCCTGTTGTCTTAATGAGCTTATTCCAACTCTTCCTCCCTAAAAGAGGGCATGGCAACCCACTCCAGTATTCTTGCCAGGAAAATCCCATGGACAGAGGAGCCTAGTGGACTACAGGCCATAGGGTCACACAGACATGACTGAGCAACTAAGCATGAACATGAACAACTCTTCCTAATGAGTACCATTACATGCAGGCTTCTTATATATTTTTAGAACCAATGAAGGGCTTTATGCAGAGTCTAAATGGGTCCCACATTCAGAAAGAGCCCTCACATGGTTTAATGCTCTTATTTTTAGTAGCCCCGGAGAAGGAAATGACAACCCATTCTAGTATTCTTCCCTGGAGAATCTCATTGTCAGAGTAGCCTGGCAGGCTGCAGTCCATGGGGTCACAAAGAGTCAGACACAACTGAGCAACTCACACACATATTCTTAGTAGTTGTAAAGCCCTTTCTTTGAACTTGTATTTTATAAACAAGTTTGATGAGACAATAGAGCATAAGTGTGAGCAGAGGAATATCAAAGGAAAAGAAAAAGTTTCACAATTAAGTACCTTTCAATGATTTATTTTGTCCTGAGTTGGCCAATGGCTATATTTGCAGAATAGCTCTTTCAGAACACGATGCAAGACAACCAGGCTGACCTGCAGGTATTGCTTCCTCATCTCCTGCTGGCCCTGGTTCTTAAGGCCCTGGTTCTGCCTCCAGACTCTCCCACTGGACCCATGATGTAAAAAATTGCCACTCTTTGTAACCCAGACTTCACCTTCTCTGGACCACAAAGCTATATTACATTTTCAGAAATATATCAGGGTAGTGACATATATTCAGAAAAGGCAATGGCACCCCACTCCAGTACTCTTGGCCTGGAAAATACCATGGACGGAGGAGCCTGGTAGGCTGCAGTCCATGGGGTCCCTAAGAGTCGGACATGACTGAGTGACTTCACTTTCACTTTTCACTTTCATGCATTGGAGAAGGAAATGTCAACCCACTCCAGTGTTCTTGCCTGGAGAATCCCAGGGATGGGGGAGCCTGGTGGGCTGCCGCCTATGGGGTCGCACAGAGTAGGACACGACTGAATTTTATAAACAGTGACATATATTATTTATAAAAAGCAGCAGCAGCTTTTATATTATTTATAAAATTTATAAAAAGCAGCAGCAGCAGTGACATATATTAGCTTTGTATTAGTCTTTTGAACTGTAAGAATGGTGTTAATTTTCTATTGTAATCTATGATGAAGAGATATTCCCTATCAAAATCATTCCAGCTATGTTTCCCAAAGTAATTCTTGAAATGACAAGCCAAAGAAATATTAAGCCACTTACTCAGAAATTCAAAGTAAAAACAGTGAATTAAGATTAAAATTCTGAAATTTCAAATTGGCTTTTCTTTTGGCTGCTGCTACTCTAATTCTTTTCCTGGGACTAAATTTGGGTTTCTCTTTCATTTTTGTACTTCAGCATATTTTGATTTGTTTTAAATGGGTGCAGGGCACACAGATACATGTCAACAAATGCATTTGTTAAATTCACAGTCTATAGATATTGATGCTCTATTTAGAAGCAAGTCAGACAATATATAAAAGCTGTAGGAAAAAGTTTCTTTGCATAAAAGAGCTAATGCATCAAGTTATGGTTTGTTAAAGGCATTCAATTAACACAACTATTGTTAGTTGATTAAAAATTAACTGGGGATAACCATTTAACATTTAGCACTTACAAATGTTGCCTGATTTATTAAAATTGTGGGAACTAAGGAATCAGGGGAGAAACTAGAAATATTTAGTTAGATTTTTTTAATGAAACTTTTAGGCACATTGTGAAATATTTCTTCCTAGTAAATATACATTTGTAAATCAATCTTCACATTTTAACAACTTGAGAAGAATTTGCAGACCTCCTGTTTTAAAGGCACTTGAGAAATAAATATCTGCCAGAGAGAGAAATCCCATCAGTTTTCTTGCTGTTTCTATACAGATGGTAGACCATACTGTGAAATTTGCTGTTCTTCGATTGCTCCATTCTGCACACGCCCCAAGGAACCTCAGAATTGTAGAAACTAGAGATGTAATAGACTAAATAGGTCACCTATTCCAATAGAAATTTTACCAGATTTATATGACTCTTTTGAATTTACAATACAACTTACTTCCAAGGGGGTCCAAATGCTGAGCAGAAAATAGGCTTTTTTTCTGGCCATCCTGCATCCTTTATTATGTTCTACTGTTAATCATGTTTTTCTCTTTTGAAGATAATATACTATCAGAATGTGCATATGGAATTGCTTTTCCAACAAAAGAATTAAAGTGATCTGTACCCAGGCTCTCATCTGCACCCCTGCCCCAAACTCCAACCCATTGACTATATTCTCAAGACAGTTGTCTGAGGTCTCAAGAGTCTCATGGCCCTGGAAAAAATAAATGTACTGGTGAATAGCCTCTATGTGCATAATGTTCAACAGTTTGGTTTCTTTAAAATATACCCTAACCAATCAAAATAACCTGTTGCAGGCATATTACATATACTCCAAAATCATTTTAACATATTTTTGAACACCAAGTGTGTAAGAAACAGTCAGGGAAACAATGAAATTTGAGACACAGTCTCAAGGCTTAAAGTTTGCATTGTTGGGAAGATGAAAAAATATTAAATACATGAGAATTTTATGTGGATGTCCACTGTTTTTGTCTGCCTTCATTCTTCTTCTCTTCCTAAATGGAATATACTCTCTGTGGTTCAGATGTAACTGATCCCACAGTGACTCATATCTGTGGCCACAGCAAATGGTACAGAAATGATTAGCAATCTAAGTTAGCAAATCAGGGTCCTCCCTGGAATTTTACACTAGAGGTCTCTAGGAAAATTTCCCACAATCACTGGAAATCCTAAAAGTCCTACGGTGAGAGATACAGGACGAGAGGCAGCCAGTGACAACTTACTCAACACATGGGAAGCCCTTGTGAGAGAGAAGCAGGGGTGAGAGCAGCCAAGAGACTGTGAAAGTCCTGACAACATCACGAACTTCTAAATTCAGCTACTTCTCAGCCTACACCCAAATTTTTCATTTCTCTCTTCTGTGATCTCCCACAAAAGATCTCCTTCCTCTAGTTAAGATGGTCTGAGTTGGGTTTCTAACACTTGTAACTGAGAAAGATCTAACTAATAAATAGAGATATCTGCCAACTGAGGTAACAAGAGTTATGGGACTGCAGGGTAGAAGTTCAAGGGAAGATTTTCCAGAGAAGATGGAACTTGAGCTATGCTTTTTAGAATTTGGGAAGATAGAAAGGAGAAAAGAAGCACTGCAAGTGAGATGATGTATAAAATTGCTGAAAAGTACAACCCAGTTTCAAGGGTCAGAGAAGATCAATTTTGGGTGAAAAGTACAAGCCAGTTTCAAGAGTCAGAGAAGATCAATTTGGGGTGAAATGGAATATATATATATATGGAATAAGAAGTAGAGATAAGGAAAAAATTAGGAATGAGCTTAACAAATGTGGAATGTAACTGATAATCTAAAAGAGAGACAATGTTTTGAATAAATTTTGAAGAGAATAAAATGTTGAACAAGTAGCATTTCATCATTATTAAAAACTATCAAATATTAGATTCATTTACAAAAGTTTAACCTTGCACTCTTTTTTCTCTGGAGAGAATCCTAGGAGAAAGTCCTGAGAAAGCATCTTGGTGGTTACTAGCCTTGCATGTGACCTCTGGCTCATCTACCCCACATTTGTCATGATGACATAATCCTTTTAGGAAGACCAATAGAATCGACTCTCTGTATAGATTGCAATTTTTCTCTTCTCTTGGTCTCTTATGTCTGGAAAATTATTCAATTAGATACTCTTTCTCCTCCTTCACACCATCCTGAACTTTTGTTTTTCCATGTCTTACATTCCATACACTAACTTTCTCTTGCTCTAATGTGTTGCTGCATGCATGATACAGAAGAGAAAAGCTTATAATTATCTTATTCATCTACATCTGAAAAGTTCTTTCGTACTTATATAATGCATGGAAAACATACATCAAATGTAAAAATAGTTATCTAGCCATCATGATTCTTTCGGAGCAGTAGTGAGGAGTTTGCAGTAATTTATGAAGACAAATTTTGTAAGCCACATTAATAGGAGCATATAGTTAGATATAAATGGCTATGATTTGAATATGTTTATGGATTTAGATAGATAAAGATATAGATTTAGGTGTAGGTAGGCTTCCAGGTGGCGCTAGTGGTAAAGAACCTGCTTGCCAATGCAGGGAACATAGGAATCATGGGTACTTTCCCTTGGTTAGGAAGAGCCGCTGGAGGAGGGCATGGCAACCACTTCAGTATACTTGCCTGGAGAATCCCATGGACAGAGGAGCCTGAAGGGCTACAGTCCATAGGGTCGCAAAGAGTCAGACATGACTAAAGTGACTTAGCACGCATACACAGAGGTACAAGAAGGTACAAGAGGTACAAGAAGGGGTAGGGACAGAGAGAGAATGAGCATGTATGCAATCCGAGATCACCAAAGGCGTTTGTCCTGTCTTGTTCTTATCTCCTTTTTCCCAGTGACTTCTGGTCAAACTGTACTTCTTTTAGTTCTATAAGAGCTGTTTAATACCCTGTATCTTCTATTAGAGTGAACTCAATCAAAAACATAGTAGATTTTCTGTATGTTGGACAGTAACTGGCAAAAAAGGTAAAACCATTTGAACCACTTCAGAATGTTGGCTGGAGAAAAGCAAAGGTTCAGTTATGTCTGACCAAGAGAAAGAGATTGGGCAAAACCTTTTTCGCAAGTATCATTTATTCCATCTACGCACTTAGAGTTCATTCTTATGCTCACATATTTTATAGCCAGCGGGGGGGAAAATGCATAGTGGGGGCAGGGATTGGGATAAGAAAAGGATGCCAGTCTTACAATTTCTAGACAATTGAGTTATATTAATTAAGTTAACAAATATTAATTGAGTACTTCCTATGTTCTAGGCATTGTTGGGGAGGAAGAAATTTTCCTCTACCTTACCAGGTTCTCTGGCTGTTCTAATAATTCAGCTGTCATGAGACAGATTAATAGAAGAAAATTATACAAAGTTTAATAAATGTGTACATGGGAGAGACTCAGAAAAACTGAGTAACTCACCAAATGGCTGAAACTCTCACCTTAAATACCAACTAAAGACAAAAGAGAATGTTGAGAGTAGGGGTCTGGGACTTCAAAGAGGAGAAAGACAACTGTCATGGAGGCAGAAAAGCATGTGTTTGGTAAACAAATGTTTGATGGGCCAGGCAGAGACAATGGGACACACAGTGGACTCTGATCTCCAGGCCCCACCCAAGTTTTCCCCACCACACCAAGCACATGTTCTCTGCAGATATTCTAATGATAGCTCCGTTTCTGTAATAGGCCCTCTATCTAAATTCTTCATACACTTAGGGAGAAGGTTAAAGTTTCTTCCTGAATCTTTTGGGCCTTAATTGTTTTCAGGCTGATATAATCTACATGCCAAAGACATTTTGGGGTGGCAAATTTTGTTCCTCTATAGCATCAAATTAGCTGCATAACTGGCACACATGTTCATGAGCCTGAGTTCTAGACTGTGAACTTGCTGAATGATCTAGTGTATTTTTGTATCATAGAACCAAAGCAATATCAGATATGTGATAGATGGTCAATATTTGTTCAACAGGTTAGTGATTTGATGATTAAATGATATAAGGCATGCAAATTATAAAGTTTCCTATCAATGTTACTGTTTTAATATCATAACATTTAAAGAGTGGATAGGAGTGAAGTGAAGTGAAAGTCATTCAGCCATGTCCAACTCTTTGCAACCCCATGGACTGTACAGTCCAGAAGAAGAAGAACCTGCAAATATTGAGAAGGAAGAGCTAAGAAGGGAATCAGAAAACTGTAATATCATATAAGCAACCTGACTTCATATTTTTTGACATCATATTTTTTTTTCCTGGTGGAATGCCCTCGTAATTTAATCTCTTTTGTCTGATTTATTTCTACTTATCAGCTAAAACTCAGGTTCCATGCCAGGAACCACCAGACTGCTTTACATGCTCTCCTTTTCTAATGGTACCAGACTCTGCATCTACCACCCTACATTCAGTATTTGTAGTCTCCAGAAACCATCAGAGTTAAAATCATGAAGGCAGGAGTCTGATGAGTTTGTTCATTTAGATTCTCTGATGACCTCATTTATTCCTTCAGCTTATATTTATAGAGCACCCTACAGTGTAATGTACACCAACATCTAGAGTGAAAACCATGTCACATCTCAAGACCAGCCCAAAAAGTAAGCTTTTCAAAAAGGTATATGATCCAAGCCTATTGACATACTTCATGCCAGTAGTCTTTGCAGATCATTCCTATTACCATAACAACCCAAGCCCAGAATCAGCAGCATTATAAGGAAATTGAAGAAATCGGGTCATTTTTCCACAGGCGTATTAAATAAAGTTAAACATTTCTTAGAGTTCAATTAACATGAGGCCTGAAAAGTCTTCTGGATTGAGTCTCAGATGCTCCTTCACAGTCTCTGCCAGGAATGTTGACGTGAAGTGCAGAGATGGAAATCAGAAGGCAGTGGCCTCAATATGCAGTCAAAAAGCTTAACTCTCATCCAAAGGAGAGAAGAAAGTGGTTTCTAGAGGGAAGTGTGGAATACAGAGAGATTGATTTCAGGATTTTTCGTAGAATCTTGAGTATTTTCATAAGATAAAGAAGAAGAACCAATTTAAAATGCGAAGTTGAAAATGAGGAGAGAGGCAGAAAATGACAATGTCTTAGGGGTCACATAAACTGCTCTGGAGAGATTAACCTGTTCCTTAGAAAAGGAGAGGAGCCTAGATGAAAACATACATTTCTCAGGAAGAAAGCGGCAAGGCCGCCTGCTATGACAGGAGCAGACTAGGAGCCAAGGACTCTGGGGACATGATGAAGTGACCCTTCGGGCTTCTGGGAGGCCAGAATTAGGCTTTACCTTTGTGGAGATGCCAGTCCTCACCATGGAGCTAGGCTGACCAGGAAAGGAGGTAAAATCATTCTGGATATCAACCTGGGGGAAAGGGGGGAGGAGACGTGAAGACCATCAATTTAGGAGAATGCAAGAAGGGTCAGAGACCACAGAGCCAGCTTAAGATTTTAGTTGGTTAAAAGAAACAAAAATCCAAGGTATGATCTTAGAATTATGGACCTGAGGTAAGAGGGATAAATATCATTTTAAGTTTAAGGCTAGGGCAAGAGGGTTAAGGATGCTTTGTCTCTGGAAGTGCTGTGCTGGCATGGGTATTAAAGTCTCCCAGCTAAGACCTGGGAGAGCAGAGCGAGGTAAGGCAGGAACCCAACTCCTCAATGACTAGGGATGGTAAAGCGTAGCTGCCAGTTTCATGAACTCAAACAGAGAAGGGGCTGTTTTTCCATAATCGTGTAAGAGTGATGATCTCCAAACAGCAAAAGGAATTAACAAAATACTGACAAAATATTAGAAGATGAGCAGTTCTGCTAGGATAAGAGGAGTCAGTGGCTTTAGGGGAAATTCAGTTTTCCATTAAGAACACTGATGGCCAAAACAAAGTATTTTAACTAAACCATGGAACCATTCTCTGTGATATGCTGTCTTTGGGTTTACCATAGAGAAAGCCTGGTTTGCTTTTGTGCATAAATCACTTAGGTGTGTCAAGAGCACTGAATCTGATCTGTAGGGTAACAAAATTTGCCACCCCAAAATATCTCTTTGGAATGTGAATTATTTTGAGCTAAAAACAATCAAGCCCCAAAAGAACCTGGAAGAAATTTTGACCTCCCTAAGTGCCTAACAGCTGTAGATCGAGAACTTGTTCCAGGCAGGGAGCCATCACCATGGAGTCGTATAGCATGCACTACGTATTTAGACAGGGAGGAATCTTTTAAGTCTGTTTGTTAGAATTCCTTCTGTATCCCCTTGTCTTCACCTGTCCTAGCAAACAAGCATTTGCTTTTCTGTCTTCAGGAGAATTGCCTTCCTCCCCTTTGAGGTCCTAAACCACTACCTGCAACGATCTCTTTTTTAAGTTGAAGATGGCATTTAGGGTGAGTGTTTCAACCACTGTGGTGAGTTATTTAGTTTTTCTGGGTCTCTCCCACATACACGTTTTGTTAAACTGTGTTTGATTTTCTCCTGTTAATCTGTCTCATGTAAATTTATTTCTTAGATCAGCCAGAGAATCTAAGAGGGTAGAAGAAAACTTCTTCCTCCTCAACAGATCATACATGGGTAAGTGGGTAACAGGGGCTTCCCAGGTGGCTCAGTGGTAAAGAATCTGCCTGCCAATGCAGGAGACGTTAAGTTTGATCCCTGGCTCGGGAAGATCCCCTGGAGAAGGAAATGGCAACCCACTCCAGTATTCTTGCCTGGGAAACCCCATGGACAGAGGAGCCTGGCAGGCTACAGTCCATGGGGTCGCAAAAGAGTCAAATGGACTTAGCAACTAAATAACAAGAAAGTAGGTAACAGTCATCCAAAAAACCACTCTGAACTGATACTCTCTGATTCAAAAACTTTCATTGAAAGCCCATATTCCTTAACCAGGTTTCAGTCTAGTTTTCCATTTTTTCCACCACTCCCCTAACTAACCTTCTGCCCTAACCAGGCCAATGCCTACTCCCCGCTTCTCATGCTCATTCTCTCCTTTCAGCATCACCCCGGTCTCAGGAGCCCTTTGTTTTTTTCTATTTAAATCTTTCCTGTTGTTTCAAGGCCAGTTCATTATCCACTATTTCATGAACTCTTCCTTTGATTCCAGAGATTTATGACGTCATTCTCCTCTTGCAACCATTTGTATTTTCAGTTGTCAGTTGTTTTTTTTTTTCCATCACCAACAACCCTCTTAGCTCCCTGCATGAAAGAAGAACCCATGTGTCCTATTTCTTTTCATCCTCCACAATATCTGACATATTCTAGATACTCAGTAAATAACTGATGGATAAATGAATGAATGAGCTAAGGAAAAAATGCCTCTTTTACTTCCACCCTATAAGTTTTACCTTCTTAAGGGAGTGGGATGTGTGTGTGTGTGGCAGAGGCAGGTGGTTAGAGATAGAATTTGGGACCCAAAGACTGCAGCCTGAGAGAGAGAGGGAGGCAGAAATTCAGTTTGAATCCTACGGCTGCAGAGAGGGTGGCAGTGGTGGGGCGGGAGCACAACCACCTGCAGGATAGAGGTGAGGCGGGCACAGCCTCTCCCCCAGGCTTGAAGGGTATCTCTGCCGTCACTCACCAGACAGTGTGAGCGCTTCTGGCAAGCTCCCATTATCACATCACTCTCTCAGATGGTGGGCAGTGGAATCGATATTCCCAAGGCTTTAAAAAGCTCCCAAATGTTGTGCTGCCATTCGCTCAACAACAGGGGGAGAAATAAGGGAGGGAAAAACTGATGTTGGCTTCTTATTTTGCTTATGTTGTTAAAAACTGCTCCGATGCTGCAGTTCTGGAATAGGTCCCCTCTTCCTTTGAAAGCATGCTGTGTGATAGACTGTCATTTGTCCCCTGCCTCCAGAAGAGCCAGCTGGCAGCTAAGTGCCAAAGCCAGTGACTTGCATGTGTTTTTCTGACATTTAACAAATGGGAACAGCTTGCAAATCTGCATTAACTCACTCTGTCTCACAAATAATCAGGGCCTACACAGTGTAGACGCTGGGAACATTAGCTCTGACACAAAAGAGTGAGAGGCTGGGGGGTGGGGGGCGGGTGGGTGACAGAAAACAAGTCAGCAAATAACGGATGTTTTAACGAAGAGATGAATGTAACATTCTGGTTCAGAGGGAAGAGTTTTGAAGTCATTTTTGTTTTTCAACAAGCCACTGCTAATGGTGCTAAATCCGTCTGTCAAGGCCCAGCTTTGCAGCTTGAAGTCATCTTGCCTGTACTTCACAAATGCTGATCTGTTGGTTGCTTCCATCTTGCAAATACCATTTCAAATTCCTTAGGCTTCAGAGCCAAGGATCTTTCAAAGGGGCTGTGCTTGACCGCAAGTGGACTTACGCAAAGCCATAGCACATGACTAGGTTGCTGCCCCTACTCTGACCCCAAATGAAGGAAGGGAAAAAATACCACAGTTAAAAGGGTGCACACAGACACGCATTTGCAGCAAAGCTGTTAAATGCATGTTCAGGTGTCTATTATATGACTTCCTCACAAACATATCCCATCAATTGGGGTATGGCTCAAGCTCACGTTAGCACTGTGCATTTATGATAAACTTAGAAGCTTTTCTTAAGGGCAATTTAGCATTTGAGGAATGCACTGCTGCTGCCGCTAAGTCACTTCAGTCGTGCCCGACTCTGTGCAATCCCATAGACGGCAGCCCACTAGGCTCCTCTGTCCCTGGGATTCTCCAGGCAAGAATACTGGAGTGGGTTGCCATTTCCTTCTCCATTGCATAAAAGTGAAAAGTGAAAGTGAAGTCGCTCAGTCGTGTCCGACTCTTAGCGACCTCATGGACTGCAGCCTACCAGGCTCCTCCACCCATGGGATTTTCCAGGCAAGAGTACTGGAGTGGGGTGCCGTTGCCTTCTCCGGAGGAATGCACTACCAATCCCTAAAGTTTTATTCCATTTAGAAGATAGCTATATTTGTGAGGTTCCAATGTCAGCCTCAAATATCTAAAAAAAAATAAGTCCCTAAGCATGAATAAAGAAATAGATACACTAGGGACGGTATTTGGCAAAGAGCTTGGAAAATCTGTCTTCCGGGAGAGGAGAAATAAACTTATACTTTCCTTAAACATTCCGAAAGAGTTGCACTGGAGCAGCATAACCCCCATCCCCCTATCAGGGCCTGTGAGACACCAAGATAAACCCTCAGACTGTCTGGAAGGACTCGTTAGGGGACTGGGGGGTCATAGTTAGATCACTGGACCACAGAGTTGGGACAGTTTCACAAAGAGGGGGGATACAAATGTCCCCAGTGACAGGCGTGAACGCCCAGGAAGGCAGCTGCTTGGCCTGTCGTCCAGCATGGCCCAGCCTGAGGCCTGCTCACAGTCAGAGCCCTTGAGGTGCCATCTCTCTGTGCTTCCCCAGGACATGAGAAGAGGTTCCCAGGGAGGGTTTTCCTCCTTCCCAGGTGCCTTGATAGAGGGAGCAATAACCTTAAACTCCAAAACCAACTTTCAGGGATCAAAGACCAGGAATTAGAGTCCTACTTGACCACTGCCACCTGAAAGAAAAACCACACTCAGAGGCAGAGGGGCAGCTGCCAGTGGAACAGATAGTGACCAGCGGTGCTGCAGCTGAGGCTGCAATACTTTAGCAAGAGCTCCTGCTCATCAAAGAGGCAGAGGAGAGCACAGCACAGAGCTGAAGTTCAAGGGCATAGTCCAGGTAGCCTGGATAAGGGACCCTGTGGCTTTGAGACTCCTCGGGTTTTTGGGGGTTTTTTTTCTACCACCCTAATTGAGTTTTTGTGATGCTGGGGAGAAAGGCCAGAGAAAAATGTGGCCCTAGTGCAAGGTATCATGGGTGTGGCCACCATGGCACTGGACATGACCCAAAGGCCTCTGCAATTCCATGAATCTTGATTTATCCCATGGTAGGGGCCTGGGGTAAACAAGAATTATAGACAAGTTTTGTATCTAAAAGATTAACTAATTATAGAACTTCCTTGACTTACAATAAGATTACCCTCACAATAAGGTTGCATCTGAAAAATTAATTGTAAATTGAAAATAGCATAAGTCAAAAACGCATTTAATACACCTTATGTACAGAACATCATAGGTCGGCCTAGCCTACTTTAAATGTGCTCAGAACATTGACATTAGCCTACAGTTGAGCAAAATCATCTCACACAAAGCCTATTTGATGATGAAGTGTTGAATATCTCATGTAATTTATTGACTACTATACTGAAAGTGAAAAAACAGAATGGTTGTTTAAGTACAGAATGGTTATAAGTGTCTGGATTGTTTACCCGCATGATTGTATGACTGACTGAGAGCTGTGCTCACTGCCACTGCCCAGCATCACAAGAGAGCATATTGCTAGCCCAGGAAAAGATCAAAATTCAAAGTACAATTTCTATTGAATATGTATTGCTTTTGCACCATCATAAAGTTAGAGCATTGTAAGTCAAACCATAATAAGCAGTCTGAAATGCAAGACAGCTGTGAAATAAATCCCTGCACCTGGATCAAGCAGAGCTTAACAACAGAGTATATTTCAAAAACATTGTATCCTAAAATAAGTAATTATCGGTCCAAATTCTTTATTTTTCCTGCTCTCAACCCAAACCTTGTGTTTTGGTGGCTTTTATTTTAAATAATGTTCAGACACATGTCTTCATTTCCAGTCACACTGCACGAGACCAAGACACCATCATTTTACCTTCTCTACTGCAACAGCATTTGAACTCATCTCCTCCAATTCCACTTTTGCTTCTGACCAATCCACAAACAAGAGTGGTTTCTTCAAACCACAGGCTTGTCATCTGAACGTCCTGCTTAAAATTTTTTAATTGGTATTTCTCAAAATGTACTCTATTAAACGCTCACAAGAGTGTTCTCGGATACTTTTTAATTTTTTGAGAGAAACAGCAATACTCTGCATCAGACATTACAATTTCAACATTAGATCACATGACATTTCTTTCAATGACATCATATCTTTTTGACGCCATTTTCAGTGATGGTTATGATAAGAAAGTCAATACCATACGAAAATGAATGTGGGACAGAAAATAAGGATGGTGGTGTCCAATCTGATTCCAAAGTTTGTGAAGCCTTGTGCTGCCCAATTAGCAAAATATCCAGTTAATAAGTCAGAACATAGAATGCTACCCCAGGTCTAGGGTTGTGTTAAGGAACTAGCAATGCCTAGAGTGAGCATCGCACTATAGTTTTCCCTAGTTAACACTCACTTTTTGCAACCAATTCTTCATCCATACGACTGGCCTTATGGCCTGGTTTATTGCATGTGTATTCTTGCCTTCACCAGTAACGAAGCCTTACTCTAAACCCCCAAGCAGTCAGCCGGGATCCTCAGCACCACTTTTCCACTCTGCCTGGGCCTCTTTCCCAGGAGGGCTCCTAGATCTCTTCTCTCAGATTAGTCCTCTTTGAACTGTATCAATGAGTCAGAAACTGCAATCTGCTGCCACCTTCCTTTTCACTCTACATCCCATCTTTCAACAACAACAATAACAATTTATTGAACACTACTGTGTGCTAGTCACTGAAATAAGTATAATATTCATACAAACAAAATTTAACATGCACAGTGCTGGGTTCAGGAATAAGCCAGTATACACACAAAGAACAAATGTCATTTTTTCACTTGGTCTTAAATGATTGCATTTGTTTATCAACATTAGCTTAGAGTGAATTTGAGTTAACTCCACCTTCTGTCTCTACATGTTTTCTACTTCTGGCTCCTCTCAAAGAGACCAGAGACCACTGCAGCTACCACAGTCTCATTTCTACTGCGCCAGTCTCTCACATTTATTTCCATGATGAGCTCCAACATCCTACGAACTCAAGTTCAAATTATTTAGAACATTATTGTAATGGTTAATTTTATGTATCCCACTTGGCTGTTTCACAAGATGTCCAGATATTTGGTCAAATATTATTCTAAGTATTTCTGTGAGGTGTTTTGGAGTGGAGTTAACTTTAAATCAGTGGCTTTTGAGTGAAGCAGTTGCTCTTTGTAACATGGGTAGGCTTCATCCAACCAATTGAAGACCTGAATCAACCCAAGCAAGAGAAAATTCTCCAGCAGACAGCCTTTGAACTTCACCTGCAACATTGGTTCTTCCTGGCTCTCCAAAAGACGGCCTTCTGGAACAACTTGAGCTAGAAAATCATCTCTCTGGGTCTCCCGCTTGCTGGCCCAGTCCACAAATCTTGGGACATACCAGCCCTCCATAATCATGTCAGCCAATTCCTACCTTAAATCTCTTCCTACCATATATATGGTAGGAAAACAAAACAAAACCTAAAATATCTCCAGCTGAGACTAAGGTCAAATTGTATGTACCAACCCAGAACAACCAATCAATTAATTGCTGATTGATTCAAACCAACCAGAGAAAGAAACAGTGATATTCCTTACTGAATTTAGGATTATAAAATTGATACAAAGGCAAAAGATCAACACATTTCACAAAGAGCTTGAAGCAAAAACTATTGACTAGAGAACCAACTAGGGAAACTGATCTTGTGTGCTATGCAATTATAAGGAGAAGACTTGGAGAGGGGGATAAAAAGAAGCTTATTTTATCTCAAAATCCATGTGTCAAAAGTGGCAGAAGCAGGAGACTTCTTAGATCCTTATTATTTGTATCAGTCATGTCAAGTGTAAAATGACAATAATAGCATCTGCCTCACAAAGTTGTCATGAGGACCGAATGAGAGAATGAAAGAGAAGCGTTTGAACAGTGCCCAACTGTACATGCTAAATACTCAGTAACTGGTGACTGCTCTCATTGTTTGTCTGCCCTACATCTTGAAATACTAAGGCCAGATAAGTAGCTAGAAATGCAATGAAATAAGACAGGGATTAAAAATAAGCAGGCTGATATAATATTATCCTGAGGAACATTAATTTATTAACATATCTCAACCCTCTCCTTGTCTCATGAAAATGCAAAGGTAAATAGAATCCGCTGAATATGACTCTAGTAGATTAGTTAACAGATACATAAACAAATGCAATTGCATGTAAAAACACAAGAGCTATAAGAGAGTCTTAAATACCATGTTGTGGAAGTCCATGGAGAAGAAAGAAATCAAGGAAATCAAGAAGGCAAGGGACATGAAGGCTGGTTTTGGAAGACAGAGATCACTTGTGTAAGTGGAGATGAATAATGCCAGGAGGAAAACAGTGTGAGCAAAGGTGTGGAGTGTCTTCATTACTAGAAAGTAGTCCAGCCTGTTGTAGGCAAGGGAAGAGTGAGGCAGAACTGTAACAGGTCAAGTGAAACGACTCTTACTATTCCCAAAACCTCACCTTCTACTATTCAACTCAGCAAGCTAAAAATAATTTTTTTTAATTGTGGTCAGTATTATAAAGAAAATAGTATTCATGTTTAATTCCTCATCACCTAAACATAACATCTAACACAGTAAAAGGATACTACTAATATAAAATGTATTAAGATACAGGTAATGAAATGACGTAGCATGGAAGGCCAGTTTGTTATAAGTCGGTGAATTAGTATATTCAATGAAATTTAACCAAAGTGTATTGAAATACCTCTTGAACACTATCCAGAATTGTGAGTGATGGAAAAAGTTCTCAAAAGGAATTCTGCCTTTCTTTTGTATGTCTTTTATATATCACCTTCTGGTCCTATCACCTTCTAATTACAAATCAAATAATTATACCAAATCCTTTCTAGTAACCTACAGGCAAATTCTAATCTCAGTTTGGAAGGCATTTGACACTAATCACCATCTCTATGCTCATGCATACCTACTAAGTTGCTTCAGTCATGTCCGACGCTTTGTGACCCTGTGGACTGTAGTCTACCACGCTTCTCCGTCCATGGGGATTCTCCAGGCAAGATTACTGGACTGGGTTGCCATGCCTTCCTCCAGGGGATCTTCCTCACCCAAGGATTGAACTCTCATCTCTTATGTCTCCTGCATTGGCAGGAGGGTTCTTTACCGCTAGCGCCACCTGGGAAGCCCCACCCTGAACTAAATTCATGACGAGGCTTCTGGCTGGCACTTGAGTCTTGTGTGCACTAGACTTATTTGACAGCCTGTACGGTGAGAAGTGAGGACATGCCGCCATGACAGACATGCACAAATTCCTGCCCTCAAGGCTTTCTTGAACATTCTTTGACTTCTCACTGTCTACTGTGGAGATCAGTAAATTTGTACCACGTCAAGTATGCATGTATGTATGTATGAATGTGTATATGTGAGTGTGAGTTCTTTATTATTTTGATAACTTCTTCCTGGTCTCCCAACCATCATTCCTGATGCTGGCAAGATCATTTCTTTCTCCCTATGAGTTTTTTCCTTGTACTTCGTTCATTTTTAATAAATTACCAGCCTAGAGGAATAAGCTTTTTATTTTCTCTTCTCATTTCTCCAAAAGTTTTGTTCTTTGGTGATTTCCCTGGACTTCCATTTATAATGTGTTTTCACTCTTTTCCAGAATATTCATGCATTTATTGAGCTAGTATATTTATGTAGACTCTATTATATGCAGGATGCCAGTAACATAGTCGGAGAAGGCAATGGCACCCCACTCCAATACTCTTGCTTGGAAAATCCCATGGACGGAGGAGCCTGGTAGGCTGTAGTCCATGGGGTCACTAAGAGTCGGACACGACTGAGCGACTTTACTTCCACTTTTCACTTTTATGCATTGGAGAAGGAAATGGCAACCCACTCCAGTGTTCTTGCCTGGAGAATCCCAGGGACGGGGGAGCCTGGTGGGCTGCCATCTATGGGGTCGCACAGAGTCGGACATGACTGAAGCGACTTAGCAGCAGTAGTAGCAGTAACATAGTAGGCATTCCATGTAAACAAATAATCAATATAAAGACCAGAAAGCATTGAGTTTAGAAAGTCACACACCTCAGCTGGAACGGCAGTCTGGTATGCTAAACCAGGAGGCAAAGGTTATAAATTTGGACCTTCCTTTAAAAATCAGTCTATATTTTTATTTTTCAAGTTTTTATTTTATATTGCAGTATAGCCTATTAACAATGTTGTGATAGCTTCATGTAGACAGCAAAAGGAACTCAGCAATACATATCCATTCTCCCCCAACTTTCCTCCCAACCAGACTGCCACATAACATTGAGCAGGTTCACAGACTTAGAGAATGAACTTATAGGTGCCAGCAGGGGTGCAAAAAGTGGAAAAATGAAGGGAAGGGATAGTTAGGGAGTTTGGGACCGACATGTACACACATCTGTATTTTAAATGGATAACCAACAAGGTCCTACTGTATAGCACAAAGAACTCTGCTCAATATTTTTATTTTATATAAAAATTTAGGCAACAGGACTAAATGAGGAATGTTCTTTCTAGCTCTAAAATTTTAATTTAAAAATCTATTCAAGATCTCCTGAAATTTTCCATGTTCCATTACATAGAAAAATACTTTACTTGTAATTTATCTTATCTCATATTTCTTCAAGAGGTTCCTCATATTGGCTATCAATGTTCTTTACATTATAGCTCTATTCTATCTTTCTAATAAAATCTCCTACCATTTACCTCTTATACATACCTTAATTTCCCTCCCAGTTTAACCTCTAACAGTGTCTTAAAATCTTCCCACATTTTCCCATCCAAATGCCTTTGCTCTCACTGTTTTTTCAATCTGAAGTGTCTTTGTCTACCATCTCTATCAAGAGGCCACACTTTTCTGTGTGACTCAATAAGAAATGTTTCCTAATCCATAAACTTTGCCCTACTTGCTTCAGCTAACAATGCAGAAAGAATGAAAAAGGAAGGAAGGATGAAGGTAAAGAGAGAGGGAGGAGGAAGGGAGCAGATGCAAGGAGGAAAATATGGTGGGAGGTGTGGTGGTATGTAGTCCCTTCTCCAGTCCTGGACTCCTTTCTGTTGATGAAATAACATTCCCTCACTGCCACAGGTGACAAGAAAGACCACTATAATCTTGGGCAATTGATCGACCATCAGGGGCACTCCTCTCAGATTTTTGCCATGCAAGCTGGTACATCTTCAAGAAGCTTGTTTCCAGTAGGTTATATTATAATAAGTAATTACCAGAAGCATGGACTACTTGGTCAAGCTGTATCCCCATCTAAAAGCAGCAGAAAATGAGGCATTTTCTCCCCATCAGTCATCCATATTAAGCAGGTAGCCTTTTGCCTTGATAAATGATTCCCTAGTCTTATGGATGAGCTTTTTCCTGGGTGTCACCTCAGCCCTCAGCTTATTTTTTAACATTTTTGGCTAAAAGCCTTCTCTGTCATAATCTTCAGCAGTTTACAAGGAAACTTAGGCTTTATGATACATTGTTATTATGCTCTGACTAATATAAATAACTTCTTACTTTATAATTTCCACTCATAGCAATTCATTCTCATAAAGATGACTCAGTAGGTAGCAAAATGAATACATACTCGGTGGTGGCAGTGCATGAAGTAAAACAATAGCACAGTTCAGTCCAGTCGCTCAGTCATGTCCGACTCTTTGCGACCCCATGAACCGCAGCACGCCAGGCCTCCCTGTCTATCACCAACTCCCGGAGTTTACCCAAACTCGTGTCCACTGAGTTGGTGATGCCATCCAACCATCTCATCCTCTGTCGTCCCCTTCTCCTCCTGCGCTCAATCTTTCCCAGCATCAGGGTCCTTTCAAATGAGTCCGCTCTTCACATCAGGTGGCCAAAATATTGGAGTTTCAGCTTCAACATCAGTCCTTCCAATGAACACCACACCATCACATGATCTGGGTCTACCTTTCCTACAAAACAAAGAACTCATGTATGTTAAGTCCAAGTTTCCCAGACCTCATAAACCCATGAAAATGCAATCATAAAATACCTGATTTAGAACCCCTGTCAACAAAAAGATTGTAAGGCCCTGCCTACCTCTCATGTCCACATCCTTTCCTCTCTCCTCACTGGTTATCTCACAGGTCCTACACGTAGCCAGGACAGAATGGTTACAGGACTAAGATTCTCAGGGAGACAGCAATATGTGCACCTTAAAAATGTTGCAATGTTGGAAACCATTCTTTGGCACCAAACTGAATCATCATTCTGGCCCAGAAAAGTCAGTGAGCCCCCACCCCCTTTATAGGAATGGCCCTTTTACACACTGGGCTTCCCAGTGGCTCAGCAGTAAAGAATCTGCCTGCAATGCAGAAGCTGCAGGACACCAGGTTCAATCTTTCCTGGGTTGGGAAGATCCCTTGGAGGAGGGCACAGTAACACACCCCAGTATTCTTGCCTGGTGAATCCACCAGGATGGAGAAACCTGGTGGGCTACAGTCCATGGGGTTGCAAAGAGTTAGACACAACTGAAGCGACTTAGCTAGCATTTTGCAGATTGCTTGTTTGAGAATTTCAGCAGAGGGTAGACTATGATGAACAGTGAAAGTGTCAGTCACTTAATAGTGTCCAACTCTTTGCAACCTCGTGGACTGTAACCTTCTAGGCTCCTCTGTCCATAGGATTTCCCAGGCAAGAATACTGGAGTGGGTATCCATTTATTTCTCCAGGGGATCTTCCCAATCCAGGGATCAAACCCAGGACTCCTGCATTGCAGGCAAATTCTTTACCATCTGAGCCACCAAGAAAGGCCAGACTGTGATGATGTCACCCTTTCTGGAATATCTAGTAATTCCTTATACAAAAGTCTCCTGATGGTCCAGCCAGCAGTAAGTGTCCATACTGTCCAACTATAACACCCTTTGGGATTCTCCCTAGATAATGCAGTAATTATATACATGAAAGGAGGGAATAGTCTGGTGTGTCATTCCTGACCTGCAGCTTTCAAAGAGCCATCTGCTTCCAGCACTGCCTATGAAGCAGTCAACAACATATGAGGAAACCCGTATGATCCCCATTTTTCACCACTATGTAAATATGACCCATCTTAGAACTTATTCAGCCCAGAACCCTCTGAAGAAGTCAAAAATCAAGGTATTTTGAGAGGAAAAAGTTGGGGGGGGGGGATGAATAATTTTCCTTTGGTATATTTGCTTCTGAAAATCTTCATCTTGTTCTAAAAGATCTAAAAAGACATCTAAGATTTTTAAGAAAATGGAGAGTTTCTCTACAAAGTTAAACTACAAAGATCCAAGGGAAGTGCAAAAAGCAATTGTTTTTTATCATGTGTCATATTAATTTTACTCCATTACAGTTTACCATATAGTTTCACATATGTTAAGCAATTGCTTTCAACAGCTTACACAGAAGACAGCATTTATCCTGCATCTCAGAAGAGGAAACAAAGTCAGAGAAGTGAACTCTTAATATTTATCCAAATAAATGTTAGTGGAATGAAAATTAGAGGACCTTCTAATTCTTAAAGAATGTGTTTCCATTTCACAACAAATCTTTTTTCACAAAAGGTTTGGAATGATGGTGGGGAGGGAGTTTAGCATATTGCAGAATATCAGAATTTGGAAAGGCAGAATGGACAGACATTTAAAAATTGAAAGAAGTGATTTTAAGGTGAATAAAATTGCTATTAAGGCAGTTTAGCAAACCTATCATGCAGATAAATTCTGCCATCAGAATATGTGAATTAGGATTCCAGCTCTATCATTTACTTTAAGTGTGTTCTAAAGCAAATAAGGCTTGCTCCTTGGAAGGAAAGATATGACAAATCTAGAAAGCATATTAAAAAGCAAAGGCATCACTTTGCCAACAAAGGTTCTTGTAGTCAAAGCTAGGGTTTTTCCAGTAGTCATGTATGGACGTGAAGGTTGTACCATAAAGAAGACTAAGAGCCGAAGAACTGATGCTTTCAAATTGTGGTGTTGGAGAAGAATCTTGAGAGTCCCTTGGATTGCAAGGAGATCAAACCAGTCAATCCTAAAGGAAATCAATCCTGAATATTCATTGGAAAGACTGATGCCAAAGCTAAAGCTCCAATACTTTGGCCAGCTGATGCGAAGAACTGACTCATTGGAAAAGACCTTGATGCTGGGAAAGATTGAAGGTAAAAGGAGACGGGGATGACAGAGGACGAAATGGTTGGATGGCACCACTGACTCAATGGACAAGAGTTTGAGCAAACTCTAGGAGATAGTGAAGGACAGGGAAGCCTGACCTGCTGCAGTCCATAGGATCACAAAGAGTCAGACACAATTGAAAGAATGAACAAGCCAAATAACCTACCCAAAAGTCTCAGTGTGATTGTCTGTAAGATGGGTGTGATCAAAGTATCATCCCTCTCAAAGTTGCTGTAAGGATAAAATGAGACAATCCACATAGTTAATGAATCACATAGTATAGAAAAATATAATAACTACTTAAATACATTTTAAGAATTATCATTGGCAGCTCACAAGTTGTAACACCAGCTAGAAATTTAAAATATCTCAAAATGGTTGTTATGAATTTATAGATATCAGATCTAGAGATGTTCTTAAGAAGAATCAGAGTATTGGGGAAATTTTCCTAATTTCTAAGTTCCAAGGATAAGGGCCAGCCTCTGGCCCCAGTCTCTCCTATTGTGCCTTACTAGAATGAACTCTAGGCGGATAGAACACAGAGCTTAATATATGTATTTATAGAAAATGTTTGTTGGTTAATACACACTTAAGACTATTCACTTCTGGAGGGCAAGAACCCAGTCTCCTTAAGATCACCTAAAATCCTCCCAAAGACCAATGCACTGCTCTGCACTCAATGAAACAATTTTAATCCCTTATTTATTGATGGAAAAAACATGAGCTGTTTGGAAAGATCTGCCAACAGCAATTGATTGTGAAAAACAATTAAACTTCACCAAGCAAAGTCAATTGCAAGCAGAAACTAAGAAAATACACACTAAGAAATTGGGGAACTGAGGCAGTGATTGCCTGGTATAGAAAAATACCCATAGAAGAGCACTTATTCTGTAATTTTACATAAAACATTACATCTATATTCTCTTGATAGCCCTGAAAATGTAGGGTAATACTTACACATATGATTTTGAGATTCAGAGAGAGAAAATGGCTGACTTACAGGTACACAACTAAAAATAATTGATATAAAAAGATAAAGTCAAAGCTTTGAATTTGGGGGGGAAAAGGCAAACAATGTTTAGGGAAATGATCCTGCTTCAAATTTCTGTGTTTAAAAGATAACTATATAGCTTTTTTGTCTATACTAACATCTATACTGATAATAGTTTTTTGGTACTTTATCAAGATAATAATAGTTTGAGACAGAAGGTTAGTTTTGTTTTTTAATGGAGTTGCGAAAGTGAAAATCACTCAGTCCTGTCCGACCGTGTACAACCCCATGGATTATACAGTCCATGAATTCTCCAGGCCAGTAGAGTGGGTAGACTTTCCCTCCTCCAGGGGATCGTCCCAACCCAGGGATTGAACGATGGTCTCCCACATTGCAAGTGGATTCTTTTTACTAGTTGAGCCACCAGGGAAACCCCAGAATACTGGAGTGGGTAGTCTATCCCTTCTCCAGAGGATCTTCCCAACCCAGGAATCTAACTGGAGTGTCCTGCATTGCAGGCAGATTCTTTACCAGCTGAGCTACCAGGGAAGAGTATACAGCTTCCCAGGTGCACTAGTGGTAAAGAATCCACCTGCAAATGTGGGAGATGAAAGACTTGCTGATTTGATCCCTGGGTTGGGAAGATCCCCTGGAGGAAGGAAATGGTAACCCACTCCAATATTCTTGCCTGGAGAATCCCATGGACAGAGGAGCCTGGTGGGCTTCAGTCCATAGGGCTGCAAAGAGTCAACACCACTGAGCACACACACACACACACACACACACAGTATTTGATGACTTCATGGCATTGCCCTGAATACCTGACCCCATAGCCCGAAATGTTGAAATATGAATGTAAATATATATGCATGTTCTTATCTACCACCACTTCAGTTCACTATTAACCAGATCACCTGAGAGAGTAATGCTGTGAAAGACCTACATGCCCCCAGCAGCGCAACCTGAGCAGCAAGGAGTCCTCTCTTCTGCTCTCCCAGCTCTAGCATTGAGCTTCTCAAGCCCATGCCATGGAGTCCCACCCAGCAGTGATTCTCAGGGCCATGCTGGTCTGATCTGGTCAATCCAGTTGTCCTGATAGCCCCTTAAAATCAGGCACAATTCCTTATCCTTGTGCTTAAACAAGAGCAGGCACTTGGCAAATATTTACTGATGAATGTATTGGGGATGGGGAATTGTAATGAAATTTAATAACTTTTTGAGGGGAAACATGAAAAAACATTATAGAAATACAAATAAAGAAACAATTATTTCTTATTCAGACTAGATGTTACTAATGGATGATTGGATCATCACAGAATTAAGACAGTTAGGTAAACAGAGGTCCAGATAGAAGTTAAGTGATAATGTAGTCCAGCAACACTTCCAGCATGATAAAATCTCTCCATAATTTGAAAAGTGAACTCAAAATTTCCAATCACATAAGACATCTAGGCTGATTATTGTGATGTTAATGAAATAACAAGTGTGGCATTTCATTTGGTGGCATAATCTGGATCTATCCAAATCCCAGGTATGGTTTAGTGCCACCTGATGGTGGTTATCTATTCCAGATTAATATTAATAAGACCATTCAGTGCTTGGAGGGTCGCACAGTCGGACATGACTGAAGTGGCTTGGCAGCAGCAGCAGCAGCAATGCTTGGGGCTGGCTGGGACTTCTAAGATTGCTGTAGCAACTCCAGGAATCATTAAATGAAATGGCACCTGCTCCTTAGGTCTGATCAGGAAAGACTGAACCAGGAGAACCTAGGCCTGCTTCCCTGGATGGGTTACCTGCTATTTCCCTACTTAAGTTTCCTCCCCTGTTCACAGCCCAGTGAGCTTTCCATTCCCAGCACCTCGAAGAAGATAACAAATTTAGCCAGTCCCTTTTGAAGAATGGACAGAGGAGCCAATTTTTAAATATATTATATTTTATACCTATTCTCATGGAGTTCATTATTACCAAATTTTACTATATTTGACTCCTTCTCATAAGATATCAGTTAACTTAATCTGTATACTCCAGTTGCAAAGCAACCTGTTCCATCCAGGGATGCTTTTTGACTCATGGAAAGTCCTGGCTCCAACCCTACTCTATTTTAACATACATGTATTAACACTAGCTCTGTGATCATACAGAAGGATGCTATGCCCTTCAAATATTAGGTAATAGCACACATTTGCAAAGTTTTCTCCCTCACAGGCTAAATTTCCTTAGTTCCCCCTGGAATTGCTTGACTGCTGTGTTCACTGTTGTATCCCAAGAAGCAAGGGAAGTGCCTATAACACAGTCAGCACTAGTAAAGTTGTACTGAATGAGTGCTTAAGGCAGAATGGCTCCAGATGCTTTTGCCCTATGATGTCCTCATTTGCCTCTGTTCCTCTTAGTGTAGTTCCCAAAATAGACTGTAAAATTCTAGGCATTGTCCAGCAAGCACAGAGAACCAGATTGATCTACTCTCATCCTGGAGACTAAACATCCGTGTGTGTGCATGCTCAATCATGTCCAACCTTTTGTAACCCCAGGGACTGCAGCCCACCAAGCTCTGCTCTTCATGGGATTTTCCAGGCAAGAATACTGGAGTGGGTCACCATTTCCTACTCCAAAACACCTGTGAATGCAGCCTAAAACTGATTTCACTTTTTGAACAACCCCATTACTATGGATTCATATCAAGTTTATAGTCAACTAAGACCACACACTCCCTGAAACTTTTTTTCACACACCTACTATTAAACTATACCTACCTCAATTGAGTTTTCAGACAAAAGTGCACGACCTCACATTATTCCCTATAAATTTCATCTTATTGAATTTAGACCATTACAATAGCATCTAAAGACCTTTTTGAGCCTTGATTCTGTCCTCTGACACGTTAGATACTCAGACTAGCTTTGTGCCACTTACAAATTTGATCAGCATTTTCTCACTGTCCTCACACAGGTCTTCAACAAGTAGCTGGACAGGGTCCTAGACAGAGTTCCAAGACTTGCTTCAAGAGACTTTCCTCCAGATTCATGGACATTTATTTTGCAGCTGCTTTATTGCCTGAGACCACGTGGGAAGTCATAAAAGAGAGAAATGGTATACCACCGGAACTTAGACAGACCTACTTTGTAGGTCTACCCCAGCTTGTCATTTACTGTGTTCCTTCTGGCAAGAGATATGGAAAAAAAAAAAAAGAATCTATTGCACATTTATGGTCCATATGCCAGATATTGGTAAAGGGTTTTAAATTCACAAGTTCTTGCCATTTTAATTCATCCCATCATTAGAACAACTTACATAAATATCATGATCACCATTTCACAGATGTGAAAACTGAGGTTTAAAAAGATTAAATAAGTGAACCTAACTATCTAATTAGGAGGGAGTGGTCAGTACTAAAATCCATGCCTTTCTCAATTTTGAAACCTATGTTCTTTCTACTAAATATGTGCTCCATACAAATCTAAATTTACAAGATGGAAAATTAGAAAACTTAGCAATGGAGGAACCAACAGACACAACCTTAGTATAATCATATATTAAATCTTTGGGCCGTATATAACATCTTTGGGCTCTTCAGGCCTTTTTAAAGTCTCTTGAACATTTTTAAAACTTAGATATAAATTCTAGTTTTAAGAAAAAAGTCCAGAATTTTTCTGGAAAATTAATCATATTACCCAGAGACATAGAGTGTGTTGGCAGCAAAGCCCATTTGGCAGACATCTAGTGAGAAACAGACCTCCATCTCCTTTCAACCCTACCTTGATTCAGGACAGGAAAATGCCTGCCTTATCTTAGGTGGAGATCAACATCAATCAGCAAGTACTTGACAAACATATTCTTTGTACAAATTTATATGGACTCTTCCTTTAAGATGTTTATATTCTAAATGGGAAGATATACATAATACGATGCTATCCTATCTATATAATTCAACACTCTTGTATTAATGGTATAACACAGGTAATATGGGATGAAATGTACAGATATAAGTAAGAGATAGCTCCTGTAGGGAGATACTTTTACCCTCCAGTAAAGTGCATAAGCTAACCAAGCCATAGGATGAGGTATAACAATGTACAGGCCCCAAGAGACACAGGGAGTGTTCCAAAGACTTGAAGAATGAAAGGACTTCCTAAGATCTAGTGTGGTGCCTGACCCTTTGTGGGTACTCATGGAGAAAGGGCTTTTCTCCATGTAATAAAATTATGAGTTCAGAGTAGGAAGTATTTTTGGCATGCAAAGCACAGGAAAAAATATGTTGGGAAAAGGAAGTTTGATTTTGATCTTGAGAAACTGGTAAGATTTGACAATACTGTAAGGCTCTTCATCTACACTGTCCAATTGTGGCAATTAAGCACTTTGAGATACAGCTTGTCAAAACTGAAATGTGCTGTAAGTATAAAATGCATATCAGATTTAGATAACTTAGGCAATGGCACCCCACTCCAGTACTCTTGCCTGGAAAATCCCATGGATGGAGGAGCCTGGTAGGCTCCAGTCCATGCGGTCGCTAAGAGTCGGGCACGACTGAGTGACTTCACTTTCACTTTTCACTTTCATGCGTTGGAGAAGGAAATGGCAACCCACTCCAGTGTTCTTGCCTGGAGAATCCCAGGGACAGAGGAGCCTAGTGGGCTGCCCTCTATGGGGTCGCACAGAGTCGGACACGACTGAGGCGACTTAGCAGCAGCAGCAGCAGCAGTACAAAGAGAAGAATATAAAATATCCCATTAACAATTTTCTATATGAATTACATATTCAAATAATAACAGTTGGGTATATTCTTTTAATATTTAATATTTTAATATATGGAAAAGGAAATGGCAACCCACTCCAGTATTCTTACCCAGGAAATCTCATGAACAGAGAAGCCTGCCAGGCTATAGTCCACAGGATCACGAAGAGTCAGACACGACTGAGCGACTGAGCGACTGAGCATGCATGGGTATATTGGGTTAAATAAAATATATTATTAAAATTAATTTCTACTGTTTAAATTTTTTATGTGACTACTAGAACATTTTACATCTCATGTGTAGCTTCCTTTCTGTTTCTGTGAGACAGCACCAGTGTTGAGAGTGTCTGGCACTCACTACATGTGTGTTAAACCAGAATGAGGCATAAGAAGGCTATTCCAAGAGATGCAAACAACAAAAGCAGTGGCACAGAATCAGAAAACGAAGGCATTCCAGGGAAAAAAGCAAGCTGTGATGGTGCTTTGGAAAAAGGATAAGCAAGGCACCATTTTATTTTGGGGAGAGACTGTTTTGCTTTTATGTTCATATAAATATTGCCTCTTGGGACTTCCTGGTGGTCCAGTAGCTATGACTGCACTCCCAGTCCAGGGAGAGCAGGTTCAATCCCTAATCAGGGAACTAGATCCCACATATTTCAACTAAGAGTTCGTGTGCCACAACCAAAAGATCCAGCATGCCACCGTGAAGATGGAAGACCCCACATGTGGCAAGGAAGACCTGATGCAGCCAAAAATATAAATACATGTTATTTAAAAAACTGTTGAAAAAAGATCCCCTCCTTTCTTCATCTATTATCAGGGAACATTAACTGGGAAAATAACCCCCTTAAGTGATAACAAAATAATCTCTCTTAAGTTTTTATGTGCAATTGACTATATCAAAAGAAGACAGGGAGTAGTTCTTTGCAAACTTGCTTTATGACATTGGCAAGGTCACTTAATCTCTTAGGTCTCCTTTTCTACAAAATAAGGAAGCTGGACTAAGGTCCCTGCACTTCCGCTGTAGTGAGATTGGGTTGGCCGCAGGGCTGGGGGGATTAGGGTGTCATTTATGGGGCCAAAAAACAATAAGTTACATTCTAGTTCCTGCTGATGCATGTTTTTCCTTTCTCTAATCTTGCTGCTGTTAAACTTAAGCTGCATCAGACTCCAAAAACCCTCCTTCCATTCTACTTTTAGTCCTTATTAAGAGAAAACACAAGAATGTTGTCCAGCTCAGCACACTGCCAGTCATCACAGTATTGAAGGAAAACATCCCAGGAGCTAATGAAAATCACATTCACTCTAAATTCTCCTATGAAAATGTGGTAAATTGTTGCAATTATTGGTTCCATCCTAAATAATACCTCTTGCAGTGACAGCTAATACTTGTGCTTCAGGTCATAAAATGATTATGAGTCAAGATGACCAAAATTTGAATTATAGTTATATTTTCTTCTAAAGACACTGACTGTTGTCTCTATTAGAATCTGATGGCAAGCTGAGCCAGAGATGTAAAATAATTTACTTAATGAAATTCCTAGTAGCAACACATGTGCCATATTAGAAGACCCAGTTGGACTGGTTGGGAATATGTTAGTCGATTCTCAGGGTTTCCAGTGGCAGAAACCCAGCTCAAATAGTTTAAGTTAAAAAGAGATTGCACTGGATCATGTAACTGGGAGGATGAGAGATGTACTTCATCTCTGCCTTTGCTCAACTAACATCCCTGCTTCTCTGCACATCGGCTTCATTCATTATAACTTCAGACAATTTTGTTCCATGTATTAATTGAGGACAGGAAGTAGCAATGCCACCAAAAACTCCAGGTTTGTATCATCCCAGCTTTGCTATTCCAGAGAATGAAATAGCATTTTTCCATATAAAAATAGAAGAATTCTAATTAGCTGGTCTGGATTGTAAGCCAGTTGTGTGCCAAACTCTATAACTGATGAGGCCTAATAACATAACTAATCAGAAGTTCATATATAACCAGAAGTTTGAAAGACTATGATACACATGGTTTTCAAGCTTCTCATGCATAATTTTCAATGTATTTGTTTTTTTTACATTTTTATATGTGTTCCTCCCTAAACTCAAATTCTGGCAGTTTACCAATAATTCAGCCCCTCTATTTCCTAATCCCAAAACATTGGCCACCTGACGCAAAGAGCTGACTCACTGGGAAAGACCCTGACGCTGGAAAGATTGAGGGCAGGAGGAAAAGAAGGTGACAGAAGTTGAGATGGT
This sequence comes from Bubalus kerabau, assembly GCF_029407905.1. Taxonomy (NCBI): domain Eukaryota; kingdom Metazoa; phylum Chordata; class Mammalia; order Artiodactyla; family Bovidae; genus Bubalus; species Bubalus kerabau. The sequence goes on along the minus strand of NC_073644.1, from coordinate 17,251,360 downwards.
TGGATGGCATCACGGATTCAATGGACCATGAGTCTGAGCAAGCTCCAGGAGAGAGTGAAAGACAGAGAAGCCTGGAGTGCTGCAGTCCATAGGGTTGCAAAGAGTCAGATACAACTGAATGACTGAACAACAACAATTTCCTAATCAAATTGAGCATATTCGGTGCTATGGAAACCAACTAGGCTCCTGGCGGTATATTAATTTATAGGGTTGGTTTTGCGAAAAAACACAAAACTAGGTAGCCTAAATGATGACTTCACAAATAAGAGGAAAATACCACTGACAATGTTTGCAAAAACTTGCATTCCTACCATCAGAATTTTATTACACTGCTTTATGAAATTCTTGCTTTGTCTCCTGTTAACATAGAAATATTCAGTTGGAATTAGTTTATCAATCCTCTTCCCAAGGTGTGAGTTGATAAGAGCACTTGGAAAAAGCATAAAAGCTCTAAGTAACCAAAAAGAGGACCCAGAGGGGCCATTCTGGCGGTCAAAGGCATAGGACCACAGGTACTAAAGAGAGCTCCTTCTCTGGCATAGCACTGCCCCAGCACATACAGTTCTCTTTCTGGTTTCCCTTCACTCCTATGACCCAATCTGCTATTTTCTTTTTGCCCTACTGGAGCTCTCTGACCCTACCCTAATCTTCTTTAGGACAGATGTCCCTTTTATATCAGATCTGGTGATACTTCAAAACATGTGCTTACAGCAGCTTAGGCTAAACAGGAGAAAGCTGAGGCTACTGAAAGGACAGATTAGATGAGACCCAAACGAGATCAGCATCAGCACAGTGGCGACAAGCTAATGGGTTAGCAGAGCTGTAACTGGAAGATTGCCAGCATCTTCCCTTCCAGAAAGGGGGTTGTGTACTGCTGGTGGTTCTAAATGTTGGTAATAGCTCCAGGGCCAGAGGAATAAGGGGCGCAGGTCAGACAAGATTATCAGTTTTGTTACCCCTGATTAGGCTGTCTTGCACTATTAAATTTTCTGGTTTGTTTGTTTTGCTTGTTTGATATTTCTCTGTCTCTCTTCCTTTTTTTTTTTTGAAGATGTGTCTATACTGGTTCAGGTATAGTTGATGATGTTCACAGATGCTATTACCCTTTGCATCATCTGAGAATGTCCAGATGAGTTGGAGAGAGCAATGAACAACGGGCAACCAACTCTCATAAAGATGAATCAAACTATGGTGAACTGATAAGAAGACTTCTGAGATCCATGTTTTTCACCCAAAAGGATAAGAGTTATTATATCTTCTGAAAGTATCAGTGTTAAATTAACCAATTAACCACTGTTCATACTTCACCCAAATCCACTGACTAGGTAAGCAGAGAACCATGGCTCACACCACAACCATAAATTTAAAGTTAGTATTTCAAGTCTATATCTAAAGAATGATAGAATATCATCTCTCCTGATTCACCAGGCAAGAATGTATCATTCTTTTTCTCCCGATCTAATCAGGTACACTTCTGCCATGTTCATTTTTCTTTACAAGTCAAGAAAGCGCAGAAGAGATTTAGGCCCTCTCTTCTGCGTCCCTCCTGACTCTGGGTGGGGGAGGAAGTAGGCTGCGTGAGAGCAAAACCTCCGATTCTTCTCTGACCACAGCACAGGTACCCTTGTTTTCACAGATATGTTTCAAATGCTGTACACAAGTGCCATCTAGTGGTCAATAAATTCACATGCCTCTTCAAGAAAGAAGGAAAGATTTAATGGCTCTCATGAATAACCAAACGTGTTTTTCTTTTTCACTTAAACAGGATAATTTCTTTTTTACTTGTCTTCTTTTGTGGAGGAAATCATTTCTTCCATCTGTTTCTCTTTGGTCAGAATAGAAGTACCTTGGCTCATCTTCTGTCAAATTGTGCTTCAAGCCATAAAATGTAAGCTGGGAGTTATTCACAAGGAAACACATTGAGAATGCTTTCTTCATTGCTAGTCAGTACCCTGTGGGTTAAAAGAGAGGTGCTTCCGTTGACTCTGAATTTTACTTTAGCAGGCACTATAGGAATGAGTGGTCAGAATGAGAGAGAAATATAAGAAATGGGGATGGAAACCATAGTCGTCACCTTCAGGGGTTCTCCATTGAATGTCAAATGACAGACGACAGAAGCTCCTACCCCAAAGTCTCTGCAGTCTAACTCGAATTCACTTTTCTGGCTTCTTTATCCTCCTGCCCCCTAATGTAAAGTTTTATCTTCACTTTAGCCTATCGACTGACTCCTGAATAAATACAATTGACCCTTGAACAACCCTCCTAGCAGTGGAAAATTTTTATATAACTTATGGTTGATCCTCTGTATATGCGGTTTCTCCGCATCTATGGTTCTGCACCAGGGAATTCAACCAGCCACTGACTGTATGGTTATATAGTATGTATGTTTGGAAAAAAAATAGCATGTGCAAGGAGAAGGCAATGGCACCCCCTCCAGTACTCTTGCCTGGAAAATCCCATGGACGGAGGAGCCTGGTAAGCTGCAGTCCATGGGGTCCCTAAGAGTCGGACACGACTGAGTGACTTCACTTTCACTTTTCACTTTCCTGCATTGAGAAGGAAATGGCAACCCACTCCAGTGTTCTTGCCTGGAGAATCCCAGGGACAGGGGAGCCTGGTGGGCTGCCGTCTCTGGGGTCGCACAGAGTCGGACACGACTGAAGGGACTTAGCAGCAGCAGCAGCATGTGTAAGTGGGCCTGCGCAGTTCAAAACCATATTATTTAATACTCAATTGTATATATTTTAACTGCTTATTTTCTTACTCTTGTCCCTTCTCCCCAGTCTGTGATACTCTTCTTCTCCTTTCCTTCAAGATATACATTACTGTAATAGGATATCAAAACAAAATTATTTTTGTCTTTGTGTGCGTGCTTAGTCATTCAGTCATGTCCAATTCTTTGCATCCCAAGGACTGTAGCCTGCCACGCTCCTCTGTGCATGGAATTCCCCAGGCAAGAAAACTGGAGTGGGTAGCCATTTCCTCCTCCAGGGGATCTTCCCAACTCAGGAATCGAACCTGGGTCTCCTGCATTGCAGGCAGATTCTTTACTATACAAGGAAAGCCCATTTTAGTCTTGGCTCTCACTAAGTGAAAGTGAAAGTCGCTCAGTCATGTCTGACTCTTTGCAAGCCCATGGAGTATACAGCCCATGGAATTCACCAGGCCAGAATACTGGAGTGGGTAGCCTATCCCTTCTCTAGGGGATTTTCCCAACCCAGGGATCGAACCCAGGTCTCCCGCATTGCAGGCGGATTCTTTACCAGCTGAGCCACAAGGGATGCCCAAGAATACTGGAGTGAGTAGCCTATCCCTTCTGCAGCAGATCTTCCTTACCCAGGAATCAAACTGGGGTGTCATGCATTGCAGGCAGATTCTTTACCAACTGAGCTATCAGGGAAGCCCTGGTTCTCACTAAAACCTGTATAAATTAGTTATTGCTGACTCATTGGAAAAGACCCTGATGCTGAGAAAGACTGAAGGCAGGAGGAAAAGACAGTGACAGAGAACGAGATGGCGGATGGCATCACCAATTCAATGGACATGAACTTGGGCAAACTCCAGGAGATGATGAGGGACAGGGAGGCCTGGCATGCTGCAGTCTATGGGGTGGCAGAGAGTCAGACACGACATGACTTGCTGACTGAACAGCAACATAATGCATCAGCCCAAAACTTAGTGGGTCTAAACTACAAGCATTAAGTAGGCAGTGCCCGTCTCAGCTAAGCTTACTCATGTTTCTGTGGTCAGTGGTGGATCATGAGGGCAGCTCTGCTCTTCTTTGTCAAGCTCTCTTACATTGTTGTTGTGTAGCCACTAAGTTTCAGGGTGGAAGCTGGTTATCAGAAAGACCAAGGCATAATTCAAATTGATGCTTTTGAACTGTGGTGTTGGAGAAGACTCTTGAGAGTCCCTTGGACTGCAAGGAGATCAAACAAGTCAATCCTAAAGGAAATCAGTCCTAAATATTCATTGGAAGGACTGATGCTGAAGCTGAAACTCCAATACTTCAGCCATCTGATGCAAAGAACTGACTCATTTGAAAAGACCCTGATGCTTGGAAAGATTGAAGGCAGGAGGAGAAGGGGACAACAGAGGATAACATGGTTGGATGGCATCACCAACTCAATGGACATGAGTCTGAGTAAACTCCAGGAGTTGGTGATAGACAGGGAGGCCTGGCATGTTGCAGTCCATGGGATCAAAGAGTTGGACATGACTGAGTGACTGAACTGGGAAGCCATGAATAGAAGCTTGGAACTTTTAGCCCCACCCCCAACCCCCAGGGATGGGAGAGATGTTGGAGATTTAATTAATAATCTAACACGCCTACATGATGAAGCCTGTATAAAAATCCCTGAACTATGAGGTTTACAGAGCTCCCAGGCTGATGATCATATCCATGTGCTGGGAGGGTGGCAACACCCAACTCCCAGGGACAAGAGGTGCCTGAGGACAAGGTACTCAGGACCTTCCAGACCTTGCCTTATGTAACTCTTCAGCTGTCTATTTGTATCCTTTAAAATAAATCAGTAAGTGTAAGTTAGTATTTCCTTGCATTCTTCAGGCCCTTAATGCAAATTATCAAATCTGGGGAGAGGGTTGTGGAAACTGCCATTCTATAGCCAGTTGGTCAGAAGTACAGGTGATAACCTTGGACTTGTAAATGGTGTCTGAAGTGGGGGGCACCTTGAGGGACTGAGTTCTTAACCTGAGGGACCTGGCTTTCAGTTCTTAATGCTCACTCTCATCAAGAATTAGAGCTCAAATGAGGTGTTGTGCTTTGAGTATAGCTAACACTTCCTCCAACACACACAGCAAGGTTAAGGGAGAGAAGCACCTGCCCTTAAATTGAGGTCTACAAAATAGATAATTCAGTGGTATCTTTTTTTTTTTTTCAGTATCATACTAAAATAATTCTTTTTTAAAGTTTTTCCATATTTTTAGTGTTATTTATCTATTTATTTTTAGCCGCACTGGGTCTTCATTGCTGCACATGGGCTGTCTCTAGTTGCTAAGAGCGGGGGCTGCTCTCTAGTTGCAGTGTGCAGGCTTCTTGTTGAGGTGGTGTCTCTTGTGGAGCACAGGCTCTAGGGCCTGTGGACTCTAGTAGTCACAGTGTGTGCTCCATAGTTGCAGCGCACAGGTTTACATGGCTTGCGGCATGTGGCATCTTCCCAGACGAGGGATGGAACCTGTATCCCCTGCACTGGTAGGAGGATTCTCAACCACTGGACTACCAGGAAAGTCCTACCTTTTAAGTCTTCAAAAGACCACCTTTTGAAGACCTTGAAATGTGTCTCCTAAAATCTGGAGGGGGCCGAGAACTGGCATCTGCCTCAACATGGTAAAGCATAAGATTAAGGCAGTTAGATAAAGCACTGTGGCTTGTGAATTTCTTGCATTCCCATGAGTGAGGGGTCACACATGGAAGTCTTCCTGTAGAAAAGACGTGAAGCAAGAGATTTTTTAGAGAGATGATATGACACTGTCTTGGTCCCCATCTAGAGGGCCATGAAAACCTAAGTTCTGTGAAGGACTGAAGCAAAAGAAAGCAGAATGTGTACCATGGAATGCCTGAAGTTAAGTTGACCAGCTGGGAAAAAAAAAAAAAAACCGCAATTACCCATTTTGGTGGACCTGATGATCAGAGATGCTCAGATTGGGAGGAGGAGAAGATGCTCAGGAGAGGGGGAGCAAAAAGTGAGGGTCTCAAGAACCACAGAGGCATTCCCACTAGGGAAAGAGTCAGCCTTTGGTAAAGAAAACTAAGATCAGTGATACTTCCAGTCAAGTTAGAACTTTCCTCTGCCACTGACTCTCCTTTTCCTCCCTAACTCCCAACCCAGCATTATAACTCATATTAAGGAAGATAAACAGAGAGGAATAGCACCAAGTGAAGAACAACAGCAACTTCACTCTTTGCAACACCTAGTCTTGAGGCAGGGAGACAAAGAAGCTGTAATTTCAAGAGAAATTTTACTTTTTCATTACTGTACTAGACATACTATTACTGAGCTAGAATCACTTTTACAGCTTCAGAGTCATGGACCATGCCATAGTTTCCACTCAAAGGTAAAGGAAAATATTAGTCCTGCAGTACGTGTTTGAATGGTCACTGGAGGAATAAATCAAATTATTTTCTAATTACACCTCTTGTGTGTTGCAGTTCAGTTCAGTCACTCAGTTGTAATAGACTCTTTGTGACCCCATGGACTGCAGCACGCCAGGCTTCCCTGGCGTCACCAGTCCATCACCCACTCCTGGAGTTTGCTCAAACTCATGTCCAGTGAGTCAGTGATTGACATCCAACCATCTCATCCTCTGTTGTCCACTTCTCCTCCTGCCTTCAATCTTTCCCAGCATCAGGATCTTTTCCAATGAGTCAGTTCTTCGTATCAGGTGGCCAAAGTATTGGAGCTTCAGCATCAGTCATTCCAATGAATATTCAGGACTGATTTCCTTTAGGATGGACTGGTTGGATCTCATTGCAGGCCAGGGGATTCTCAAGAGTCTTCTCCAACACCATAGTTCAAAAGAATCAATTCTTCAGCGCACAGCTTTCTTTGTGGTTCAACTCTCACATCCATACATTACTATTGGAAAAACCATAACTTTGACTAGAAGGACCTTTGTCAGCCTCTCTGCTTTTTAATATGCTGTCAAATGGGACTTTGCTGACAGCTCAGTTGGTGAAGAATCCACCTGCAATGCAGGACAGCCCGGTTCGATTCCTGGGTTGGGAAGATCCGCTGGAGAAGGGATAGGCTACCCAGTCCAGTATCCTTGGGCTTCCCTTGTGGCTCAGCTGGTAAAGAATTCACCTCCAATACAAGAGAACTGGATTTGGTGTCTAGGTTGGGAAGATCCCCTGGAGAAGGGAAAGGCTACCCACTCCAGTATACTGGCCTGGAGAATTCCATGGACTATATACTCCATGGGGTCACAAAGAGTTGGAGACAACTGAGTGACTTTCACTTCACTTCACTTCACTTCTAGGTTTATCATAACTTTTCTTCCAAGGAGAAAGTGTCTTTAATTTCACAGCTGCAGTCACCATCTGTAGTAATTCTGGAGACCAAGAAAATAAAGTCTCTCACTGTTTCCATTGTTTCCCCATCTATTTACCATGAAGTGATGGAACAGGATGCTACGATCTTAGTTTTTTGAAAGTTGAGTTTTAAGTCAGCTTTTTCACTCTCCCTTTCACCTTCATCAAGAGGCTCAAATATTGCTTTATTTTCAAGACAATAATAAATCCATTACATATTTATACAGTATAATATACTTATTCAAAAATATATAAGAAAAGTAAGAAAGTAACTATATTTTCCAAAGCAAAATAATTTAGGGAAATGAGGAACATTGTTTTCATTTTTACAAATCTTTTTAATATATGCCCTAGTAGGAGACAGCTAGATTCTTAAATTTGCTTCTGCATTCAATACAGCAAAACCTGATTTTAGTTATAGTACATGAAAAACTTTGACCTCAAACAGGTAGGTGAAAGAGAGAACAGTGTATTAATAGCAACTTCAGATAACGAGCCGCCAGTCCAGGTTCGATGCACGATACTGGATGCTTGGGGCTGGTGCACTGGGACAACCCAGAGGGATGGTATGGGGAGGGAGGGGGAAGAGGGTTCAGGATCGGGAACACATGTATACCTGTGGCGGATTCATTTTGATATATGGCAAAACCAATACAATATTGTAAAGTTAAATAAAATAAAATTAAAAAAAAATAAAATAAATATTCTTCTTTGATACTACACCAAAACTCAAGCGATGTGATTATTTCTTGAAAGTTAATATGGAATCCAAAGCCTATCAAAGACTTTTTTTTTTTAACTTCAAGTAAAAATTCACTGGTTTATTGTGTACTTTGAGCAAATTTTTTTAATCCATGAGGATTTAATAACATAATGTATTGGTCATTTGGAAAATAGTGGCTCATTGAGTTATACAGATCATCCAAAAGTTGACACATTTCATTATACAATGCTTTTTAAGTCACATTTGTTAATAATATCACCACTGACCTCATCAGAAAAATCTTCAAATATTAGGAAACTATCATGGTCAAGTGGCAGATATAAAGGGTCCACACTGCCAATCTTTATTTAAAAGCTCAAATGTTTTCATTGGCAATAAACATTATTCATATTTTCTTGAAGTGACAAATTCACATTTTTCATTTTCAGAAAATGTCTGCCAAATTCTCTAGTCTAAATAACCATAATTTGTCTGTCATGTTCAATTTTAAGCAGAATGGTATCTCATGAAAAGTGCTACTAGTTAGATGATTTTAGAAGTGCTTTTCCAGTGCAAAATGGAGTTGGCCACACTGCTGTGCCTCTTGGCCAAGACATATATTTCAACAGAAATTTTATTTTGGCTTGAATCATCTAGAACAGCAATAGTATTAATACCAAATTTAGTGAATCATAGAATTAGAAAATATTTTAAGCATCATCTAGTCCTTTCTGAAAGAAAATATTCTCTTCAGCAGGTTTGAAGTTCATTCAGCTTCTGATCAAGCACTTCCAGTGATGTGAATCTCAATGGTTTTCTAAGTAGCCTATTTCAGAATTCTTGGATAGCTTTAATTATTATTCAGATCTTTGTCACAGCAAACTAGAACATTCTTTTTGTTGTTGTTTCATGATGCAGAAGAGAATGAATGTACTTTTTCCTTCCATATGGCTGAATTTCAAGAACTTAAACTAAATTTCTTTGAATTTTAAAGATGACTTTAATGCATACCCTTCCCCAGTTCATATCCCCCCACCCCCCGCCCCGTCCACACACATACACACACAAAACCTTCCCTCATCATGGCATTTCTTCTCTAGGATAGAACCTGATTTCTTTACTACTCATCCTCAAACAACAGTTTCTGGATCCCTGCCACTTTATCATCCTAGATTCTTTCTGTTTGCTCACAAGCCTCTTCAAAATAATGCGAGAACACTATTAAAAGATTCTGACTTAAGTGTTTCTGGATCAATTCCTTTCCTTCTTTTACACTTGTACTGGAGCAGTCTACAACTGTATTTGTTTTTGTTGTTGTTGTTGTTGTTTGATTTTGTATTTGTTTGCTTTTTAGGAACCACATCAAACTGTGGGCTTATACTGAATTAGTCTTCAAGCAAAATCCCCAACTTTTTCTTGCATGAACATTGCTAATTTGGCTGTCCTATTCTACACTTGTACAATTCATTGTTTTTAGCCTAAGTGAAGATATTTATATAGTATTATAATTTTTTTATATTATAGGTTTAGACCCATTTAGAACAATTTAGACTGTCTAAAATTTTCTCATTTTTAATTTTATATCTATGGCAGAGAATACTTGCTGGCCACCAAAACCAATCTCGCCTTCCTGTGCACATGATTGGATTACATTTCTCAGCATTCTTTGTAATCAGATGCTATGCTGAGACTATTTTCTAGACTGTTTGTATGTGAATAAAAGACTGTACTTGGGGGGGGTGTTGGGGATGGCAGTGCGCCTACTTCATCCTCTCTCCCTCCTTCTACTCTTGAACCCAGACCCTAACTATACTTCTGACAAAAAGTTGGGGGTGGGTATGACCCAGCCACAGGCAGAAGCAGCCTGATTCCCTCAATCTCTGTGCAGAGAAGAGCTGCCTTCTGACCTGGGATGCCTGCCCTGGAATTAAAGGTGAGAAATAAACTGTTCCCTAAGTCACTACATCTGGGCTCTGTTTATTATAACAGCTTAACTTACATCATAACTATCACTAATAAGCTACATTAATAACATGTAGCTTAGTAGTAGTAGTTACGATTAACAGGATATTTGTCTTCATCTAAATTGATTATGTTTTTCTGTGGTAGGAATGATGGAGAGAAATATAATGCTCACTAATAAATAGGCCTAATAATTAGGCTTTCTATATGTCTATGCTTCATTTCAGCTCAAGAAACCTGTTTTATTTCCTAGAAGATACCCTAAGACCCTGACTCTGGTCTTAGTGCTTTTATTATAAATAACCTCCTCTTTGAAGTCTTTTCCATCTTCTCTAGACAGAGCCAGCACCTGTCTCTACCAGTGCTCCCACTGAAACCTTGCCCAAGCTTCACCATTTGCAATTCCATTAAAATTGTTTGCCTGCTCTCTTTTCATTAGGCTTTGTGTTCCCAAGGATGGGACCACATTTTATTTATCTGTGCATTTTCAGTGCTGTGTCACAATGTCTGACATACAACAAAAACTCAATAAATGCTTGAGAATGAATAAGTAAACAACCGGATAATTTTACATTTGGACCTATAAAAAGAAACCAAACAGGAGCTATTCGTTCTAACATCAATATGTTTCCATTAATGTCAAAAAAAAAAAAAAAAAAAAAAAAAAACTGAATCCTTGAGTACAAATGGACAGGAACAGAACATTTAGTTCTCTGGGGAGTCTCTCTGGTATCCTGGGTTCCATGAATTCTTCTCTAGTCCTACTTTTGCTTGGACCCTAGAGCTAGTCATGGTGTCATAACCACCTAAGATTAGTTAATGTTCCATGTTGCAGTAAATAAGCCTCTGAAAACCACAGCATGTTTTTGTTTTTCAAACTTTGTACATTTTCTTAAGATGGAAACTACTGTCTCCTTAGATTTTTTTTTAACTTTTGGTTTGATTTATTTAAGACTATCCCTGACAGCCCGATACTTCACACTAGTTTCAGACAATTTATCACAGTGCTCCTCTACTGCATTAAATCTATTTCTTAAAGGAAAAAAATCATTTATTATTTTAACCAGAATTGAATAGGGCATCAGACCTACAAAGTCGCCTAGATGTCAGTTCGTGGCTCCCTATTATGTGATTGGCACAAGCTCCATTCAACTTCTTGCGGAAATCCAAAGCCTTTACCTGATTTTTTTCTCCAAATTCTTGGAAATATGAGCAGAGTTGGGGGAGAGGCAGAGGGTAGGCAAGGGTGCCAAATATGTCCTAATGGTGATTTCTTGCTTGGAGGTTTTAATTCTCAGCATCTCAGGTACACTCTGCCTTCTATACCACATTAACCCATGAATGTAATTAAGCTCCTTTCTCAGTTTCCACTAAAACCCTAGTGTTATAGATGGTCTGGGGGAAGGGAAAGGAAAGCCAACAATATATTGAGTTGGTCAAAGGTTTATTGGGGGTTTTTAAGTTTAGCGCAAGATATAAATCATACAGATCTGATTTTGAGAACATGAACAAGTCGTAGTACTTTAGTACATGGAAATATCATAATATCTGGAAATAGTGAAATATTGAAATAGTGAAAACCCCAAAAAAACTTTTTGGCCACTCTAACAGGATTGCAGACAACTTCAAAATGAATGCTAGCCTTTCAAGTAGACTTGCTCTCTCCATTTTTTTAACCCATCCCAGGGATCTTCTTGCAGATGACCACTTCACCTCCAGTGCCTTAGCCCTGCGTCTCCTCAATGGTTCTCACTGTCTCCTCACTCCTTCCAACTTCTTATACCTCTTCTCTCTCCCATCTCAATATTTGTTTCTTTCTAACTCAGAGAAATGTAGTTGTTTCATTTTTTGTTTTGGTTACTGCAAATTCAGTTAGGATCTCGCCTTTCTCTTAGTCTTACCAAGGTAATTTCCCAGATAACAGTATTATTTTTCTAAGTGAATTACAGATGATAAAACTTAAAGCCTATTACAAACATACCCTGGCTGGTGCAGAGAGATTGTTGATATCTGGGCCTCAGTCATTTTGTACAGAGACTTGTCCAATAGCCTACAGTATAGCAGATGCCTAACACAGCCCTGCCTCTGGGCCCCCTGATTCCCAACTGGGGCCCCCTGATTCCCAACTGGGGCCCCCTGATTCCCAACTGGTTTCACACCATAGATTATATATCTAGCCTCTGCAGTGTGAAGTGAGTGGCCAACACCCTAATCCAATCAACATGCCTCTATCTTCCTCCCTTTATGCCCCAAGTTCAGTAGCAATACACCTTTCTCATTCTCTGACCCCATGTTCCTGTCTTCACAACTTGCTCTCCACCTCTGTCCAAGATTAGAACCACAGTACCAGCTTTCAGTGTTTCACCATTTCCAGAATTGATATTTCCATGTACTAAATTACTACAATTTGTACATGTTTTCAAAGTCATATCTGTATGATTTATATCATGAGATAAACTTAAAAAGCATTCTGACCAAATTGTCCCCCTCTTTAAAGTTCCTACACTGTGTCTTGTTATTTTATCTTGTTATCTTTGTTTATTTTGTATTTTATCACATATACTGAAAAACTAAGCAGGTCAGACATGTTTTCTTATCTTTATTTATTGGTCATTTTAAAAAATAATTTTATTTATTGGCTCTGCTGAGTCTTAATTGCTGTATTGGCTTTACTCTAGTTGCAGAGAGAAGGGGCTACTCTAGTTGCAGTGCGTGGGCTACTCATTCTGATGGCTTCTCTTGTTTTGAAGCACAGGCTCTAGGGCATGCAGGCTTCAGTAGCTGTGGCTCCTGGGCTGTAGAGCACAGCCTCAACAGTTGTGGCACACAGACTTAGTTGTTCTGCAGGACGGGGAATCTTCCCACATCAGGGATCGAACCCATGTCTCCTGCATTGGCAGACAGGTTCTTGACCACTGAGCCACCAAGGAAACCCCTGCTTATTGGTCATTTGAATTCATTTAGGGCTAATTCATTGATGACTAGATAATAAAATTATAGAAGTTAATGGGGGAAGCCAAGAAAAACTACAGGTGGATATATTGTTTACTTAACCATTACCATGATGAAATATTCTCTACTAGATATCCAAATTGTGCAGTAGTTTAAACATTCTTTGACACTTCCTTTCTTTGGGATTGGAATGAAAATTGATTTTTTCCAGTCCTGTGGCCACTGCTGAGTTTTCCAAATTTGCTGGCATATTGAGTGCAGCATTTTAACAGCATCATCTTTAAGGACTTGAAATAGCTCACCTGGAATTGCATCACCTCTACTTGTTTTGTTCGTAGTGATGCTTCCTAAGGCCATCTAATGCGAAGATGTCTTCCTAAGCCAGACATCTTCGCATTCCAAGATGTCTGGCTCTAGGTAAGTGATCACATCATTGTGGTTATCTGGGTCATGAAGATCTTTTTTGTATGGTTCTTCTGTGTATTTTTGCCACCTTTTCTTAATATCTTCTGCTTCTGTTGGGTTCATACCATTTCTGTCCTTTATTGTGCCCATCTTTGCATGAAATGTTCCCTTGGTATCTCTAAGTTTCTTGCAGAGATCTTTAGTCTTTCCCATTCTACTGTTTTCCTCTGTTTCTTTGCATTGATTCCTGAGGAAGTCTTTCTTTTCTCTCCTTGCTATTCTTTAAAACTCTGCATTCAAATGGGTATTGCTTTCATTTACTCCTTTGCCTTCAGCTTCTCTTCTTTACTCAGCTATTTGTAAGGGTTCTTAAGACAACCATTTTGCCTTTTTGCATTTCCTTTTCTTGGGGATGGTCTTGATCAGTGCCTCCTATACAATGTCATGAACTTCCATCCATAGTTCTTCAGGTACTCTGTCTATCAGATCTAATCCCTTGAATCTATTTGTCACTTCCACTGTATAATCGTAAGGGATTTGATTTAGGTCATACCTGAATGATCTAATGGTTTTCCCTACTTTCTTAAATTTAAGTCTGAATTGGGCAATAAGCAGTTCATGTTCTGAGCCACAGTCAGCTCCCAGTCTTGTTTTTGCTGACTGTATAGAGCTTCTCCATCTTTGGCTGCAAAGAATATAATCAATCTGATTTCAGTATTGACATCTGGTGATTTCCACGTGTAGAGTGTTGTTGGAAGAGGGTATTTGCTATGATGAGTGCATTCTCTTGGCAAAACTCTGTTAGCCTTTGCCCTCCTTCATTCTGTACTCCAAGCCCAAATTTGCCTGTTACTCCAGGTATCTCTTGACTTCCCACTTTCACGTTCCAGCCCCCTATGATGAAAAGGTTATCTTTTTGTGTGTGTATGTGTGTTAGTTCTAGAAGGTCTTGTAGATATCATAGAACCATTCAACTTCAGCTTCTTTGGCATTAGTGGTTGAGGCATAGACTTGGATTACTGTGGTATGGAACGGTTTGCCTTGGAAATGAACAAAGATAATTTTGTCATTTTTAAAATTGCACCCAAGTGCTGCATATCAGACTCTTTTGTTGACTATAAGGACTACTGCATTTCATCTAAGGGATTCTTGCCCACAGTAGTAGATACAATGGTCATCTGAATTAAATTCACCCATTCCAGTCCATTTTAGTTCACTGATTGCTAAAATGTCAATGTTCACTCTAGCCATCTCCTATTTGACCACTTCCAATTTACCTTGATTCATGGACCTAACATTTCAGGTTCCTAGGCAATACTGTTCTTTACAGCATCAGACTTTACTTCCATCACCAGTCACATCTACACCTGGGTGTTGTTTTTATTTTGGCTCCATCTCTTCATTCTTTCTGAAGTTATTCTCCACTTTTCTCCAATAGCATTTTGGGCATCTACTGACCTGGGGAGTTCATCTTTCATTGTCATATCTTTGCCTTTTCATACTGTTCATGGGGTTCTCAAGGCAAGAATACTGAAGTGGTTTGCCATTCCCTTCTCCAGTGGACCACACTTTGTCAGAACTCTCCACCATGACCCATCCATCTTGGCTGGCCCTACAAATAATGCTCAAAATTCTCCAAGTAAGGCTTCAACAGTACATGAACTGAGAACTTCCAGATGTTCAAGCTGGATTTAGAAAAGGCATAGAGATCATATGCCAATATCTGTTGGATCATAGAAAAAGCAAGAGAGTTCCAGAAAAACATCTACTTCTGCTTTACTGACTACTCCAAAGCCTTTGAATGTGTGGATCACAACAAACTGTGAAATATTCTTCAAGGGATGGGAATACCAGACCACCTTACCTGTCTCCTGAGGAATCTGTATGCAAGTCAAGAAGCAACAGTTAAAACCAGACATGAAACAATGTACCGGTTCCAAATTGGGAAATGGGTATGTCAAGGCTGTATATCACCCTGCTTATTTAACTTATATGCAGAGTACATCATGAAAAATGCCAGACTAGATGAAGCACAAACTGGAATAAAGACTTCCATAAAAATATCAATAACCTGATATGCAGATGACACCACCCTTTTTGCATAAAGCAAAGAGGAACTGAGAAGCCTCTTGACAAAAGTGAAAGAGAAGAGTGAAAAAGCTAGCTTCAAACTCAACATTCAAAAAATGAAGATCATGGCATCTAGTCCAATCACTTCATTGCAAATATATGGGGAAACAATGGAAACAGTGACAGGCTTTATTTTCTTGGGCTTCAAAATCACTGCAGATGGTGACTGAAGCCATGAAATTAAAAGAACCTTGCTCCTTGGTTCTGAAAAGCTATGATCAATCTCAGTTCAGTTCAGTCACTCAGTCATGTTCGACTCTTTGCGACCCCATGAACTAAAGCACGCCAGGCCTCCGGGTCCATCACCAACTCCCGGAGTTAACTCAAACTCATGTCCATCGAGTCGGTGATGCCATACAGCCATCTCATCCTCTGTCGTCCCCTTCTCCTGCCCCCAATCCCTCCCAGCATCAGAGTCTTTTCCAATGAGTCAACTCTTCACATGAGGTGGCCAAAGTATTGGAGTTTCAGCTTTAGCATCATTCCTTCCAAAGAACACCCAGGATTGATCTCCTCTAGAATGGACTGGTTGGATCTCCTTGCAGTCCAAGGGACTCTCAAGAGTCTTTTCCAACACCACAGTTCAAAAGCATCAATTAGACAATATATTAAAAAGCAGAGACATTACTTTGCTGACAAAGGGCCATCTAATCAAAGCTATGGTTTTTCCAGTAGTCGTGTATGGATGTAAGAGTTGGACCAGAAAGAGAGCTGAGTGCCAAAGAATTGATGCTTTTGAACTGTGGTGTTGGAGAAGACTCTTGAGAGTCCCTTGGACTGCAAGGAGATCCAACCAGTCCATTCTGAAGGAGATCAGCCCTGGGATTTCTTTGGAGGGAATGATGCTGAAGCTGAAACTCCAATACTTTGGCCACCTCATGTGAAGAGTTGACTCATTGGAAAAGACTCTGATGCTGGGAGGGATTGGGGGCAGGAGGAGAAGGGGACAACAGAGGATGAGATGGCTGGATGGTATCACTGACTCGATGGATGTGAGGATGAGATGGCTAGATGGCATCACTGACTCGATGGATGTGAGTCTGAGTGAACTCCGGGAGTTGGTGATGGACAGGGAGGCCTGGTGTGCTGCGATTCATGGGGTCGCAAAGAGTCGGACACGACTGAGTGACTGAACTGAACTGATACATAAACATTCTTCTAAACTATATTATATACACTTTATCTCAGAGTTGCATATGAGAGGGGTTAATTATTGTTTCATGACATCAATATGTGTCCTAAAAAAGTTCACACAAACACATACACACACACACACACACACACAACCCACATATCTTCCAGGTGTGTTGTCTTCATATTCTGGGCACCTGCTTGTTCCTAAATAGCTGGGTGCATGGCTTCCTACAGGTGGAACATCTGGGTGATTGACTGCATTCATCCCTATTCACTCAAACGTTTTGGCAGGTACTTGCAAACAGATTGAAAATCTTCCCCTGAAACAAGCAGGAGTAGCCTCTGTCAGCTGAATATTGACAGGATCCATTGCATAGTTTCTTCCCTAAGTCTTGGCTGCCATCAAAGTATTATTTTCCAGCAGTGAAGTGCTGATCTTTTATAACTCAAGAACAATTATATTCAGAATGAAACATGAAAAATACATTTAAAATAGAAAAGAAAATATATTTAGTGGAGATTTTGGTTCTCGCAGAGGTGTTTAGGTAACAGATAAAGTCATAGAATGGTATATAGGGCAATGTATTTGTGAATATCAGACTATTTGACACCTGAAATTTTCCTTCATGACTAATTTGGGCTTTATGTATTTAGGAAGAACTGTAATTGGTCATCTACAGGCAACTAAATCCATTTAATTTAATTTAATTAATAATACAGATCCAGACCAGTATGTATCCATTTATTCTCATAAACAGTGAAATACTAAATAAAGGAATTTTCTGTGTTCCACTGGGATAAACACATTTTAAATTGATTACAGATTGTATGGCATTAGCAATCACAAATAAATCATGTGAAATATACATATATAGTAAAATATACACATATTTTTCCTGCATATGAATGCATTTTTTAGCTGTATGTTTGGTGGGTAAGAACATCTATTTAGCAATCAGGCTGGAGATGAATTTTGGCTTTAACATCTATTGTCTACATGAACTTGGACAAACTACTTAACAAACTTTCTGTGACTTTGTAAAATGCAAATCAACAGTAGAGCCTGCATCATAAGGTTACTTTATGAGAGCTAAATGAGATAATATGTGTAAGGCATACGAGAGGTGCCTAGAATGCAATAAACTTTCAATAAACATAATAGGATTGTGTCTGTGACTGTGAATAGCGAGAGAGGGAGTTGTGTGTGTGTGTGTTTAAGATCTTTATTATTTTTTCTGAATAATCAAAAGCTTTTCACATTGATTTTCTAAATTTTACCCTCAAAGAAGTCATATGATTCACAGGTTTTAAAAATACAGAAAGAAAAAAGCAAAGAATGGAAAAATTTTTGTTCAAAAATAAAACGCAACTCTTAGAGTTTATCTCTATGTTATTAATCTTTCTTAAATGTCACTTAGATCACTTCACTTCCTAAACCCTTCTAAACCCTTCCAAACCAGCTCTAAACCCTTCAGTGGACTTTGATCAAGTTCTTCCTTGCCCACTTACAATTTATTTGACTTTGGGTCAGCCACTGTGTCCTTGTCAACTGATGTGAATGGGAATCTCGATCCTACCTACATCTGGGAACTGCTATGAGGACACATGGGAAGTTCCAACAGATATTTGCTGCTCTTGTCTGCCTGGCTCCTCCTTCCTGGGAGGAAATGTCCTCTTTCTCCATCTGTGTGTCTCCCGGAAGATTGTTCACCATATGGCTTGCTTGGTTCTCATCTCAGACCTGGGCATGTGGCAGAGGCTTAATCAATCATGGCACTCCATTCCCATGTCCTCAGCACTTGGCCCAAGGAATAGACAACCAAGGATATCCGAGAATAGTTTATCTATAAATTTATATACGAAAAGACCCTTGGTGAGAAAACATCCTCTTCTTGGATCATTACAGGGGATGGATCACCATATAGAGCATGGAGGCTAGAGTTTTTGCTATCACTTCCCCAGCCACATAAGGGGTATGCATGCATGCTCAGTCTCTCAGTCTTGTCCAACTCTTTGCAACCTTATGCATTGTAGTGTGCCAGGCTCCTCTGTCCATGGGATTTTTCAGGTAAGAATATTGTGTTTTTTTGTTTTTTGTTTTTTTAAACCTGAAACACTGTATTAGTTTTGCCAAACATCAAAGAATATTGGAGTGGGTTGCCAATTCTTCCTCCAAGGGATCTTTCAGACCCAGGAATTGAACCCGCATCTCCTGCATCCCCTGCATTGGCCGGCAGATTGTTTACCACTGAGCCACCTGGGGAGCCTCACATAAGGGGAGCTCTCAATAATGGTAGAGAAAGAGGGCAACCAGGAAAAAGAAGTAGGTATGAGCAAAAGGGAACAGAACAAGTCCATAGCAAAACCAATATCATTCTAGAGCTTCAAGGCATTATTTACATTATTTCTCACTACCTTACATGATGCAGCCTACAGTTTTCTGCCTTTATTCGCATTACTCTATTGCCACTCCTCTCCCCACACCCCACTTAAATCCCCTTTCCTGACACATTTTCAAATCTTGAGCTCTTTAATTTCTAGATTTCTTTTACTTCTCCACCACTTACTGATTTCCTTTTCTTCTGAAATTTCACCAAATATTACTTTGGTTTATACACAATAATATGTATACTATAATGATACTTTTGGATGTTTCATGTATCAGTCTGGATTTCTGATGCACACTTGTTTCTGTATTCCAGTCCTAAGACTCCTCTTCCTCTGTAATAGATGTCAAAGCTGTTTGCTTGGCAACTGTTTCCTAATTTTCAAATATCCAATCCCTGTTAACGGCAAAATTAGTAGACCTTTAATAGATAGTGCTTAGTTTAAAAGATTCTAAAAATCAAGAATGCTATACCAACACCATTTATAGACATTAAATATACTCACAGACAAAACATTTATCTTATTAATATAAAAATAGATACAAACAGGAAAGTACATATTAAACAGAGTAAAATAGATGTAGAAAAGAGCATACTTATAGGAGTAGGGTACAGTGATGAAAGACTTTTTACATGAATTAATTGTGATGTGGGCTATAAACTGAGTAGTATTAAAATAAAACTTCCCCATTGAGATCCTAAATAAATTCATAACTGTATACCTATATTCTGGGTCACAAGTATTACAGGATCCCTCATGTAATCCCTCCCTATGGAGAATTAAAGTCAGAACCTTCCTCAAATATATGTTTTGTTACATGTACCCTGTTTTTACAATGAAGCAAGAAGACTGCACATTAAATGGATGTCAAACTTTAAGAAAACCCAATGTAAGAAAATATGGATTCAAAAATTCTAAAACATATATTAAAGAGATTGGGAAGCAGCTATTTCTATTGCCAAAAAATGTGTCCTATTTAATAGATAACTTGCTGCAATGTTAATTTAAAATTGAGCAGTCCAGTTCATGTAAAAGCATGTTTCAATTAAATTGTTCTTTGATTTAAAAAAATTTAACTCACACCAATATTTCATGAAAAGAAGCAGTTCATTTTTGTTGTCAAAACTCTGCTTTTCCAACCTTACTGTACATGTTTCATGTCTTAATAATGAATGGAATATGCTGCATAAAATGTATACCAGAGAAGTATGAGAATATTTAAATGTTTTAAATTTTTTTCCAAGTATTTGTTGAATAGTTTTCTGTTTTTTGTCTGTTTGTTGGCTTCTATTTTATTTATTCATTTTTTAAATGCTGGACAACAAAAACCCTCAAAAGCAAACACACATACGGTCTTTTTGTGTGATTCCAGATTTGCAGGGATTGATGATGGTGGTGATCACACTAATGATGTTAATGACAGTAATAATATCAATGGCAGAAGCAGTCAAGACAGGCAAAATGAAAAATTTTATATTTGAAATGGCCCTTTTAAACTGTCATTGCTTCCTTCCTTTCTTTTTTTGTCCTTTTCTCCATTGGCAACGGAGAAGGCAATGGCACCCCACTCCGGTACTCCTGCCTGGAGAATCCCGTGGACAGAGGAGCCTGGAAGGCTGCGGTCCATGGGGTGGCTGAGGGTCGGACACGACTGAACGACTTTACTTTCACTTTTCACTTTTATGCATTGGAGAAGGAAATGGCAACCCACTCCAGTGTTCTTGCCTGGAGAATCCCAGGGATGCGGGAGCCTGGTGGGCTGCTGTCTATGGGGTCACACAGAGTCGGACACGACTGAAGTGACTTAGCAGCAGCAGCAGCAGCAGCAGCTCCATCGGCAATAATAGAGAATCACAAATAATTTCTAACTATATTATGTTCCTTGACACAGGAAGCCATATGTTTAATCCTGTTCTCAACCAAGCTGTAATGACATACTCATTTGTTCATATTGGCTGTAAAGTACTTTAATATCAATCATAGCATGTGATATAGATAAAAAGACATTAATAGGGAAAATACCTTAAAAAATACTGTTTCTAATAAAACAGTATCTTTGAGGCTGTACCATAAACAATGTCATTTCCATTCATTTTCTATCAAATTCATTCATTTTCTTTCAAATATGCTCTTTTGAGAGACCAAAAAAAAAATGAAGATATAAGTAGCATGTTAAAAATTATACATAAAGCCCTTTTTTTTGTCCATACCAGGACCCCATGCTGAAAATCTTCATGGATCCTCATTTTAAATGTACTGTCATCCCTCAAACGAGGAAAGATTCCAGCATTCAGGACTGTCACTATCTCACAATCTAAATCTAACAATGTGCTTCTCAGTGGCAGAATTGGCACAAAAATCTTTTGTCAAATTCTAGATTGTGAATTTTTTTTTTAAAATATGGTCACCATGAAAATCTGCTAAAAATACAATTTTTGTTAATTGCCATATACAAGAGAAACAGCACCAGAGAACCACTATGCGGACATTAAATCGGATATAAATCAGGCATAAACTAGTAACGTATGAAAACCCAGGTTAAAAAATTCTTTCATCAGAGCAGTGCTTAATTAACTGATAATTTTAAGAATCCCCAGCTCCAGCCTCTTTTTACTATGTCTGTTAACCAAAAAAAAAAGAAAGAGAGAGAGAGAGAGAAATTGAAAAGGGCATCCAAGCCTCTAGGACTTTATAAGACCAAAAAGGGAGACATTTGGTTATATTCATACCTGCAATAGAGTGCCAGTCATTTGCAGTGTACTGAATAAAGAACTGCCATTTTCAGTTCACACTGGGGAGTGAGAATGGGAAAATTCTGTAGGTAAAAAGGAAAATGTCACATTCACACAAAATACTGAAGATATAAAGTTGAGTGAAAAAAATATGTGGGAAGAAAAGAAGAAAAAGAAGACTGTGGGTGTTGGGGCAAGGCCAAAAGAGCAGAGAAACGAATTTGAGTTTTTAATTTTAAGAGAAGGAATTAAATTCCCCACCAGAAAAATAAATCAAGGGAACTTTTATAGGATGACTAATACATTAATAACCTACAGGAAGAGCTGAGCTCTCAGGTGAAGCCAGTTCAAAGACAAAAGGGCGAGCTCCCACTCTTTCGATACTGCCAAGGGATCTTCAATGAATTCACCGAGCGGAGACACAGAATCCGGAATTCCTAGAGATGTTCAACTGCGTCCAGAGTCTCTTGTGTACATCTCTGAAAGGCTTATTCTTGACTAATGAGCTTGTCTGAATCACCTATTTGCTTTAGTATTTGCAAGCAAACATACAATTATGCCTGAGCTAATTTTTGATTCCAAGTTTTCATTTTTTATGCAGCTTAGTTAACGCATAAAACCTTTCACAGTGTTCATGACAAAAAGGTTACTCTTTATTCTTTTGTGCCAGTGATTTTTTCAAAGCTAGCTTCACTGGATGTCATTTTCTCTAAAAACTTTTTTGCCTCCTTCCATTAGTGGAAAAGTCTAATTACTACATAATCAAAAAGAGAGGCGCACACGGCTGCCTGGCTCCACCACATCCACACAATGGCGCCGAACGTGTCTTAACAGTCCAGTGAACTGTCAGCCGCAAAAGTAATTGGAAATTGGGTGCTATTTCTTCTGTACTGGTAGTGGGAGTTGTTCTTGTGCTTGTTAATAGGCAAATCACTCTCCAGAGGTAGGGAGTGTATAGTTAGTTTGTAAAGACTTTTTATAATGTTAAAAAAAAAAAAAAAGAAGAAGTTAAGACACTGCCTTACTCCATCTTAAATTTTTTTTTCAATTACACATTAAATGACTTGGCATTTGAGGTAATGTTATCTAGTGTTAATTCACCTGTTAGGAAATTGCCTCTCTCTAGAACCTGAGGTTAATAGAGTGCAAAAGACCATTCTTATCGAAGGGTGGGAGAAAGGTGATGAATTTACCCTATAAATTAAAATATAAAAAAAACGGAAAGAAAACAGACTCCAAGTTCTGGCCTCACTCCTGAAAAGCTATTATGTTTTGTTGTTTTTTTCTGTTTTTAATTTGTTATTTTTATCCACTTTAGCAGGCCTCTGATCATTCCAGGCAGAACACACAACACGGATGAAACTATACATGAAAGAATATGCTTCAGGAAGCAAAATTAATTGACAATGCAGGGAACATATTCACAGAGTCCATGGAGTTACAGCTGTGTGACTTCTATTCACATCACAGCAGAATCATTTGTCTGTTTAATATTTGCAAGAGCACATTGGAAAAGGAAAACCATGAAGTACTAAGCAGCCTTACTGACAAGCATGAATCCTCTTTATCCTATTTCACCTTTAATAGAAATACTAGTGCTAATAATTATTTAATCCATTTGCATCACATTCAGAATCCATTGAAAAGCAATGGAGGTCAGAAGATGGCTTCCCACAAGTGAGCCTATGAATAACTTTATGGACTACTAGGCTGCTGTTGGTGAAGCCCAGTTATTATAAATAAAGTCTCTGGTGAATTAATGGTAAAAAATGAATAACTAAAGACAGATACATGAGCTATTCATTTTCATTTCAGGCGATAGACCTTTGATCTCTACTTCACCCGTCTCCAACAACTAAAGGTAACAGCAAATATGATCACATGTAATTTTTTTTCTAAATTGATATGTAATTGATTTATAATATTCTATTAGTTTCAGATGTAAGTAAAGTGATTCATTTATGCATATATATACACATATGGTGGTTTATTACAGGATATCGAATATAGTTTCCTGTGCTATATGATAGGGCCTTGTTGTTTATCCATTTTATATATAATAGTTTATATCTGATGATCCCCAAACCCCTAATTTATCCTTCTTCCACCCCTTTGCCCCTTCAGTAACCAGAAGTCTGAGTTTGTTTATGTTTCATAAATAAATTCATTTTTGTCATATTTTAGATTCTACATATAAATGATATCATGACTTTTTTTTCTCTTTCTGACTTACTCACTTAGTATGACAGTGTCTATATTCATCTGTGTTGCTGAAAATGGCATTATTTCATTCCTTTTGTGACTGAGGACATGCAAAATTTTAAATAAGCTTCTAATGCTTACCTTTCACTTCCCTGATTACCAGATACCAGCATTCTCTTGATACCTAATAACTTCTCAGGAGCCCACAGTCAGATACATCCTGTTTGACCTAACTATTTTCCTATTTTCTCCCTGCAGTACTTATTTTTTCTATCTCTTTCTCTCAAGACACTATCGTAGGTAATCACACACAGGTTTGACCTGAGTGGCAACTGCTTAATGTATAAGTCAACTAAGTAGGACCATTTGAATTGTAGTTAGTTAATAATGATTTACTCTTTAACTATTTCAAATGATAGTCCAAATAGATCTGTTTGGCATTCCTTCTATTCAGTCTATTGTTGAAAACAATGACTTTTTTAAAAATCAAAATTATAATTAAGAAATTTCAACATATTACAAAGTAATTATTAAAAGATAGAAACTTTAAGGGGTCCCTGATAAACTGGGAACATTTTCTTTAAAACAGTGCAAAAATCAACAGAGATAAGGAGATACATTTACAGAAAATAAAGAAAAAGAACTGGGTTCATTTTCTTTAAAACAGTGCAAAAATCAACAGAAATAAGGAGATACATTTACAGAAAATAAAGAAAAAGAACTGGGTTGGGGGGAAGGAGGGACTTTTAAGAAAATGATTTTGAATTTGAATAAAACTCCACCACTTCTTAGTTCTACAGCTTTGTGTGTATATATATATATATATATATATATATAACTATTTCAACCTCAGTTTTCTTATCTTTAGAATGGAAATTTTGTCTCTGCAAGTATCTAGTGAAGATTAGAATAATAAATACTCCAGGCACAGAGTAGCCCCTCAGTAAGCAGCAATAGTGGAAGAACTGGTAGTGGCGGCAGCAGCAGCAGTAAGAGTAGACTAGTCTTTAGAGAGACATATTTAACTACAGGCTAAATACAAAAGAGCAATTTCATGCTGTAGGGAAAAGACAGTATTCTGAAATGTGTTTTTAGGCATGTAATGGAAGGGGGAAAAGCAAATGGCTAATAAACATGAAAAAAGAGTTCAATTTTACTAGTCATCAGGGAAATGCAAATTAAATAATGAGATACCATTATGCAAACATCAGATTGGCAAAAATTAAAAAGTGTGACAATATCAAATACAATTGAGGATATGAAAAAAAGGAGCTATGAGAAGCACTTTAGAGAGCAATTTGCAATAACTAGTTTAAAAGCTGTAGGTCCTCTGCTGCTCTCCTGTGGCACTGCTCCACTGGAGACATGCTCGCATCCGAGCAGGAGGACAAATGTGCAAACATTGCTTATAACAGAACAAATAAATGGAGAAAACCTAAATGTCTCTCAACAGGAGAATGGATACATGAAAATGGATATATAATCATTAAACGGACTATGTTAGAATATTTAAAATTAAAGAATCAAAGCTATATGTATCAACATGAACAAACCTTAAAAACAATGCTAAAATGAAAAAAGGATGTTAATAAATAATGAAGATAATAAACTGGCTTTATATTGGTTCTGGAAAAGTACAAAAGCATGAAATGGTACACAGTAGATTCAGAATGCTACTTGATCCTGGGAAGGAAATGAGAAAAATAGAAGTATAAAGTCCATGATATTTGATTTCTTTCAAAAAACCTGAAACAGAAATGACAAATGGATAAGATTTCTTGAACTTTGTACCATGTGTGCAGAAAGGCCCACACAATTGCATATATAAACTCTAAACTCTGGATCTTAGAGTCACCATCTGTAAAATGAAATAACTGGACCAGCTAATCACCAAGTTCCCTTCCAGCTGAGATATTATATAACTCAAAAAGTGATAAGACAGACTTATAATGATTGGGCAGGCTATCCAAGTTGTTCTCTGGCACAGAAAGGGAAAATGAGGACTTCTCTAATGGTTTAGGGGTGAAGAATCTGCCCACCAGTGCAGGGGACACAGGTTTGATCCCTTCCAGGAAGATCCCACATACAATGGGTCAATAAAGCTCATGCACCACAACTATGGAGCGTGACCCTAGAGCCTGTGCTCTGCTACAAGAGAAGCCAACAAAAGAAGAAGCCTGTATACTACAACTAGAGAAGAGCCCCCACGTGCAACAACTAGAGAAAGCCTACGCATAGCAACAAATAAATAAATAAATAATAAAAATCTTTTTAAAAAGGGAAAATCCATTTACATTTGAGGAGAAATAATAGAAAGCTATAGTAAGTACTGGCATAAAGATAAACATATAGATCAATGGAACAGATTTGAGAGTTCAGAAACAAGCACAAAGACAAAAGAAAAATAAATAAATTAGATTTCATTAAATTAAAATATTTTAATTTCAAAAGACACCATCAAGAAAATGAAAAGACAACCTACAGAATGGAATAAAATATTGGCAAATCATATGTCTAATAAAATCCTTGTAACAAGAATAAAGAATTCTTATTAATCAACAATAAAAAGACAAATCACCCAAATTTTTAAATGAGAATGGGCTTTGAATAGACATTTATCCACAAACAAACATACACACAGTACACAAAGGAGCAATAAACACACAAAAAGATGTTCAACATCATTAGTCATTACCAATAACAAGTGGCAAGGATGTGAAGAAATATGTAACCTCATGCATTGCTGGTGGGAATATAAATTAGTGCAGCCACTTTGGAAAATAGTTTGATAGTTCTTCAAAAAGTTAAACTTTTGAGTTACAATATTACCCAGCAATTCCAATTCTAAAGAATTGAAAGGATATAACCACACAAAACTTGTACAATAATGTTCATAACAGTACTATTAATAATAGTCAAACAGTAGAAACAATACAAATATTTATACATGATCAATGAATAAACAAATTAGGTATAGCTATGGAGAAGCTCTATACAGTCAGCAAAAACAAGACCAGGAGCTGACTGTGGCTCAGATAATGAACTCCTTATTACCAAATTCAGACTGAAATTGAAGAAAGTAGGGAAAACCACTAGACCATTCAGGTATGACCTAAATCAAATCCATTATGATTATACAGTGGAAGTGAGAAATAGATTTAAGGGCCTCAATCTGATAGATAGAGTACCTGATGAACTATGTAATGAGGTTCATGACATTGTATAGGAAACAGGGATCAAGACCATCCCCATGGAAAAGAAATGCAAAAAAGCAAAATGGCTGTCTGAGGAGGCCTTACAAATAGCTGTGAAAAGAAGAGAAGTGAAAAGCAAAGGAGAAAAGGAAAGATATAAGGATCTGAATGCAGAGTTCCAAAGAATAGCAAGAAGAGATAAGAAAGCCTTCCTCAGTGATCAATGCAAAGAAATAGAGGAAAACAACAGAATGGGAAAGACTAGAGATCTCTTCAAGAAAATTAGAGATACCAAGGGAACATTTCATGCAAAGATGGGCTCGATAAAGGACAGAAATGGTATGGACCTAACAGAAGCAGAAGATTTTAAGAAGAGGTGGCAAGAATACACAGAAGAACTGTACAAAAAAGATATTCATGACCAAGATAATCACGATGGTGTGATCACTCATCTAGAGCCAGACATCCTGGAATGTGAAGTCAAATGGGCCTTAGAAAGCATCACTATGAACAAAGCTAGTGGAGGTGATGGATTTCCAGTTGAGCTATTTCAAATCCTGAAGGATGATACTGTCAAAGTGCTGCACTCAATATGCCGGCAAATTTGGAAAATTCACCAGTGGCCACAGGACTGGAAAAGGTCAGTTTTCATTCCAATCCCAAAGAAAGGCAATGCCAAAAATGCTCAAACTACTGCACAATTGCACTCATCTCACACGCTAGTAAAGTAACGCTCAAAATTCTCCAAGCCAGGCTTCAGCAATATGTGAACCGTGAAATTCCTGATGTTCAAGCTGGTTTTAGAAAAGGCAGAGGAACCAGAGATCAAATTGCTAACATCCGCTGGATCATGGAAGAAGCAAGAGAGTTCCAGAAAAGCATCTATTTCTGCTTTATTGACTATGCCAAAGCCTTTGACTGTGTGGATCACAATAAACTGTGGAAAATGCTGAAAGAGACGGGAATACCAGACCACCTGACCTGCCTCTTGAGAAATCTGTATGCAGGTCAGGAAGCAACAGTTAGAACTGGACATGGAACAACAGACTGGTTCCAAAAAGGGAAAGGAGTACATCAAGGCTGTATATTGTCACCCTGCTTATTTAACTTATATGCAGAGTACATCATGAGAAACGCTGGGCTGGAAGAAGCACAAGCTGGAATCAAGATTGCCGGGAGAAATATCAATAACCTCAGATATGCAGATGACACCACCCTTATGGCAGAAAGTGATGAGGAACTCAAAAGCCTCTTGATGAAAGTGAAAGTGGAGAGTGAAAAAGTTGGCTTAAAGCTCAACATTCAGAAAACGAAGATCATGGCATCTGGTCCCATCACTTCAAGGGAAATAGATGGGGAAACAGTGGAAACAGTGTCAGACTTTATTTTTCTGGGCTCCAAAATCACTGCAGATGGTGACTGCAGCCATGAAATTAAAAGACGCTTACTCCTTGGAAGAAAAGTTATGACCAACCTAGATAGCATATTGAAAAGCAGAGACATTACTTTGCCAACAAAGGTCCATCTAGTCAAGGCTATGGTTTTTCCAGTGGTCATGTATGGATGTGAGAGTTGGACTGTGAAGAAGGCTGAGCGCCGAAGAATTGATGCTTTTGAACTATGGTGTTGTAAAGTCCCTTGGACTGCAAAGAGATCCGACCAGTCCATTCTGAAGGAGATCAGCCCTGGGATTTCTTTGGAAGGAATGATGCTAAAGCTGAAACTCCAGTACTTTGGCTACCTCATGTGAAGAGTTGACTCATTGGAAAAGACCCTGACTCTGGGAGGGATTGGGGGCAGGAGGAGAAGAGGATGACAGAGGATGAGATGGCTGGATGGCATCACTGACTCGATGGATGTGAGTCTGCGTGAACTCTTGGAGTTGGTGATGGACAGCGAGGCCTGGTGTGCTGCGATTCATGGGATCACAAAGAGTCGGACACGACTGAGCCACTGAACTGAAATGAACTGATGCAATAGAATATTGGTTGGCCTTTAAATATAATGAAGTACTGGGCTTCTGGTTCAAGATGGCAAAGTAAAAGGACGTGTGCTCCTCCGCTTCTGTGACAGCACCAAAAATGTAACTAGTTGTTGAAGAACCATCAGCAGGAGGATGCTAGAACCCACCAAAAAAGATCCCCATGCCCAGAGATGAAGAAGAAGATGAAATGAGATTGTAGAAGGGATGCAATCACAATAAAATCAAATCCCATGCCCACTGTGGGGAGTGAGGGGGTTGCAAACCATAATCTGGAGAACAATAATACCAAAGAAGTTCTCTTGCTATTCTGAAGGTTCTGAACCTCATGTCAGGCTTCTCAGCTTGAAGATCCGGCAAAGGAACTGGGAATTCCCAGGGAATCTGACTTTGAAAGCCAGTGGGATTTGATTATAGGACTTCCACAGGACTGGGGGGAAACAAAGACTGAATTCTTGGGAGGCACAAACAAACAAAATTTTGTGTGCACCAAGACCCAGGGGAAAGCAGCAGTGACCCCCCCCCCCCACCCCCTGCCCCAGAGACTGAACCAGACTTACCTTAGTGTTGGAGGGTCTCCTGTGGAGATGTGGGTTGGCAGCAGCTCTCTGTGGGGATGGGGGCACTAGTAGCAACATTCCTGGAAGGGGACATTTGGTATAAGCCCTCTTGGAGATCATTATTAACCATGCCATAAAGTCCAGAAGACCCCAGAACTGAGTTGCCTTAGGCCAGACAACAAACAGGCCAGGAGCTCAGCACCACCCCTCAGTGGATGATTGGATTAAAATTTTACTGAGCATGGCCCTGCCCACCAGAGCAAGACCCAGTGCCTCCATCAGTCCCTCCCATCAGAAGTGTATACAAGCATTTTAGCCTCATCCACTAGAGAGCAGACAGAAGAAGCAAGAAGAACCATAATCCTGCAGTGGTCAGAATGAAAACCACATTACAGAAAGTTAATCAGAATGAAAAAGCAGAAGGTTATGTCCCAGATGAAGGGACAAGATAAACCCCCAGAAAAACAACTAAATGAAGCAGAGATAAGCAACCTCCCAAAAAAGGAAGTTAGAATAGTGATAGTAAAGATGATCCAGGATCTCAGCAAAAGAATGGAGAAGATGCAAGAAGTGTTTACAAAGGACCTAGAGGAACTAAAAAACAAACTAACAGAGATGAAAAATACACTAGAAAAAAATCAATAACAGAGAAACTGAAGTAGAAGAATGGATAAGTGACCTGGAAGACAAAATGGTGACGATTACTGCCACAGAACAGAATATAGAGAAAAGAATGAAAAAAAAAAAAAAAGAAGAAGAAGAAGAAGAAAGACAGCCTAAGAGACCTCTGGGACAACATTAAATGCACCAACATTCATATTATAGGGGTCCTAGAAGGAGAATATAGAGATAAAGGATTCAAAAGCGTATTTGAAGAGATAATAGCTGAAAACTTCCCTAACATGGGATAGGAAATAGTCAATTATCCACAAAGCACAGAGAGTCCCAGGAAGGATGAACCCAAGGAGGAACACACCAAGACATATAGTAATTAAGCTGACAAAAATGAAAGACAAAGATAAAATATTAACAACAACAAGGGAAAAGAAACAAATAACATACAATAGAACTCCCATAAAGTTATCAACTTATTTCTCAACAGAAATTCTACAAACCAGAAGGGAATGGTATGGTATATTTAAAATGATGAAAGGGAAGAACCTACAACCAAGAATACTCTACCCAGAAATACGTTCAGATTTGACAGAGAAATCAAAAGCTTTTCAGATAAGCAAAAGTTAAGAGAATTCAGCACCATCAAACCACCTTTACAACAAATATAAAGGAACTTCTCTAGGCAGCAAACACAAGAGGAGGAAAAGACCTACACAAAATAAACCCAAAGCAATTAATAAAATGGTAATAGGATCATGTGTGTCAGTAGCTTAATCGTGTCTGCCTCTTTGCAACCCCATGGGACTGTAGTCCAAGCTCCTCTGTCCATGGAATTTTCCAGGCAAGAATACTGGAGTGGGTTGCCTTCTCCAGGGGATCTTCCTAACCAGGAATCAAACCCAGGTCTCTTGTATTGCAGGCAGATTCTTTACCATCTGAGCTGCCAGTATAAGATCATACATATAGGATCCTACCATCTGAGCTACCAGGGAAGCCTATATAGGCTCATACTTATCGATAATCACCTTAAGTGTAAAAGGATTAATTGCACCAACCAAAAGACATAGACTGGCTGCATGATGAAACCACATGCATGACACATGCATCACTCTACTTAACTCCCCAAATTGTATGTGATTGTTTTATACTGTTAGGTTAATCATGTTACCATTATCTGTGATTGTAATTATCTTTTATTTTTTTGTCTGGCTATTGATTGCGAGAACTGATAAATATCTTTTACTATTGTGATTATGTAACCTTTATTCACTTAATACCATTATATCATGACTGGTCAATTGAAAATAATAGAATTCTATATCAATAAAACTACCATTTAATAGAAAAACATGTAACCACTTTAAAAAATTCAGATGCATATGGAGGCACAGTTATAGAGAACAAATTTATGGACATGAGGGTAGAGGGAGAAAGGAGAGGGTGGGATGCATGGAGAAAGTAACATGGAAACATATATTACCATATGTAAAATAGATAGGCAATAGGAATTCGCTATATGACTCAAAGTCAGACATGACTGAGCGACTCACTTCACTTTAGAAATTTTATGAATTTTAGCCTAGCTAAAAATATGATGACATTTTGATTCCACTTGTTTTACTTAGTATAAATAGAATGCTAGGTTTCTAATTTATAGTCACTCAAAACTTTGATATAGTTCCATGTATTTTTGGCATCTAGTTTAGTTCAGTTCAGTTGTTCAGTCGTGTCCGACTCTTTGCGACCCCATGAATTGCAGCACGCCAGGCCTCCCTGTCCATCACCAACTCCTGGAGTTCGCTCAGACTCACATCCATCGAGTTGGTGATGCCATCCCACCATCTCATCCTCTGTCATCCCCTTTTCCTCCTGCCCCCAGTCCCTCCCAGCATCAGAATCTTTTCCAATGAGTCAACTCTTCACATGAGGTGGCCAAAGTACTCAAGTTTTAGCTTTAGCATCATTCCTTCCAAAGAACACCCAGGACTGATCTCCTTCAGAATGGACTGGTTGGATCTCTTTGCAGTCCAAGGGACTTTACAACACCATAGTTCAAAAGCATCAATTCTTCAGCGCTCAGCTTTCTTCACAGTCCAACTCTCACGTCCATACATGACCACAGAAAAAACCATAGCCTTGACGAGACGGATCTTTGTTGGCAAAGTAATGTCTCTGCTTTTCAATATGCTATCTAGGTTGGTCATAACTTTCCTCCCAAGGAGTAAGTGTCTTTTAATTTCATGGCTGCAGTCACCATCTGCAGTGATTTTGGAGCCCAGAAAAATAAAGTCTGACACTGTTTCCACTGTTTCCCCATCTATTTCCCTTGAAGTGATGGGACCAGATGCCATGATCTTCGTTTTCTGAATGTTGAGCTTTAAGCCAACTTTTTCACTCTCCACTTTCACTTTCATCAAAAGGCTTTTGAGTTTCTCTTCACTTTCTGCCATAAGGGTGGTGTCATCTGCATATCTGAGGTTATTGATATTTCTCCCGGCAATCTTGATTCCAGCTTGTGCTTCTTCCAGCCCAGCATTTCTCATGATGTACTCTGCATATAAGTTAAATAATCAGGGTGACAATGTACAGCCTTGATGTACTCCTTTTCCTTTTTGGAACCAGTCTGTTGTTCCATGTCCAGTTCTAACTGTTGCTTCCTGACCTGCATACAGATTTCTCAAGAGGCAGGTCAGGTGGTCTGGTATTCCCATCTCTTTCATAATTTTCCAGTTTATTGTGATCCACACAAAACTAATAGCCCTTGCTATCTTTATGGGAGGGAAATAATCAGATTAATTTATTCCAAAGTACCTATTATTTTGGAATCTTAGTACTTTCACTTCCTTTTTTGGGGCTCTAAAATCACTGCAGATGGTGACTGCAGCCATGAAATTAAAAGACGCTTACTCCTTGGAAGAAAAGTTTAGTACTAAGTACTAAGTACTAAAGTATTAAGCCCAAAGAAAGGTGGAATATATCTGAAGTCTTGCTTCTAAATAAACTCAATACTATATTCCAGGAATTATTTAAAGGGAACAAATCTAATTTCAGTAATTAAGATTACTCTGAGTTCCAGATTGTACAGCTTTTTTTTTTTCCAGGTATGGGTTCTTGATTGTGTGCAAGAGAAAAACATGACCACCTTTATTAAAAATGTAGCATGAACAAACAATGAAGATTTGTTAAGTGACTGATATTTCAAGGTAATTTCTGC
Organism: Bubalus kerabau; assembly: GCF_029407905.1. Classification (NCBI taxonomy): domain Eukaryota; kingdom Metazoa; phylum Chordata; class Mammalia; order Artiodactyla; family Bovidae; genus Bubalus; species Bubalus kerabau. The sequence goes on along the minus strand of NC_073644.1, from coordinate 17,218,137 downwards.
CACAACATAAACTACGAGTCTTGACTAAAGTAAGCTAGAAGTCCAAAAATGAGAAAATCGGTATGAAAAAAGACATTCAGCTTTGTCAAGACTGGTTGTTGTTTGGAAAGAAAGAAAGCATTTGAAGCTAGAATATCAATGTGGGCAAAAGGAGAGATGTCAGGTCCACGTGAACAAAGAGGAAGAATGATGAGTACAAAGAAAATATTGGAAAATATCATTAGCCATATGGTATAGGGCCAGAGTCTGAAATCCAGTGTACTACATAAGATACTTTAACTGCAAGTAACAAACTGATTTGAGCTAGTTTAATCCAAATAGAGGAAATTATTTAAATGATATGGAAGAGTTTAAAGGAACCAAAATTGAAGAATGCCACCAAGGCTCAGAGAAGGTTGAGAATCAAATCTGGGAAAGCTGGCAGAAGTACCTTTTCTGAAAATTCCACTGCTACAATTTTTGGTATGTGTTTTTCATCCTTCTCTCTCTCACACTCTGCAAATGAGCTTTATTAGCTTCTATTTATGTGTTATAGTTCTAGACACAGACTGATAATTTCTAGATTCCAATATCATATCCCAAGAAAGATGACATTTGGGTACTGTTAAAGTCAGATCCCCCACCAACTCAATCAATTGTAGGCCAAAAGGGATGATTATATCATACTTACCAGGGTGCTTGAAACTCACCCTGTAAATCAAGAGTTTCCCACAAAGGAGACAGCTTTGTGGGCCAGACTAGCCTCCAGTATTTGCTCACTACAGAAAGATAAATTAATATATGATAGCTTATACAACAATGAAAAGGCAAATAATATGATAAAAACTATTTTAGAAAATTTTACATTGGCATTAATGAGCAAAGTAGGTCAAGATAAACAGAATAGATCAAGAAACATACATGTGAACATGTGTCCAAGCAAAATTAGCTGTTTATTTCACAACAAAACTAAATATGAAGTAAAATTCAGTTAAATTGTGTCAATAATCATGATTATTTCTCATTTGATATTCCAATACTTGAATACTTGAATTCTAGCACAATACTGAGTGGACAACTTCTTATTTGGTTAAAGGCATATTTTTTAATGGAGCAAATCAAGTCAGTTCCTCAAATTTTAAAGATAAACACACACAGACCTCATAACATTAGTAATGAAACATTAATGCTTTCTACCTGGTTGATAATGGAAATTTTCTTTATCCTTAAACATTAAATATTTTATGTTTAACTTTTCAAGCTATGAATAATATATTTTCTCATATATTTTTTCATTGGAAATTTTTATCTTCTTTTGATTCAATCCTGAAAAGAAATGATAGTTTGATAAGGTGGAGAGGGCCTTAGCCTGATAGTTATAAGACCTACTCTGAAATCATAATTCCACCTCTCTTAGTCTTTGAAGAACAGAACTAGGCAGGAAGAATCATTGTTTCCTCAAAAAGATATTGATTTTTTAAAAAAATATTTAACAAAGAGGGTTTTGAGCAACACCAGAAAGCATCATTTGGTTCAGGCTGAAACCAAATGCAGAGAGTTGGTATATGTATGGTCTTCCCATTTCCTATACCATCCTGTGGACCACTGTGATTGGCTGAGTAGCAATAACCCCATCATAACACTGGACTCTCAGAGAAGAATCTTAGACTCTTACCGTATTCCCTTCCTGTGGTGTTCTGTATTGTGGAGGATAAGGATGTAGCCTAACAGAGAACATCAGAGTCTGAACTTGGGTATAACTGTTCTAGGGTTTCTGAATGCCAGCAGCCCTACACAAAGCTACTTACAGGAAGTTGATCTTTTCAAAAACCCAAGCCTTAATTAGTTACTGAGGTGTATAATTTTCCTCTTCCAAGGTAGTCTGACACTGTGCTTGTGCTTAGTCACTCAGTTGTGTCCAACTCTTTGTGACCGCATAGACTATAGCCTGCCAGGCTCCTCTATCCATGGGAATTCTCCAGACAAGATGACTGCAGTGGGTTTCCATATTTCCATACAGTTGGGAAGATCTCCAGGGGATCTTCCCAACCCAGGATTTGAACCCAGGTCTCCCACATTGCACGTGGATTCTTTACCATCTGAGACACTACGGAAGCACAAGAATACTGGAGTGGGCAGCCTATCCCTTCTCCAGGGGAACTTCCTTACCCAGGAATCAAACCAGGGTCTCCTACATTGCAGGCAGATTCTTTACCAGCTGGGCTACCTGGGAAGTTCCAGTATCTGACACTGCTGCTGCTGCTGCTAAGTCACTTCAGTTGTGTCCGACTCTGTGCGACCTCATAGATGGCAGCCCACCAGGCTCCCCTGTCCCTGGGATTCTCCAGGCAAGAACACTGGAGTGGGTTGCTATTTCCTTCTCCAAATCATGAAAGTGAGAGAGTACTGGAATGGGGTGCCATTGCCTTCTCCGTATCTGACACTACTTATCAGCAAATAGAAAGATAGAAAGGCATGCATGATATAAGTTTTCTTTTCTACCATCACTTGATGATAGGGTTAAAACTTATGTTTTCAAATAAACATATGTTCTCCCAAACCTACAGTAGTATAAGCCATGATTTGATCTGGCACAACTTCTACTGACATCTCTTATCACACAATGTTAGTGTCCCCCATTGAACTCTGAAACCTCAAGGGAAGATAATTTGCCCTTTTTGCCTTTGTATTACCTGAACATTTTATACTGCTTAAAACAGAATATATTAGATGATCAATAAATATTAATTAGACTAAGAAAACACAAAATGTTTTCTTATAAAATAAACATCCAAAAGAAAGAAATGAAGGGGAAGCATAGGAAGATGGTGGGGGAGTAAGACAGGGAGATTGCCTGCCTCCGCACAAATACATAAAAGAACTCATCAAGATACAGAACAACTCCTATAGAGCAACTTCTATATTATAGCAGAAGACCCTAGGCCTCCAAAAAGGCAAGCTAATCTCCTTTGAATGAGGTAGGACAAAGATAAAGATATTAAAAAAAAAAAAAAAAAAACCCAGAGGACTTCAGGATGGGTGCTCCAAGGGAAAGAGGGAGTCATGAAGGAATAAAAATTTCCATGCACTCAGAAACCCTCTCCAAGGCCAGACCAACAGGGAGTTGCAGAACCTCAGAGTGCCATGCAACAGAGCAGGGCTTAGAAGACAAAATACAGAGAAAGTTCTCAAACAGCACTTCTCAGCCCATAGGCAGCTTGCAAGCCACAGCCTGGACAAGAGGGTTGGGGAAGGGAGCCTAGAGAAGCAGCTAGCAAGCCTTAGCCTGGCCCAGAAAGAGGGGTTAGGGAACCACGAAGAGGCACACAAACATCCACCTGAGAAGAGGGTGATGGAAGGGAGCCAAGAGAAGTGGCTAGCAAGATCTGGCCTGCCTGCTATAGAGATTGGGACCAGAGGTGGAAGCTCCTGCTAAGATCCCAGGGAGAGGTAGCAGGCTGGTGGCCATGAGGATGTGCTCAGAGACCTCTTTGACATGGCTGAATAAATGGACATGCCTATCACAGCCAAAGCCAGGAGAGGTGCTGAAGGCAGCAGATAAAACACCACCAATGCAGTCTCAGTCCCAGAGGTTGCAGCTATCACTAGACTGTGAGCAGGCACAGGTTACTGCTCACAACCTGCTAGGAGCTTAAACAACTGAACTCTTTCTAGGGATCCATGAAATGGGGCTTTTTCTTTTGGGAGAACCCACAACTCTTCTCAGATTGTAACAACTATTAACACAGGCACTCCAAGTACAACCCATATGTGGCTGCCATATCCTCCCCTCTCCCCAGCCCAAGAGAGCAGGTGAGCCCTAATGAGTCTCAGACTTGCTCACCCACCATGTCCAGGTGAGTAATAGACTGTGGATTCTAAGTGCAACTGTGAACATTAGGGGCAACTACAAGTTGGGAAGATCCCCTGGAGAAGGAAATGGCAACCCACTCCAGTACTCTTGCCTGGAGAATCCCATGGACGGAGGAGCCTGATGGGCTACAGTCCATGGGGTCGCAAAGAGTAGGACACGACTGAGCGATTTCACTTCACTTCACTTCACAAGTTGGAATAAAGCCGATCTGAGACTGAGGTGACCACATGCTGCCCAAAACAGGTCCAGAGATCTTCCTAGAAAAATTAGAGGACTTTGGTGTAAACCTGACTGGGTTTTCTGGGCTGCTGAGTGTTGCCTTCACCGAGAGTACTGGGACCTTGTCTTTCATGCTGGGTGTCTTTTGAGGATTTGGAGCCTCAATCAACCTTGAGCCTGAACCTCTGAGGAGGGAGACTCAAGCCCAAGACTTTGAACCACCAGAGAACTCTCGACCACAGGGATCATTAATAGATGAGAGCCTCAAAAGGCCTCCATCTTAACACCAAAACCAAGCCCACCCAAAGGCCAGCAAGTACCAGTATCCAGATATCCCACATCAATCCTTCAACAAAAACAGAAACACAGCATTGCACACTAGTAGACAGGCTACCCAAAGCCATACTGAACCCATGTTGTTGTTGTTTAGTCACAAAGTCATGTTCAAATCTTCATTACCCCATTGACTGCAGCACATTAGGCTTCCCTGTCCCGTACCATCTCCCAGAGTTTTCCCAAATTCATGTCTACTGCATTGATTATGCCATCCAGCCATCTCATCCTCTGTTTCCCTCTTCTCCTTCTGCCCTTCAATCTTCCCAGCACCAGGGTTTTTTCCAATGAATTGGCTTTTCTCATCAGGTGGCCAAAATATTGGAGCTTCAACCTCAGCACCAGTCCTTCCAATGAATTTTCAGGGTTGATGTCATTTAGGGTTAACTGGTTTGATCTCCTTGCTGTCCAAGGAGCTCTCAAGAGTCTTCTCTATCAATACAGTTCAAAAGCATCAATTCTTCAGCATTCAGTCTTCTTTATGGTGTAGCTCTCACAACCATACATGACTACTGGAAAGACTTTGCTTGCTTGCTTTAGACACTAAGTTGTGTCAGACTCTTACAACTCCATGGACTATAGCCTGCCAAGCTCCTCTGTCCATAGGATTCTCCAGGCAAGAATACTGGAGTGGGTTGCCATTTCCTTCTCCAGGGGATCTTCCCAACCCAGGAGTCGAGCCCAGGTCTCCTGTACTGCAGGCAGATTCTTTACCAACTGAGCTATGAGGGAAGCCCCCTTTTGGCACCCCATGGACCATACAGTCCATGGAATTCTCCAGGCCAGAATACTGGAGTGGGTAGCCTTTCTCTTCTCCAGGGGATCTTCCCAATCCAGGGATCGAACCCAGGTCTCCTGCATTACAGGCAGATTCTTTACCAGCTGAGCCACAAGTTGGAAAGACTTTAGCCTTGACTATATGGACCTTTGTTGGCAAAGTGACGTCTTTGTTTTTTAACACACTGTCTAGGTTTGTCATAGCTTTCCTGCCAAGAAGCAATTGTCTTCTAATTTCATGGTTGCAGTCATCATCTGCAGTGATTTTAGAGCTCAAGAAGAGGAAATCTGTCACTGCTTCTACTTTTTCCCCTTCTATTTGCCATGAGATGATGGAATCAGATGCCATGATCTTGTTTTTCGCTTTTTTTTTTTCAATATTGAGCTTTAAGCCAGCCTTTTGACTCTCCTCATTCACCCTCTTCAAGAGGTTCTTTAGTTCCTCTTCACTTTCTGCCATTAGAATGGTGTCGTCCACATATCTGAGGTTGTTGATATTTCTCCCTGAAATCTTGATTCCAGCTTGTAACTCATCCACTCTGGCATTTTGCATGATGTGCTGTACATATAAGTTAAATAAACAGAGTGACAAGAAATAGCCTTGTCATACTCCTATACTCCTTTATCAGTCCTGAACCTGTCAGTTGTTCCCTACAAGGTTCTAACTGTTGTTTCTTGACTGGCATATAGGTTTATCAGGAGACAGGTAAGATGGTCTATTATTCCCATATAAACCTACTACTTGACACAGGATGGCCCTTCAGAGGGACAAAATCAGCTCCATCGACCAGAACACTGGATGGAACCCAATGCAGGATACCTCACCCAAACAACAAGCAAAACAAAACACAAAACCAATCAGCAGACAGGATTCCCAGAGACAGCCCCAAATATACCACCTCAAACAGCCTGACCCATCAGAGGGGAAAAAAAAATACCTCCTCCTTCTAGAATGCAGGCACAAGTCACCCCCAACACAAAGACAACACAGACCACTGGACCAAGCTTACCCACCAAGGACAGAAACCAAAAGGAAGAAGGAATACAGCCCTAAGCCCAGGAAAAGGAGACTGCCAATGGAGTAAGCTAGAGAAAAAAAAATTGAAAAGGCAGAGAAATAGAGAGCAAATGAAGGAACACAGTACAAATTCACACACACACACACACACACACAAAAGCAATCAGGAAATAGGCAAACTATCTGAAAAAAAGATTTCAGAGTAATGATAATAAAGATTTCCCAAAGACTTAAAAATAGAATGGAGAAAATGCAAGAATCAATTAACACAATTAACAAAGACCTAGAGAAACAAAGACTAAACAAACATAGATGAATAACACAATTACTGAAATTAAAAATACTCTAGAAGGAACCAAAGGAAAATAACTGAGGTAGAAGAATTGATAAGTGAGCTGGAAGATATGATGGTGGAAATAACTTCTGAACAGCGTAATAATGGAAAAAGAATGAAATGAATTGAGGATAACCTCAGAAATCTCTCGGGATTCCCTGGTGGCTCAGATGGTAAAGAGCCTGTCTGCAATGCAGGGGACCTGGATTCAATCCCTAGGTTGGGAAGATCCCCTGGAGAAAGAAATGGCAACCCATTCCAGTATTCTTGCCTGGAAAATCCCATGGACGGAGGAGCCTGGCAGGGTACAGTCCACTGGGTTGCAAAGAGTCGGACATGACTGAGCAACTTCACTTTCACTTTCAGAGACCTCTGGAAAATATTAAAGGCACCAACATTTGAATTACAGGGTTCGCAGAGGAAGAAGAGAAAAAGAAAGGGTCTGAGAAGACTTTTGAAGAGAGTATAGTTGAAAACTTCCCAAACATGGGAAGGAAATAGTCAATCAAGTCCAAGAAGCACAGAGAGTCCCATACAGGATAAATCTAAGGAGAAATATGTTGAGACAAATATTAATCAAGCTAACAAAGGTTAAACACAAAGAAAGAATATTAAAAGCAGAAAGGGACAAGTATACAAGTAACATTCAAGGGAAAACCCATATGATTAATAGCTGATTTGTGTAGTCAAAGCTGTGGTTTTTCTAGTAGTCATGTATGGTTGTGAGAGTTGGACTATTACGAAGGCAGAGTGCAGAAAAGTTGATGCTTTTGAGCCATGGTGCTGGAGAAGACTTTTGAGAGTCCCTTGGATAGCAAGGAGATCAAACCAGTCCATCCTAAAGGAAATCAACCCTGAATATTCACTGAAAAGATTAATGCTGAATCTGAAGCTTCAATACTTTGACCACCTGATGCAAAGAGCAGACTCCTTGGGAAAGACCCTGATGCCGGAAACATTGGAAGCAGGAGGACAAGGAGGTGACTGAGGATGAGAGGGATGTATGGCATCATGGATTCAATGGACTTGAATTTGAGCAAACTCAGGGAGATAGTGAAGGACAGGGAAGCCTGGCATGCTGCAGTTCATGGGGTCACAAAGAGTGGGACATGACTGAGCAACTGAACAACAACAACAACAGCTAATTATTCACTCAGCAGAAACTGAAGGGAATGGCAGAATATAATTATAGTACTGAAAGAAAAAATCTACAATCAAGATTACTCTATAACACAAGGATCACATTCAAAACTGATGGAGAAATCAAAAGCTTTACAGAAGAGCAAAAGCTGAAAGAATTCAGCACCACCAAACCAGCTTTACAATAAATGTTAAACGGACTTATACAGGCAGGAAACACCTATAGAGAGAAGGAAAAGACCTATAAAAACAAATCCAAAACAATTAAGAAAAATACTATAGAACATATATATGTAATTACTTTAAATGTAAATGGATTAAATACTCCAACCAAAAGAAACAGACTAGCTGAATGGATACAAGACTCATATATATGCTGTCTACAAGAGGTCCACTTTAGACCTAGAGACACATATAGACTGAAAGTAAGAAGATGGAAAAAGATATTCCCTGCAAATGGAAATCAAAACAAAGTTGGAGTGGCAATTCTCATTTCAGATAAAATAGAGTTTAAAATAAAGATTATTACAAGAGATGAAGAAAGACACTATATAATGATCAAGGAATCAATCCAAGAAGACATAAGAATTGTAAACATTAATGCACCCAACATAGGAGCACCTCAATACATAAGGCAAACATTAACAGACAAAAAAGAGGAAATTGATGGTAACACAATAATAGTAGGGAACTTTAACACCCTACTTACACCAATTAATTATCCAGACAGATAATTAATAAAGAAACACAAACCTTAAATGAAACATTAGACTGAATGGATCAAAAACTGATATCTTTAGAACTTTCCACCCAAATGCAGAAGGATATACTTTCTTCTCAAGTGCACATGGAACATTCCCCAGGATAGACCAGATCTTAGGTCATAAAATCAAGCCTCAGCAAATTTAAGAAAATTGCAGTTGTATCAAGCATCTTTTCTTACAACAAGCCTATGCGACTAGATATCAATTACAGGGGGAAAAACTGTAAAAAACACAAACACATGGAGATTAAACAATACATTTCCAAGTAATAAATAGGTTACTAAAGAAATAAGAAGGGAAATTCAAAAATTCTTAGAAACAAATGACAACAAAAACACAAAGACTCAAAGCCTATGGGATTCAGAAAAAGCAGTTCTAAGAAGGAATTTTATAGCAACACAATCCTACCTCAAGAAACCAGAAAAACATTGAATAGACAACCTAACTCTACACCTAAAACAGCTGGAAAAAGAAGAACAAATAAACACCAAAGTTACTAGAAGGAAAGAAATCATAAAGATCAGAGCGGAAATAAATGAAAAAAATGAAGGAAACAATAGTAAACTTTAATAAAACTAAACTGATGTAGATATATTCCATGCTCCTGGGTTTGAAAAATCAATATCATGAAAATGAACATATTACTAAATACAATTGACAGATGCAATGCAATTCCTATCAAATTACCAATGGCATATTTCACAGAAATAGAACAAAAAAACTCATAATTCATGTAGAAATATGAAAGACCCTGAATAACCAAAGCAATCTTGAGAAAGAAGAATGGAGCTGGAGGACTAAACTTACCTGATTTCAGAGTATACTACAAAGCTACAGTCATCAAGACACTATGGCACTTGCACAAAAACAGAAATCTAGACCAATGGAACAAGATGGAAAGGCCAGAGATAAACCCATGCACCTATACACACCCATGTTTATTTAACAAAAGAGGCAAGAATATATGATGGGCAAAAGATAATCTCGTCAATAAGTGGTACTGGGAGAACTGGACAAAAGAATGAAATTAGAACACTGCTTAACAACATACCCAATAAATTCAAAATGTATTAAAAACCTAAATATAAGACCAGGAACAATAAAAACTCTTAGAAGAAAATATAGGCTGAACACTGTATGACATAAATCATAGCAAGATCTTCTATGACCCACATCCTAGAATAATGGAAATTAAAAACACAAACAACTGGGACCTAATCAAACTTAAACCTTTTGCACAGCAAAGGAAACTATAAACAAACTGAAAAGACTACCCACAGAATGGGATAAAATAATAGCAAATGAAACAACTGATGAAAGATTAATTTTCAAAATATACAAGCAGCTCATACAACTCAATACCAGAAAAACAAACAATCTAGTCAAAAAGTGGGGAAAAGACCTAAACAGACATTTCTCCAGACAAGACATGCAGATGGCTAATAAACACACAAAAAGTCATTCAACATCACTCATTATTAGAGAAACTCAAATCAAAACTATGATGAGATATAACCTCACACAGGTCACAACGACCATCATCAAAAAATCCACAAACAAGCACTGAAGAGAGTGTGGAGAAAAGGGACACCTCTTGCACTGTTGGTGAGAATGTAAATTGATGCAGCTGCTATGGAAGACAATAGGGTGATTCCTTAAAAAACTAGAAATAAAACCACCATATGACCCAGCAATACTACTTCTAGGCATATACCCTGAGGAAGCTAAAACTGAAAAATGCACATTTACCCCAATATTTATTTCAACACTATTTACAGTAGCTAGGACATGGAAGCAACCTAGATGTCCATCAACAGATGAATGGATAAAGAAGCTGTGGTACATATATGCAATGAAATACTATTCAGCCATAAAAAGGAATGAATTTGAGTCAGTTCTAATGAAGTGGATAAACCTAGAGCCTATTATACAGAGTGAAATAACTCAGAAAGAGAAAAACAAATATATTACTATATGGACAGGGAGCCTGGCGTACTGCGATTCATGGGGTCGCAAAGAGTTGGACACGACTGAGCGACTGATCTGATATATATATATATATATATATATATATATACATATATAATCTAGAAAGATGGGACTGATTTCCAGGGCCTCAGTGGAGATGCAGAAATAGAGAACAGACTTACGGACAAGGGTTGGGGAGAGGAAGGAGAGGGTAAGATGAATGCATAGAGTAGCATGGAATCACATACACTAACATATATAAAATAGATAACCAATGGAAATTTAACAGGCAATGCAATCTGGGACTCTGTAACAACCTAGAAGTATGGGAAATGGTGGGAAGTGGGAAGGAGGGTCAAGAGGGAGGGGACATATGTACACCTATGGCTGATTCATGTTGATGTATGGCAGAAATCAAACCAATATTGTAAGGCAATTATCCTTCAATTAAAAATAAATAAAATTTAAAAAAATAAATGCATGAAAACAAAGATTTTAAAAGCATGCAAATGAATAGTTGGAGACCTTAATAAAGTTCCAAGTGGATTTCCACCTGCCTTAGGAAGTACTTATTTATTTTTTTTGTAAAAAGGACCAAGGGATCTCTCAGCAATATTGCATGCCCTTTCTTTCTAGTCCAGTTTTGTTTACCCTTTTCATTTAATGATTGTAATAGGAAGGTGCGTGAGTCTTTGGATTTTCTGTATTTGCTAATCACTCAGGTCTTTAATCTGCAGGTTTATGTCTTTCACCATATTTGGGAAAATTTCAGCTATTTCTTTAATTAAGTTTTTAGTTATATTCTCTCTTCTCTTTCAGGGACTTTAAAGATATAAACATTAGCTTACATTCCTGAGATTCTATTCATTTTTTTAGTCCATTTTCTCTTTGTTGTTCAGATTAGGTAAATTCTGTGGATCTATCTCAATGGTCACTGACTTTCTTCTCTGTCATCTCCACATATAAGTTTTTCACTTCAAGTTACTGCATTTTCCAGTTGTATTAATCTCCATTAGGTTAATAACTTCTATTTCTTCACTGAGATTTTTTTATTTTTTCATTTGTTTTAAGAGAATTCATCACCATTTGTTGAATCATTTGATGATGGCTTCCTTAAAATATTTGTTAGATAATTTCAATATATCATTCATCTCAGAGTTAACGAGTGTTGCCTTTCCTCATTCAGGTTATGATTTCCTGGTTCTTGGTGTGACAGGTGATTTTCAAATGCGTCATGGTAATTTGAAATATTATAGACTCTGGATCTTACTTAATTTTTTTTAAGCAGGTAGTCTGCCTGTTGAAGTGTAACGAGGGGGCCAGGTGGGTGTGTATGTTCTTTTTCCTAGGCATCATCTCCCATCTCCCCATCCCCTACACCACTCCTGCAAAAGTGAACCCTGATTCCTATTGCCTCTTTGCAGTTATATGGAGTGGAATCTCATCTCCAATTTTGCCAGGCTGATACGTATCCTGGAAATTGAGATAACATTAGCACCATAGCATTGCCTCCAGTAGAAGTATAAACCCAGCTTCAATCTAGACCTCCTGCTGACACCAGAAGAGGCGAGGGGAGAAAGTAAATTTCCAACCACCCCTGTAAATTATCAACTCACTCTGCCTTGTCAGATGCCAAGTGGTGGTAGAGGCTGGCTCCTCACCAGGCTTTGTAGATCAGAAAATGAAGGGCGAGGGATGTGGAAGCAGGAGAGGAGAAGGGAGGCTAATACAAGCTAGCCCTGTTTTGCACTGCTGCATTCAGTCTCATTGCAGCCAGGTGGGTATAGAGGTTCAGCTCCCAACTCAGCCCCACTAACTTGGGTTGGGCTGGAGAGGAGTAAAGCATAGTGACAATGAACCACATCCATCTTCCCAATTCCCCACACCCACCTGCCACACATCATGTCTTTTAAGTCTTGTTGCTGCCTCCTGGGGGTGGAAGCTCAGGTGCATAAGGATTCTGCTGCCGATGCCCTGTTCTCTGGGAGGGAGGCAAGGAAGATCAGTTCCCCATTCAGTCCTGCTGAAATCATGATAGAGGCCACCCTTTTCCTGATTCTTTGGCTAGGAGAAACAAGCTTTCCTTGCAGCTATTTTTGTCTGCACCTGTTGGAGGTTTCAAGGTTGGAAGTTTCTGCCAGCCAGATCTAATCCAGGGATATACAGAAGGCAATAAAGAAACCCAGGGAACTAGTGGTCCTGTGGTTGCTCAAGTCCTGAGGTCCCTAGGCAGTCCATCTATTTCTTTCCACCTTTCAGAGACTCCTTAGGCTTTGTTTGTTTTGTTATGTTGACGGTCTTTTAGTTAACCCCTATTTAAGTGAGAACCAAAAGTTTGGGGTATGATACTTTAACTCAGACAACTCAGACACTCCAGATTCACAGGCATGAGCCAGCCCAACCAGCAACCTTCTTAGGCAGAAACATTTTAGAGGAATGAATGAATGCATGCATGCATGAATATCATAGACTCTAAAATTTAAGTTATTATCACATAACTGGGAAGAGAAGTTTCATCCCACTATCATCCACTTTCATGTATTTTAATATATCCATTCTTTATTTTTAGTCTAACACAAAAAAGACAGTATACTAAAACAAACAAATTGACACAAAAACAAAACACTCTCTAGTTAGTTGTGAAGTACATATTTCAATATTTTAAAGATACTTAGTTATTAATCAAATGCTGAACTTGTCTCAAAATTTGATTTTAAAATCTTTAACTTTTAAAAAGTTCATTAATTTTATTAGAAAGATAATACATGCTTATTATGGAAATCGTAAAAGTATAGAAAAGTTTAAAGAAGAAATTAAATGTATCTTTAACTGCTTTTAATATTTTGGAGCATTCTTTTCTAGTCTTTTTGTGTATAGGTCTACTTCTTTGTATAATTGGATTAACTCAGTACATATAGATTTAAATCCTTCTTTTTTTTTCATCTAACACTGTATCCTGACCATTTCTTACGAGACCAAAATTATTGGGAAATTTATTTTAAAGACAATGGAGTTTTCCATTTCAGAAATAACTCTGAATTTATGTGGACAGTCCCCTTTTGTTGAACATTGAGATTGTTTTCTTTTTGTTACTATAAATTGTGTTGCAAAGTATAATTTTTAATAAATATTTATTTTTATCTAATTGTGATTATTTTTAAGATAGATTTCTTACCTTCAATTTTTATTTTGAAGGGGAATTTAATCCCATAAAGTTAATACCAATGTTTTGGTCTGTTCAGTAAAGGTAGAGAAATAGCCAACACCCTAGTTTTGAATTTTCCAATATACTGTAAAACCATATAAAAATGTACACAGTTATACCAAAAGTGAGAGCTCTGTGTTTCTAGTACATATTTACATCTTTGTGATTAGATGCTTTAATAGAGCTCATGATACTTTAATTAGTCTCTGTAATTATGTAGGATTAGTGATGAGTGGTTCTTACCTGGCATATCTGATTTTCCCACTGCTGTGTGAAGATTGCATTTGAAATAGTAAGCAACATCTTTAAGATATACATGAACACATTTTTTTCAGTTTTAGGTCTTGATGATATCATAATAAAAATGTATTAATTTTTCTTGAATAATGTACAGGAAAAACTATGTTAAACACAATTTAAGAATAGTCATAGGTAGCATGTAAATTAGTGGAATTTTTTAAAGTCTTTCGCCTATAAGAATCAAATGGTTTTTAAAAATGAAGTGAATCTGTTTATCATTGTAAAGTACAATAATTAAGCTTCAGTAGAAAGGGGTACAAAGAATATCACAGAAGATGAAAAACACATTATTGAGTTCAGATGACTTGAGGATAAAAACACTCGTTATAGATAAAATTCTTCATTTCCTAAAATCCTCAATGGTAGAGGAAATATTCATGTAAAAGAGTTTAAAGATTAAATTGCCTTTCCTTCCTTTAGAAAATAGACACAATATGGCTTTCTGTAGCAACACATCTCTTCTGTAATTGAAATGATAAATAAATGGAGCTGGGCAAAACCTGAGGTGGTTAGGAGTTTGAGCTGAGAGTATTGCCTTTACACTTTCCGAGTTTCCTTTCTTACCTTGTGATTCTGGGGCTGAAATAATGATCTCTTTTTTCCCTTTAAAATAAATCTTTCCGGGCTTCTAACTGCCAGGGGAATATTATGAAAACATTCAGTACTAACATTACAGAACTAACATAGCTGAAAACTGTGCATCAGCATTGTGAAAAGGCCTGTAATCCCAGAGAGAAAGAAAAACTCCAAACACATCAGCAGAGCAGGGCTCTTTACTGTTGATTCTGAGAAACAGTAAGTTTGGGGTTCTTGTTGCTCATTTAGCAAAAGTAAACTTTAAAAAGAAGAAAGAGGAGAAAGAAGGGAGAAAAAACAAAAGGAACCACATAAAAAACACTTCCTCGTGTTACCCTCCACCTTGGTACTTCACGACCAAACTCTCACAAGAGCAGATATAAGACGGTGGGGAGGAGAGCATGAACAGAGAGAGGAACAGAGTAGGAGCATCATATTTCTGAGTGCTGCTTCCTCCTCCACACTGCTTTGCTCATCCAGGAAAGACTATGGATGGCAGACATCAGTTTTACTCCACTATGCCTTCCCAGTTGGTGGGGGACTGGGCAGGGTATCTTAAGCAGCTCCAGTTTAAAAAAAAAAAAAAAAATGTTCTTAGCACAATTATAACTCCCCACTACCACACACACACACACACACATTAAACAAATGCTTCCATCTCACCATGAGTTCTTTGGTTCCTTTTTGGTATTTAGTTACTCCCACTATAGTTTCAAAGTCCACTGCGCATATGTCTTATCACAGCATGCATGGCTTTGTATGTGGTAGGGGATAGGGTGTAGGGGTAATTCTTTGTTTCAATGTCTCACCACTTAACTAGGAACTTCTTAAGAGTATCTTTGAATCCCTAAGACGTTGCAAAGTACTTGGCATACAGTAAGCATTCAACAGTAATAATAATTACTGACTTTTGAGCAACTAGGGCTTCCCTGGTGGCTCAGCAGTAAAGAGGTCATCTGCCAGTACAGGAGACTTAGGTTCCATCTCTAGATTGGGAAGATACCTGGAGAAGGAAACGGCAATCCAGCCCAGTAATCTTACCCCGGAAACCCCATGGACAGAGGAGCCTGGTGGGCTACAGTCTCAGCTCAGTTCAGTTCAGTTGCTCAGTTGTGTCTGACTCTTTGTGACCCCATGGACAGCAGCACGCCAGGCATCCCTGTCCATCACCAACTCCCAGAGTTTACTCAAATTCATGTCCATTGAGTCGGTGATGCCCTCCAACCATCTCATCCTCTGTCATCCCCTTCTCCTCCTGCCTTCAATCTTTCCCAGCATCAGGGTCTTTTCAAATGAGTCAGTTCTTCACATCAGGTAGCCAAAGTATTGGAGTTTCAGCTTCAACATCCATCCTTCCAATGAATATTCAGGACTGATTTCCTTTAGGATGTATTGGTTGGATCTCCTTGTAATCCAAGGGACTCTCAAGAGTCTTCTCCAACACCACAGTTGGCTGCAGTCACCATCTGCAGTGATTTTGGAGCCCCCCAAAAATAAAGTCTGACACTGTTTCCACTGTTTCCCCATCTATTTCCCATGAAGTGATGGGACCAGATGCCATGACCTTAGTTTTCTGAATGTTGAGTTTGAAGTCAACTTTTTCACCCTCCTCTTTCACTTTCATCAAGAGGCTCTTTATACAGTGCAAAACAGTCAGACATGACTTAATGACTAAACAACAAAACTGAGCAACCATGCACTCCCAGGAATTTCACTAAGTAATTTTACATAGATAATAAACAGAGGTTTAGAGAAATGAAATAATTCATCCAGGGTCAGGAACTAGTCTAGCCCCAGGAGCTAAGCTCCTGACAAGCAATAAAGCCTCACTCATTTGTTGAATAAACATAGGAAGCTCTCTACCTCTCTCCGCATTGTGATAACTAACTGTGAGTATAGATAGCTGATATTTTAAATTTTTAATTTAGAAATTAGAAAAATCTATCTTTTCACTACCATCAAAACACTATCCAGCACTTATATATACCTTAGAAATGTTTCCTGCCTCCTAGAAAGTTAGTATCCAGGGCAATTGCATCATAGGAAGCATGGACACATAAAGGGGATACTGCATAAGAATAAAAGCACTATCCTATACATAATGAACCATAATATACTACTCAAGGTGCTTTACTTTTCAAGTTATACTTGCAATTACAGCAGGAATCTGATATATATTTAGATTAATATATGTATGTATATATTATATAAAATATAAGAATATACATATATATATATATATATACACACACAGACTTTTGCAGTTATATACACTTATGTATATATGGGCTTCCCTGGTGGTTCAGTGGTTAAGAATGTGCCTACAATGCAGGAGACCCGATTTTGATCCCTGGGTCAGGAAGATCCCCTGGAGGAGGGCATAGCAGCCCACTCTGGTACTCTTTCCTAGAGAATCCCATGGATGGAGAAGCCTAGAAGGCTGCAGTCCATAGGGTCGCAGAGAATCAGACAGGACTGAAATGACTAAGCAGCGGCAGCATTTATGTATGTAGGTATACATAGTTTTTTCCTCTGCTATCCAAAAGTAGAGCATGTCTATAAAACCTTTTGTAAATGGAAATGGCATAGAGCAAAGAAGCCATTACCTTAGGACATATCTTGCTAACAGATGCACAAAATAAATCAGGATAAAGTGCACATGCTCACAAACACAGATCAAAGATACGGCATGTTGATGGAGAGACGCTGAGTATGGGTCCGGCAAAGCAGCTTGGCGGTGCCCCTCTCACTGCTCTGGGTGAGAGCTGCTTCTATAATAGCTAGTTGCAGAACAAGTGCTGTTCTTTTTTGTAAAAGCAAAAACTCTCTTAAAATGTCTTTTGGTTATTGAAAACAGGTACTAATGTAGGTTTCTCATTAAAAAAAAAAAAAGTTGCCTAAGCAAACTTTGGAAAAGCAGGGGCTACCTGTATGTACACATGTGTGTAGTGTATACACACATACATACATGACAAGAGTCATTATTGAGGAGTGGCCCCTAGATAAGTAACCACCTCTCAATTTCTCTGATCTCTCCACTGTAAAATGGGTTGCTGTGGGAATTAAATGAGATTAAAGCATTAAAATTTCTTTGAATACAATCTGTACTTTATCAGTCACTTTACAGATTATCACAGTGAGGGAACAGTCCCTCTGCTGTTAAAGTTAGCAGTCAAGTGAGCTGAACTTCCAGAGTAAGTTTCCTCAGGAGCACCTAAACCTAATTCTGAACAGCTCAGGACCATTCCAGGCACATGGAAATGAAAAAGACACTCAGTCGTTTCCAACTCTTTGCGACCCCATGGACTGTATAGTCCATGGAATTCTCCAGGCCAGAATACTGGAGTGGGTAAGTTTTCCCTTCAACGAGGGGATTTTCCCAACCCAGGAATTGAATCCAGGTTTCCCACATTGCAGATGGATTCTTTACCAGTTAAGCCACAAGGGAAGCCCAAGAATACTGGAGCAGGTAGCCACCCCTTCTCCAGGGGATCCTCCCAACCCGGGAATCAAACTGGGGTCTCCTGCATCGTAGGTGGATTCTTTACCAACTGAGCATGGCAGCCCACTCTGGTACTCTTGCCTAGAGAAGGTCTTCTCAGGGAAGACTACAGTGACTTACATTCAAGTTGCCTCTCCCACCAGAAATCAACTCATCCTGAATTCTCATTGCCATTTGGCCACACTATCCCTAATCTGACTCAGTTCCACCTCTTCTCCGAATCCTTTCTCTGGGCTTCTGGAACTGTCTTCTATGATCAGACGATTGCAGTCTCATTTCTGACACATTCCTTCACCTTTACACCTACGGGCAATGTATTTGTCCTTGAGAATACTATTCTCCTTTTCAAATGGAAGTTGTTGTTTCTTTTTTCCTCTCACACACCACCTACTTCAGGACCAGGAGGTGGATCAGATATACTCTTGATCCCTACTGCCACCTCTGATCATTCCTCCGTCATCCCCCTTCAGAGACTGCACAGTAAGCACAGGGCCTAGAGTCTGTGTTGCTTTTAGAGAACTGGGGAAATATTTTTATTTCTTTTTAAATCAGAAGGAAAAAGTGAATATATTCTAGCATGGATTATATTTACCTTTTATTGAAACAGTTATAAAATGTATTTTTTAATTTTTTCATGAAGGAAGGGGCTAAATATGCATACGGCCCAGGAAAGCAAATGACCTGGCTCTGCTATAAAACCCTAGCTCTTTTCAAGTTCCTGTCATGAGGGTCTATCACCTCTTCTCCCCTATTTGTCCATTTAAGGGCCAGGGTTCTGCTCTTATTTATCGACGACCTGAGCTCCCATCTACTACTCTCCTCTCCATCCAAACTCCAGTATCCAAGATTGGCCCAACTGAATACTGAGACATTAATGCAAAAGCCATACTAGATTCATCTTGATCAGCCTCCCCACTAGATTGGAGAAGGAAGGTGTGTTTGGGTGGGTGCAGGGGTGAAGAAAGAAAAGATTCAGGGCTAAGGGCTGAAAAACTCTAAGTCTTTCCTATTGGGTTCAACTCATCTCGGACTTTGGGTAAGGATTGAATCTGCTAGTAGAGGGCCTTGGCAGGACTGATAAGCTCTGGGAATAGCAGAGGGAGGGATGGCAACAGAGGCAGAGTATAGAGTTGTAGCCATGCATTCTGGGAAACAAACCCACTCAGAAGGACAATGCAGATAGTGGAGTGCAGTTTATTACACCAGCGGGCCCAAGGCAGAGTCTCCTCTTCATCAAGGACCCTAAATCAGTTTTTGTGAAAACCTTATATACCCTAAGTGTACGTGCTCAAACCCACCTCCCCAGATTCTCTGAAACTAGTCTTAACAAGGGAAAAGAAAGATACAATCAAAGTTAACCTGTGATTTGTATGCCTTAAGCCCATGATTCGTATGCCTTAAGCCTAGGTAGCTAACAGTGGACAATTATCAATAGGCCTATGGTCATACCCCAATAAGCATAGTAGAATTTATGATTCTATTTGGTTACATAGATAATCAGGGTATTCTTTTAGTCGACGGAGAGTCTAGGTATGAGTCCTGGGGCTCTTCCATCTGGGGGGGTCTTGTTTTCCAGTTGGTATGTCGTTTCCATAGATACTGGGCATATAGCTCAAAGGCCACAGTCCAGCCCAAGATGGAGTCCTGCTTTCAAGATGGAGCCTGTTCTGTCTGTTTCCTCCTTCAGATAGTACAAGCTTTTGGGGTTCTTTACCAATATTCTCTTCTCTCTGTAGCCTCAGCTACTCCCATTTGCTGGGCTGGGCTTGGTGAGCCAAGCGAGGAATGCCATGAGGGTGTGCTCATGGCCAGTGCTGCGAAGTCCCTCCTTGTGCTCCTGCCCAGGATGAGCAGAACATGCCTATCCCTCTGAGTGCCTGTGTCCTAAAGCTACAATGTGAATTTTTAAGGTACTTCAAAGCCTCCTGTAGGGAAAGCAAACGCTCATCACAATGGAGGGAGAAAAAAACTGAATCCTTATTTCCCCTGAAGCTTCCTAAGTTCTTGAAGTGCAAAGTAGAGAGAAAAGCGCAATGTGTGTGCAGAGGGCTCTTCAGGCTATAACAGCCAGTCTGAGCATGGCAGGCACGCTCATTAGGCAGGCTCCCGAGAAAGCCTCTTCTTCAAAAAGCAGGTGGCAAGGTAGCAGCTGATGGGGCAGCTGTATTTGTTTAGTTTCGGCTTGGTCCCAGGACTGCTCTGTGGGGAGGGACAATTGCCTGGGGTCAAAGAATGACCTTGCCCCAGGCATCCCTCTCTCCTTCTCTTCCTCTCTCTTTGTTAAAATACAGATTTACATCAGGAAGCAGCCCAGATTCATAATGATGGAGACTACCTCCGTGCAGATAGAATCTCTGATTGATGGGGTTGGTGGGGATGGGGGCGGGGGAGAGAGGGGAGGAAGAAGACTAAAGAGTTTATGAATTCACTCTAAGATTCACATCACATCAGCTGCCCTGCCAGTCTCCTTAGGCATAGAATTGGGCAAGGCAGAGAACAGCGGTATGTGTGTGTGTGTGTTGATGTTTTGCTTGCTTCCCCTTTTCTATAAACCTCTGTTTACTCATTTAACAACCTACTGTACTTTCAGAATGTAACCTTACTACCCGATCTAAGGCAAAATAAAAATGAAGATTCTTGCTTTTTTTCTTTTAATCACCACTAATCCCTGCGGACACTAGCAAAACTGAATTTATTGGATCATTTTAAAGAAACGTTTATTTAAGTTGCTTCTAGTGGAATGTTTCAACATTAGCTTATTATTTGTCTCAGTATTTAAAATTAATGTATTAATTACAAACGGAAATTTCCAAGTACTCATTGTCACCTAGAAACAAATACTCAAAAGATAATCCATTTAGCATCAAAAATTTTTTTTTTTTCCTTTTGGAGTGCCAAGATCTGTCTGGCAGTATTCTGGGACCTTTGATGAATATAAGAAAATGTTATGGTCCATCTGATCAATGTGGGATTAAAAAGCAAACATGTGAAACAATAACAAAGAAAACAGCATGCTGGTTACCTCACCCATTTAACATGAAAATCATCTGATTCAAATGAAATAAAAGAGGATGAGGTCTTTTTCT
This sequence comes from Bubalus kerabau, assembly GCF_029407905.1. Classification (NCBI taxonomy): domain Eukaryota; kingdom Metazoa; phylum Chordata; class Mammalia; order Artiodactyla; family Bovidae; genus Bubalus; species Bubalus kerabau. The sequence continues at coordinate 17,197,062 of NC_073644.1, read as the reverse complement.
TTTTGCTCTGAGATTTGTGACGCTATGAAAAAAAATCAACAAACCATAGAAAGATTCTAAGTCATGCAGAACTATGTGTAAGAAAAACGTGCAATTTAAAAGGATGCCTTCTGTAGAAAGAGGAATCGATCGCTTCTGTACATTGCACTGAAATACACTTTAATAATCCTAAAGACAGCTGGGAACACACATACTAATATATATATCATCAAGTGTTCATAGAAGTTATTTAGCTTCTTGCATCAACTACCTTTAAAGAAAATAGCATGTTGTATAATTTTGCCTTCAGAATTTTTCTCTTTCTTCACATAATTTTGAATTCTTTTCACCATGCGTGTGTCCATGCTAAGTCACTTCAGTCGTGTCTGACTCTCTGCAACCCCATGGACTCATCTGACCATGGAATTCTCCAGGCACGGATACTTGAGTGGGTTGCCATTTCCTCCTCCTGGGATCTTCCCTACCCATGGATGGAACCTGTGTCTCCTGCGGTGGTAGGCGGGTCATTACCAAGACAGCTTCCTGGGTGGAAGCTCTTTCACTTTTCATCTATAAAAATAAATTTAATTACAAATAGTTAAATTAAACAAGAAGTTTAAAAATTTTAACCAGAAGATTGTAGTGCAGCGAGACATCAGCCCTCTTACAGTGCCCCAACAGTGTTGGATGCAAAAACCATAGATGAAACTCCAGCTATGGAATGGGAAGACAGAAGTCAAATAGAGTTGACATGGGCACTAAGCTTGATGAGGAAATAATAATTTCACTGAATTTATAAGTTGTCTATTAAATTCTAGATTTCATTCCAATTTCAGGGCTATTTGAAGCCACCTGGAATCTGAGAAGGAAACTTTTATTCTAACTTACAATAGGGAGAACATCCCAAGTCCAAAGATCAGAATTTCTCATCAGAATGGTTTCATCTGAAACTTGTGTAGGGAGAAGTAGACAAATTGTAGGTAGGTGATATTATAGTTGGGATTGTTTTTTATAATCAGAGAGATTTTCAGTCAGTCACCTGAACAGGAAATATTTTTCTCTGTTTCCAACCAACTTGGGGAGAACAAACGGTTCAGTTAAAAATTTATAAAACAAAGAATAGAAGTATAGAGGTGTCTCTGTCTGGTCTTAACATAAAAAAAAAAAGGTGTTTATTAGCAAGTTTTATCTAAGTCACAGGCTTCTCTGGTGGCTCCGCTGGCAAAGAATCTGCCTGCAATGTGGGAGACCCGGGTTTGATCCCTGGGCCAGGGAAGATCCCCTGGAGAAGGAAATAACAACCCACTCCAGTATTCTTGCCTATAAAATTCCTCGAACAGAGAAGCCTGGTGGGTCACGTGGGGACCCACAGTCCGTGGGGACACAAAGAGTTGCACACGACTGAGCAACTAACACACACACACACACACACACACACATCTAAGTCACAGGGAGAAGTGTAGGTCTTTATAGTAACCCATTTCCCTAGATTACAGAGAGTAGAGATTTTCTTAACCATCCCTGTTTTCCAAGAACACAGGGCTCAACATAAAGTTCAACATTGTCATTCTCAATCTGATTATTAACTATAACTAAACTGTCTTGTCTCTTGAGAGTTTACCTACTAGGTTAACTGACTTATTCATGCAGTGTTCATTTATTGATGTATTATCCACCGAGGGATTCACATTCCTGTAAAAGGCAATTTTCAGAAAAAGGTAAAATGATGACTCATACAGATATAAAAATGAAGACACTTTAATAATTTTATTCTACTCATTAACTAAAGATGGAACCAGGCAGACATCCTAACCAGTTCAAAAGAGAATTCAGAGATTACTCCTGATATTTTTAGATGAAGAATATTGACATTAATAGCAAATTAAAGCAAAACTGCTTTTTCTAAAGGTGGTGGAGGGAAATTAATTTTGATTTATCTGTAGGAATTATTTTGCATCATTATTAGTTGCCTATAATCTACAAAATGTTAAACCAGTTCAAATACTATGAAATACAAGAATCATATAGCCTGGATGAGTTTCAGTAGAAAATGCATAATTCTTTGCTGAAGCACAGTTTTTTTCTATATTCCTTTACAGTGAAGTCTTAACTGTTTAATCATTTTTACTAGGTTCTGGGTCTTCCTGTCTCTCACCCTCTTTCATTACCTTTACTGTTGTTACTGACTGAATTGTGTTCTCTCAAAATTCTTACATTTAAATGCTCACCCCTAGTAACTTCAAATTTGGAAATAGGGTTTGCAGATATAATTAGTTAAAATGAGATCATATGGAAGTATGATCCTAATTCAATAAAACTGGTGTCCTTAAAAAAAGAGAAAATTTGGACACATACATGCATGCAGGAAGAACACTTTGTGAAGATGAAGCAGAGTGTCAGGGTGACACTTCCTGAGCTGAGGGACACAGAAGGTTGCCAGCAAAGCACCAGAAGTAGGGGAGAGATGTGAAACAGATTCTCCCCTATAGACCCCAGAAGGAACCAACCTTGCCAATAAGTTGATCTTGGACTTCCAGCTTCCAGAACTATAAGACCAAAAAATGTCTATTTTTTTATTGTACCTGGTTTATGGTACTGTGTTACAGCAGATCTTGCAAACTAATATATTTCCTTCCTACTGTGTTCTGTGTTTCTTTCAAGTCACTTTGTTTTTTCTTTTTTGAGAAAACACAGGATGTTTTCTCTGCACAGAATACTTTTATTATTTCCTTCCTATCTATATTTCTTCCTAGTCACCTAGGCAATCTCTATTCATTCTTCAGATCTCTGCTTCATCCTTTCTTCCTTTGCAAAGTCTTCTTTGTCCCATCTGCACCCTCCCCAAATGTAGAAACACACTATATCACCTTTCAGACCTATCATAAACAATGGTTATTATGGTAGTTATGTTCTATAAAGAAGTCGTGAACACTGAATTAGTGAATACTGAACAATTGCCCCTAGGCGAAATAGAGGTTTAGGTTCCTGTAAGGGCACTGGTCACATTTTCATTAATCAGCACAAAATCTCTTTTTATGTGTGTTTCTGTTTAAAGACACCTTATTCAATATATATTATTGATTCACTAATGTTGAAGTCATGACCAACAGCCCTGTAACTCATGCCTGAGTGGAACTTCAACTATTTTCTCCATAAGGTACATCACAACCAATGTACACTTAGGAACATATGACAGCACTTCAGCACTACATTTGGGGGCCATTTTTAATTTCTTTTTGGCCATGCTGCATGGCGTGTGGGAACTTAGTTCCTGAACAGGACCAAGCTCCTGCAATGGAAGCACTGAGTCTTAACCACTGGGCTGCCAGGCAAGTCCCTAGGGCCTGTATTTAACAGCAAAGTCATCAATAAAAATACAAACACGCAAAACAACGTGACACTAAATAGACTGCAAAAAGTTTACTTTACAGTATGAGAGCTGAAGGCAGAGCATTGCTTTGTTTGACCTCAGCAGGGAATGTGTACTCTAGATGACTTAGAGTTTCCCCAATCTTCATATGTTTGTGAACAACCATGAAAGTGCCATAAGTATTAATTTGGGAGTTACAAATAAATTTTAGTGAGTAGGCAAATCCATAAGTATAGACTATGAACAATGAGGATTAACTGTACTTGTTCAGTTTTCTGCCTTCCCTATGAGACTGTACCTTGGGGACAGCAGAAGCAATACCTACCTGTAACTACTATATCTCTAGTGCTAGCCCTGGATGGATAGCCGATGCTCAGTAAATATTTGTTGACTGAGACAATGACATATGAGATTGACACTTAATATATGAGTTTGTGACTCCTCTGCTCAAAACCCTTAATGCCTAATCACACCTGGTGGAATAAAAATCAGGTCTCTTGACTAGCTAGGGCTGCTTTATCTTTCAGATTCTTCCTTCAGCCTCCTTCTGGTACATTATTTTCTACTGCTTCCCAAGATGGACACTCTGTCTAAGTTCCAGCCAACTACAGTCTTCTTGCAACCTGTGTTTCCCCACATACTTGTTGCTTATGCTGTATCTTCTCCCTAAAAAGTCACCTCTTCCTTCTGTGAAATAAAATTCATATTTTATGGCAAGACAAGAAAAAAATTAATTATAAAAGAATTTCTTTGCCCCACTCTTTTCCCTATACTGTGCACTGTGTTATCAGTGTTTCAATATTTACTAATTCAGTGCACTGTGATTTTATAGATTGTGAATGCCATGTGCAACAATTCTACCACTACTGGGTGGAGATAAAGGTAAAATCTGAATACAGAATAAGAGAAAAGATATTATTCAGAATTAGTATGTTCAAGCAAACATTGAGAGACAAACAGAAAATAAGTTCACAAAACAACTAAAACTTAGCTCCAATTTTAAACAGACCATAAGGTTCTAGAAAGCCTCCCTTTCTTCTTAATGCCTGTGAAGAACCTTGGTATAGAATATCACTTCTGTGTTGTAAACTTGAGAGCTTCTGAGTATAATCTGAACCTGGCTCCATACGTAGAGGACAAGGAGAGACCAAAGAAAGAGGCAACTCTTGGTAGGTGGTGCTGTTAATATGAGGGAAACTTACCCAGGAGTGGATCTGGTCCACTCAATAGCATCTTAAGAGTTATAGAGAAGCCTTAATGGGGTTCACTTATGTACACATCCAGTGTAGTCTCAACAACAGGTTGCTCTTTCAATACCCCATCCTTAAACACAGCTTCCACTGTGGGAACTATAGGCAGAGCATACATTCTAAGGACAGTAGAGGGATGAAGACCTTCTGATTCTCCAGGTCCAGCTTGAGGATTGGCCAGTGGTCAAGTCCTCTCCTAACCTCCTCCAACAGTCTTTAAGACAGAAAGAGGGATAATGTTTCACCTTTGTCCTGTAGGTAGAGTAGGTTTCTCTGAGACGATGAAGGTCTAAGTATTTTAGTTCTCACATTCTCTCATTTAGTCTTTCTCTGTCTATTCCCTCATCAAATCTCATTGCTATCCTAAGCATTCCTCCCTGAAAAGATTGTTAGCTTTCGTAACTCTCACACTAATGCACAGCTCAAACCCAAGCAGACCCTCAAGTGAACAATTCTCCTTTTCTTTTCTCTTTTTCATTCTTTTCCTTCCTTTTTTCCTTTTTGTATTTTTAAGGTCTCTGCCATTCTTTCCCTGTGCATTTAAAGAATCTGGGTAGGTGGTAAAGTGTCTTAAAAGACTCCAGGGATCTTGAGGAGTTACTTGTGTCACTAATGACTGCCTATGGACTCAGGCTCTGATTGCTTTTCTTCTTTTTGTCTCAGAGAAGCAAGTCTGATCGCAAGTCAACAATCTTTCTGGGATTAAATATTCATGCACAAACAAAAATGCATACAATCAAAGCAATAAGAAGTGTCAAAAATAACAGCAGCATTCTCTGTCCTTCAAAGCATATAGAATCACAAGGAAATAATTAACATAGAGCAGGATTACAGATCAAACACAATGTGGGCTGAGGTTGCACTCAGAGTAATGGATTTTCTAAAAACAATGGATTCTTGGAGATGCCTGAAGTCATTATCATCCTACAGTTTCTTTTAGAACAAATGAAATAAAGCTCTTTGTGTCCTATGATATTAGAAGACAGGTTGCACAATGACATAGGAAACACACTCTGAGGGATGATGCCAGGGGTGACACCACATGCAGACAAGGAACACTGTTCTCTGGTGAGACTGGAGAGGCTAGTGTCTGATACAATGCTTTCTGCAGTTCTTGGCACATTTTTAGCACTAAGTAAAAATTTGTTAAATTAATGGATGACCTGAAAAGATGCTGAGTGGGCCAAAATTTCCTCCCTCCATGGAATTGATCTGTAGTGAGTCAAGATGTTTACCTGAGAGTATAATCTATAGAGAGGTGGAGGGAATCAATGGCAGTGCTAAATAACAGCAAGGATGCTAAAAGGACTGTCATTAATAATTTTTTTCCTGTTACAAAAAGTAAATTTAGGAATTATTCTGGAATATTCCTTCACAGTTTGGTAAAAGTATCATGTGTTTTGAAGTTGAACACATCTGGTTCTGCCATTTATTAGCTGTTAATTTTATATAACTTACCTAACATACATTACAGTTACTTTTCTGTAAAATAGGATAACAGCACCTACTTCACTATTATACTGATGTAATGTGCTATCTGACAGATAACAGTTTTCAAGTGCTAGATTCTTTCCTACTTCTCTTATTCAACATCTGTTCTGTGCCAGGAACTATAGTAGAGTACAGGGGTAAATAAAATTGACAGAAATCTTTCCCTTGGAGAGCTTGTAGCCTAATGGGAAGGACAGCCATCAATTAAATAATTATTATAGAGACTATTGAAAATACTATGGAAGCAGAATACAGGAGGAATGGATTTTTGAGTGAGATGACTTACTCTAGTGTTGGGAGGGAAGGTGGGGTCAGAGGAGGCTTCTCAGAGGTAGCAATCTCAGGCCTGCAATACATAAATCTAATCTTTTTTGTTTGTTTGTTTGTTTTTCTGGCAAAGGTAGGGGAGGATACTGGAGACTCTTTCGGGGTCTAGAACATGTTATAAAAGCCCAGAGTCCATGGGGCTTAGAGTTTAAAAATCTCTAAAAATCTTAAATCAAGAGATTATAAATAACAGCAGATAGTTCTCACAGTTTGAAAGCTCTTCTTTCCAAGGTCTGAGTACTAGAGATCACTCCTCTTATTGAATGAAGGGGTTGAGGAGGCACAAAGAGTTTAACCCAGAAGCATGTTCCTTGGGAGGGACCTGATTGTGCTTTCTGGGGGAAATATGACCCCATTTTTCTCTTACAACTGCAATTTTTGACAATAATATTATTCAACTATCAGCATTTTTTTTTTCTCATGACACTTAAAGGAGCTTCTTTAATTACAGAGTAGGAGGAGCACACACACAAAGTATACTTTTATTATTTTTCAGAAAATGCATTCTTTTGATCTGTTCTATTTTGTAGCTGATAGAACTTACTTTTTTCAATGGAACCACCCACTTTGTAGGTTCCTACGCCAAGATCACTAGGAGACAGTCTCAAGTTCACCTTTTTCAACATTGTCACTTGACAAATGACTATAAGTCTTGGCTTATGATGTAGGATTTTTCAAGTTTCCTGATAATGTTGTCTCTTCTATCATTTGATTAGGTTCTAAAATCCCTAAAGTTACTAGAAAACTTGTAAAGGCAATTTTTAATTGGAGAAAAAGCAGTTTTGAGATTATTTTAATCTCACAATATCACAGTTATTTTATCTTGATGGAAGGCTAATAATAGATGGTAAATATTTTAAGCTATGAGTAAATTTTTTTATTACAAGCTAAAGAGAATGAACTGGGTGACAGAAACTGACAAATATAAACCTGATAATCACTACATAAGTCCTGGGCAACTTGAGGGAACAGATTATTATCAACAAATTTCTCAACCAACATTAAAGTTTGTATTTTGAATAAACATGAAATTGAAAAAAATAAGGCAAAGGAAACAAAATAAAAACTGCAAATACAAAGATGAGTTAATTAAATTACAATTGGATATGAGACCAAATATTCAATGAAGTGGCCTACCACATAAAGAAAACATTTATGCAAAAAATTATTTTCCTACAGACACGCAGTAGTCTGTAAAACTGAGAATTTTTGCAATGCAAGAAATATGTTCTATAACTTTCAGTGTCCTATATTTATGAGTTCTAAAAGATCACATGGGAAAGAAGGCATCACTTCTTTCCTTTTAGAAAAAGATACCCAAGGCTTTCATTTCCCATGGTCTTGCTAACTGGAGTCTGATACTCACATCTACTAACCACATCTTCTCAATCTATGGTTGGTCCAGGAAAGACATTGCCAGTTTTGATTTCTGTGACTTTTCCAATGCTTCTGTGACCTACCATTATCTTCTTCACTTGCATATTAGTTTTCCTTGTTGCATTATCATCTTTGACAATTACAGTACAGTCTTCTAAGATTCTCACATATACATTTTTAATATTATTTTAAACATTTTTTTCTTGATTATTACCTTTAAAATATTAACATAAGTCTACCCAGGACCCTATGAATGAATATCTTACAACTAAGAATTGATATTTCATTTTTATGCCTTTATCTGTGGTGTGTCTGTAACTGTATTGGAACTTTGAATGTTATGAGCTAATGAGAAAAGAACAGATAGACTTAAGACAAAAAAAAGTACTTTTGGGGTCAAATGAAGGCCAAATACCCTCATGGTACTTAGACTAATAGAGTTCATAGTTATTTGAATAGAAAAAGAGGCAAGAAAATGGAATTGCCATAAAAGGGCAGTATCAGTTCAGTTCAGTTCATTTCAGTCACTCAGTAGTGTCCAACTCTTTGTGACCCCCTGGACTGCAGCATAACAGCCCTCCCTGTTCATCACCAACTCCCAGAGTTTACTCAAACTCATGTCCATTGAGTCCATGATGCCATCCAACCATCTCATTCTCTGTTGTCCCCTTCTCCTCCTACCCTCAATCTTTCCCAGCATCAGGGTCTTTTCAAATGAGTCAGTTCTTCGCATTAGGTGGCCAAAGGACTGGAGTTTCAGCTTCAGCATCAGTTCTGCCAGTGAATATTCAGGACTGATTTCTTTTAGGATGGACTGGTTGGATCTCCTTGCAGTCCAAGGGACTCTCAAGAGTCTTCTCCAACACCACAGTTCAAAAGCATCAATTCTTCGGTGCTCAGCTTTCTTTATAGTCCAACTCTCACATCCATATGTGACTACCGGAAGAACCACAGCCTTGACTAGACGGACCTCTGTTGGCAAAGTAATGTCTCTGCTTTTTAATATAGAGGTCTTGAATTTCAAAGAACCAGTTCTGTAAGAGTAGTCAATTCCATATTCATGCTGTAGGCAATAGGGTTTCAGCAAAAAGGCTATGTACTGCATTAAGGTTGTTAATTTGAAGTTTTTATATCTAATTTGTAAACTTGCTTTTTAAAATTTTATAAGAAATATATTGGTGTATATATGAAGTTTACACAGGTTTACACATTAAATAATATTGTAATAAAAGCAATTTAAGTCGGCAGAAAATTTAGTTCTTTACAAATTGTCAATGTTTTATTCAAGTTTGAGCAATCTATTTCACCTTAGACCTAACACCCACCGCTGGAATTATCCCATAGACAGGGGACTTGTAACTGTTTGTTTTACCGTTGGGAGCTCTGTTGATTAGAAAGTTCAAGTTTCATTACTTAAAATTACATTTCCTGTCAGTTCCAACCATTGGTAGTAGTTATATTAATACTTAGGAACAAGTCAAGTCTGCTTTTTTTTTGGAACTGTACCTTATAAGAGACTAATTTATGTTTTTCCCTACTGTTGCTTCCACAAATGTTTTTAAAAACTTAACTTTGGACAAAACATTGTACATTAGTCATTTTTTGGCTTTCCAAGTTAAATGGCTACAAGCCTTGCAATCTTTCCTTGAAAACTTTTTCTTCTCCCCTAAATTATAATAACTTATACTCTTGCATTGTCTCTTTTACAATATGACACCTAAAAATAAACACGTAGAGATTTTTAGTCAATATCACTAACAATGAAGTGAAGTGAAGTCGCTCAGTTCTGTCCGACTTTTTGCGACCCCATGGACTGTAGCCTACCAGGCTCCTCCGTCCCTGGGATTCTCCAGGCAGGAATACTGGAGTGGGTTGTCATTTCCTTCTCCAGGAGATCTTCCCAACCCAGGGATCGAAACCGGGTCTCCCGTATTGCAGGCAGACGCTTTACCATCTGAGCCATCAGGGAAGCTCATCACTAACAATAATGAATAGCAATTATTACAGTCAACAATATATTAGGCATCAAGTGCTTACTCAGTCATTTCTCACTCTTCCAGACCCCATGGACTGTAGCCTACGAGGGTCCTCTGTCCATGGAATTTCCCAGGCAAGAATACTGGAGTGGGTAGCCATTTCCTTCTCCAGGGGATCATCTCAACCCAGGGATCCAACTGGGTCTCCTGCATCGCAGGCGGATTCTTTCCCGTAATCTGATCAACCAGATAAGCCCATTAGGCACCAAGGGACACATTGCTCTTGCCAAGAGCTCTGGGTCTAGTTGGAAGTGATTACAGTTCCATTACATTTTTATATACTAAAAATTAGTTTTATATACTAAAAGTAAACATTGTAGGAGTTTAGAGGTCAGAATTCTGAGTCCTAGACTTGCTACTGGATGTTTCTAGGTTCCATAGGTCTTCAAGTGTACATTGGGTCTAAGAACATCCAGCGGTAAACAAGCACACATGCACTCTAATCAACGTAGTGTAAAGCCAGATTTCCTTGATCTTTGCTTAGTTCTTTCTCCATTCTTTAGAACAGAAAAAGGAAATCTTTGCTTGAGAGAGCAAATACGTGATTAAACTACAGGTTTTGGAAGGGCCACTGAAATTTACACTTGGTAAATCTCTAATCCTTGTGCTTATTCCTTGGTTGACCTCCAGGCAATGAAAGTTGTTACACTTCTTTTTGAATTGAATTTCCTTTTGGTCTGACTTCAGAATAGATCCGAATCAAAAGACAGTTTCTTACTTTCTTAAAACAAAAAAATCGAAAACAAAACCGCGGGAATACCGGAAGTCTGGAATGTAACCAAGTACATTGCGTTTCCTGAATCCTGTTTGCACTCAAGCAAGATGGCGGGTCCCTTTGCACATGCGCAGGAGAACGCATGGGCGGGGCGGGCAGTTCCGCCGCAAGCGGTCGCGCTCCGGCCAGGGATTGGCGGCGCCAGGGCCGAGAGGCGGAACCGGAAGCGCCTGTGTTGTGCTGTTCTGCGAGTTCAGCCCCAGCTTCTTCCCAGCGCCGTGCTCTCGGCCTTAGGTGTACCTGTTACCTGTTGGTCCCATGGGGGAAGCAGAGAAGTTTCACTATGTCTACAGCTGTGACCTGGACATCAACGTGCAGCTTAAAATGTGAGCGGGTCCGGGGACGGGGATGGGGATTGCCGAGGCTGAGGCGGGGCGGCAAGGGCCTGCGGGTTGGGGAGAGAAGATGGTTCTTAGCTTGAGGGTCAGCCTGGCCACGGCCGAGAGGGTTGCAGCCGGGGCAGCGGAGGTGGACTGGAGGTCGGAGAGGGGCCGTGCGGAAAGGCCGAGGGCGCGATCTCGTGAGAAAGACAGCGGTAGGAGTAAGTCCGTAAATTCCGCAGGGTTTGTTTTCCAGAAAGCGTTTGCTATTCACAGCAACCTTTTGTGGGATTATTACTCATATTACAGAGAAATCAAGTCTTGGTTAAATCATCGTCCTGCAGGTGGAATGGATACTGAAGAAATTACGGAGAGGCAGATAAAGTAGCTGAGAATTGGATATAGTACTAAAAACATGAGAGGTGAGAGAGGCTTAGATTGAATCTTAGGAACAGTCAGTTATTATTGTTCAGCTACTGAAGCTGGAAGTCATTCAAAGGTGAGGAGGGTTCCGGTTGTAAAGGGACCAGAATATATGAGAAGAGATCTTCTCAGGAAAGTCTTGAGGCATCACAGTTGAAGTCCAAGACATGACGTCTTGAGACCACACTAATGGAACCGAGATGGGGAACAGCTAGGACCAAGTTGGAAATTATGTCCGTTAGCAGTCTCTTAGATACATTTTCACGTGTGAAAACGATCGTAAATTATCACAAGTTATTTATCTAACATCATTCACCATATTTTAGTCAGTATTTAACAAATGTACTTTGGACAAAGGGCTGCACACTTATATTTTCTCAGTTGTTAGATGCTCCCTTGAATGATTGTTTCTGAAAGTTACTTCAGACTCTGATAAGTCCTTTACTTTTGATTTTGTGGTGGCAGTAAGAATAATATATCAATAACCAAACTGCACCTTTGTAATGCTTGACACACCCATTTAAAGTAGTTTTTACAGATAGATGCTTATATAGGACCTGTGTTGCCATCATCTGGTAAAGGACTTTCCTTCAGTCCCATTCCTCTCAGTGTTTCTTGGGTATATGAATGCATTTTTTTTATTTGTTTGAAACTTTTGGACATTAAAAGGAAAAATGAAAAAAATTAAAGAAAACTGGTCCCTTATTAACAGATGCATTGAGTATTTTGAAGAAAATTTAGTCCTAACTACCTTTTATTTTCTGAGACTGATTTTGGAGATGACAGGAAGTATCAATTTAGGATCATAAAATCAAAGAATAGTAAATTTTAAAATTTTGTTTTCCCCAGGTCTTTTCATCTCTTTCTGTCATTTTAATAATTTGCACTTTGATGTCCCGTTTCTCAGTGCCATAGGTGAATATCGAACTGCCCACAAGACATGGTCATTTTGGGTGTTCCAAAGAACATTAGAAGTAACTTGTCCACAACAGAGCACATCATTAGCCTGCCCTTTTAATGTTAATCTTCTCTCACTCTATTTTGGTGACTGTTAGCATTATTCACTGAATTGGTTAAGATAGAAAATGAGTCTTAAGGAGTCATACAGACACCCGTCTCTCACCTCTGTTTCATCATTCTCAAGTTGCCTTGAATCTACCTGCTCAGTATCTTTGATCCATGTCCCCTAGAAAGCCCACTGCCCTAGTCTTAATCTGTCTTTTTCCTTTTAATTTTGATAAAAAGTCTTCCAACTGATCTTGCTTTCAATCCCATCTCTCCATTACATTCTTAAACTCCTGCCACAGTATCATAAACACAAATGTGATCATAGTCCTCTCACTTCAAATTGTTCAATGAACAGATTTTTGAATGTTTATTTTGTTACAGACACTGCACTGAATGAGGTGGCTACTTTGTAGCTTCATTGTCCGCCTCCCCTTGATTCTCATCTCTAGCTTCTTCTCCACATGAGCTTTATGCTTTAGCTGGACCAACTTGTAGTTCCCCAGACACACAGTCTTACCTTTTTGCCATATATGGTGTACTTTAATTCCAGGATGACTTCCTGCCTGTAGCTCTTCATCTCCTGTGTATTGTTCAAGCTCATTTCAGGCAGCCCCTGCCTCCAAGGTGTTCCTGAGACTTTTTGATGTATTTTTCTTTAATCGGAAAAATACTGGCTTTGGCCTCCTCTGTTCTGGTTTTTATTGTCTGCTCTGTTACTTGTTTTGTGATCCTCAATAATAAATTCTATTTCTGAGTCTCTGCTTCATGATTTATAAAATGGTAAGATGGTGGGAAGTAAGTAGGAAAGTCTCTATAAAATGCCTGGCACAGTATATGATGTAATCTTAATTCCCAAGCAATGTTCCTATCTCTTTTATAATCTTACGCATATTTTTTATGACTTAAAACACTGTATTTCTTAATTTAAAAAATGGACTAGATAATACATCTACATAGTAAAAGAAGTAAATAAATTGAAAGTATAAAAAAGTATGCAGTTAACAGTAAGTTTTCTCCCCAGAGCAGGGATGTAATATTTTCTTGTAACACTGTATTGTTTATCTTGTCTTTCATTGCTGGGCCTTTATGCTGAGTACAATAAATGTTGTTGAAAGAATATGGGAATAAGTGGTCAACTTGAAATTAAAAAAAAATTAGTGCTTGGAGAGCTGGTGACATCTCAAAGATAGATCTAACAGTTGATGACAGGGTTTAAAATTAAGAAGCCTGAAATAGAGAAGTATGTTGATGAAAATAGGAATGATCTTGGGTATGCTAGGATTTTAAGAGACCTTTAGACTTTAATTTTATCTATAGGAAAATGTTGAGGTAGCATAAGTTTACTAGGACATAACCATAAAGTCTTCTTAGTATTTGTTAGGTTTGTTTTAAAAAAATGTGTCTAAATGTTATTTTATGCTTTCAGAGGAAGTTTGGAAGGGAAGAGAGAACAAAAGAGTTACAAAGCCGTTCTAGAAGACCCGATGTTGAAGTTTTCAGGACTGTATCAGGAAACATGTTCAGACCTCTATGTTACTTGCCAAGTTTTTGCAGAAGGGAAGCCTTTGGCTTTGCCAGTAAGAACCTCCTACAAGGCATTTAGTACAAGATGGAAGTAAGTTGTTTTCTTGCATATGGTGGGCTCCTAACTATTCTCCAATTTTTTTTTTATGGATATTTAAAGTATTATTTGGAAGCGATACCAAAGGAATTAAAATTATTTAGTACCTATAACCGTAGATCAAGTAGGAACCTACTCAGATAAAGTTGTTATACATAGCAGTATTATAACTAATTGAGGTGGAAGTGAATTTATGTTTGTATTGAGTACATTGAAATATTTTTGTATGAATAAGAACTTGACTGATTCACAGAATGACCCAAGCCAAAAACACATCTCTACATTTGTTCCCATTCTATGCCCTTGAACACAGAAATACTACTGGATAGTCAGGTGTTTCAACTGATACTTGAAATTCAGATCTTTAGAGAGAGAGAGAGATGTATTGTCATCTGGATCAGATGTTTATCTTAAATAACTTTATTTTTAAAAGTTCTTGGTTTATTAATCATTATATATTAGCAGGCCATTGTTGGTATTGAAGGTAAATATAGTGAATATGAAGTTCCTGTTTTTCTCGTAGGTCCTTAATAAAATCTCTTTTTTGATAGAGTGACGGTGTAGTTTTCATGTTTGATCCATGAGTATTATTCAGTACCTTGGTATGCTTGGTACAGGATAAGCAGGTTGTGTGCCTCTCTAGAAAGGAATTTATACCTTTAGTATTCATGGAGGACAGGGGATGGCCACATGAACTCTTAAGCTGTGCTGTTGAGGGTGCAGCCCTCTCCCCACTTCTTTTTTTTAACCAAATGTGGCCTGGCAGACTGGGAAAAATTTTCTAGAGAGTTCAGAAATCTAAGCTCTGATGATCTGTCTGCATGGAAACTATTTTAATGATGTGTTTTTTTTTTTTTTAGTAGTCTTTTTTGTGGCTGCACACACACACGCGTGCTCGCACAAATATGTGAATGCATTTGTACTTGTTTTTCTGGAAAATTGCAGACCTGTAGAAGTAGAGAATAATGTAATGAACTTCCAGCGCCCTGTCTCCTAGCTTCGTTAATTACCTCAAGGCCACTGTTTTTATTTCACTGTTATTTTGAAGCAAATTCCATTATTGTATCATCTCAAATATTTCTGTATGTCTCTAACATAGCTACATTACCATTATTGCACCTAAAGCAATCCACCCAAACTCCTAAATTGTATCAGAGGTTCTTAAATTGGAATCACGAAGTCTACAAAACTTTGAAATTCTATGCAGAGTGTTTTGTGTCTTATGTGTTTTTACAGGGACAGCTCAAAGCTTTTATTAGACTTTTTGAGGTGGATTGTGATCCCAAAAAGACTTAGAACCAGAAATTTAGGTCTATAAAGTCAACATTTATGGTGAATTCCACTTTTTTGAGGAAAATTGTATGATGCTTCTGTACCATGCCTCGGCAATAAAAAAAATTAGAGCAAAAGCAAATTCCCAGTTAGAAGGAAGTTAGCATCTTTCTCCTCTTCCTTCCATTTACCAACTCCTCTGTGCATTGTTTATGTATTATGCATTTTCAAGGATTTAAAAACTTTCATATTTTCTCTTTCACATTGGAGATTTTTAATTTATATTTTTTAAATTGTGAAGCTAAGAAGGTACTCTAAAATACCTAGAATGGCTTTTTTTTATTATTGTTATTAAAAGGTTTAAAACAGTTGTGAAGAAAATAGATTGAGAAAATACCTCATGTTGGGTAGTGAGGCTTTTGTTTTCTTTTAAATATACATACACTTTGGGCTTAGGGGAAGCACTTGCAGATTTTGTGCATCCTGCTCTTTAGTATTTAACAGTTGAATTTTTTTTACCAATTCATCAGTACAAAAACTGTACTTCTAAAATAAATAAAGGCTAACTTTATACAGCCATTGTTTTCTATAAGCACTTACTTAAAAGAAGAATTACATATTCTGTGGGGAAAATAAATTATATTATGAAAGAATCTCTTGCTATCTTAATTTTTGCATTTCCTTAGTTGAGAAAGTATTTTTGGGTAGGATGAAATTCTAAGTGAGTCGTACGAGTTCAAATAATGAAGAATTCATTCAAAATTGATTAAGTCTCGTCTATCGTATTCTATTCTATCTTGTCCGATAATAAAAGAGCCCATAGTGAGGAAACCTGTACTTCCTTTACACTTAGGGTAAAATCATCAATTTTAGGCATGAAATGCTGCAAATGTTTACGTTACATATATATGAAATATATGAATATTATTTTGCATTGCCAGTGGTTTAAACTTTTTTAAAAATTTATATTCTGTTTTGTCATGTGGAAGATTTGAAATGGTTTTATATATAGATCTACAATTTTAAAATTAGAAAGTTAGGATTTTGGAGTGTATTAATCAGACTAGAGAATTAGTACAGTGATGTATGGGAGTGGGGTTAATGGTAGGACATTAGATCATCCAGAATAGGGCTTTGAATCTGGGAACATTTGCAAGTTGCCAGATGAATTTAGGCCTAATTAGAGTTGGGACTTCCTCCTGGTGGCTCAGATGAGAAAGGATCTGCCTGCAGTGCATAAGACCTGAGTTTGATCCCTGGGTCGGGAAGATTCCCTGGAGAGGGAAACGGCAACCCACTCCAGTATTCTTGCCTGGAAGATTCCATGGACAGAGGAGCCTGGCAGGCTACAGTCCATGGAGTCTCAAGAGTCGGACCTGACTTAGAGACTAAACCACCACAACCAGAGCTGGGGCAGTCGGAAGGGATGATGCCTGGGAAGGGAGAGAACAAAATTTTGAATACACAGCTCCTTAATGTCTCACTAAATCTTTCCATAATTTCTGGACTATCTTGAGCAGTTTTCAAACTATTTTTTAGATGCAGATTCATTCTTTAAAAGAAATCTTCTGTAGAAGCCCAGTATGTAAAACAGGTTAAAGTGTTTTTGCTTTAATTTAAAGAGGTGTGAGGACCTGGAGTTGGATGGATCAAGGTTTGAGGCAAATGATTACTTGCTCTTAGGTGTTATTTCCTGGGCTTCCCTTGTGGCTCAGCTGGTAACGAATCTGCTTGCCATGTGGGAGACCTGCTGTTCGATCCCTGGGTAGGAAAGATCCCCTGGAGAAGGGAAAGGCTACACACTCCAGTATTCTGGCCTGGAGAATTCCATGGACTGTATATAAGCCCATGGGGTTGCAAAGAGTTTGACTTGAGTGAGCAACTTTATCTATTTTCTCCTAGTCAAAGGACAGAACATAGAGTTGAGTATTTTCACAGCTCATTTTTGGATAGTGTCACTGACTTTTCTTTTTATCTTTAGCCTGTGTTAACTAATCTCTGTGGTTTGTTCATTGGCATAAGGTAACACTGCTTATAATTTACCTTTTCAGTCTGGCCCATCATGTGAATAGTAAATAAATAAATTCATTTAGTTTTTTAAGCTTATCTGTAGTGAAGAAAGGCTTTTTAAAGCATGTGTTTTATTTTTTTAAGAACTTTGTAGAAGAAAAAGATTTAAGGTCGTTTAGCGTTTCCTTTAAATTAATAGCCATCTCTAATTTTTCTATAATATAGTGGATGTAAATGTTTTATTCTTTAAATTTATGAAAATTCTGTTTAGATTCTTACTGATGCGGGTGTATCTGACCTAAACTCTGATATGCCCTTTGAGAATAATTTTGAGTAAACAGAAGAACCAATTCTGTGTGTCTGCTGGATATTACTTTGTGTGTTTGCATGGTTTTCTTTGGAGATTTTAAAAGCCATCTGTTGTTTAAGGGAGTGGGAATGATCAGATAAATCAAGTATTAAGTTTGAATGCAGAAGAAAATTTGCAGAGGTGAATAGAGAATGAAAAAAAAAATGGGAGAGCTGTGCTGTCATTACTGTTAGTAAGAACAAACATTCCTTAGTGAAAGCATATGTACAAATATGCTTTGAAAGCATTAAAAATAATAGTTAAACATTATTGATATTAATAAATAATGTGATTGAAAAAAAATCTCACCTAAAAAATTGTCATATGTTTGTCCAGAGCAGTCTAGTAACTTCTTCATGTTACAAAGTTACTGGATGGTCTCCTTTGACCTCTTTGAATTTTTGGTGGTTTCTTCTGCTTTATTGAGATACCGCTGTATATTATAGGACTGTATATAGCATATTTTGAGTATAACATGAATAATTCTAATTTCTTTCTTTTCTTGATAAAAAGCTGTTCTGGAGGATACTTACATTAAAAAAAAATCATAGTTTGGTTGAAAACAAGTTTGGTTCTAACAGGTTTAAATGTTTTCCCAGGTGTTTATTTGTTGTTGTTTTTGCCACTAAGTTATGTCCAACTCTTTGAAACCCCGTGGACTATAGCTGGCAGACTCCTCTGTCTGTGGAATTCCCCAGGCAAGAATATTGGAGTGGATTACCATTTCCTTCTCCAGGAGATCTGCCTGACCTAGGGATCAAACCCATGTCTCCGGCTTAACGGTGGATTCTTTACCACTGAGTCACCAGGGAACTGTTATTATAGCCTTGTGTCTTAGTCATATTGTCTGTTCCTGCTTTTTTTAAAATTGAAGTATGATTGATATTCAGCAAAGTGATTCTATCATACATACACATATGTATATATCTATTATTTTTTATCCTTTTCCATTATAGTTTATTATGAGATATTGATTATAGTACTCAGTGCTATATAGTAAATTTTTGATGTCTGAGTTTCTTGATTAAAGGACTTAGCAGCATTATTTTTCATGAATTTTGCCTTACAAAGATTTTTTCACGTGTTCTGTAGGCATACCTTGAAGATACTGCAGGTTTGAGTTTAGATCACCACCATAAAGCAAATATTGTAGTAATTTTTTTTGGTTTTTCAGTGCATATAAAAATGACCTTTATACTATCCTATTAGTCTCTTTGGTATGCAATAACATTGTGTCTAAAAACATAATATATGTGCCTTAATTAAAAATGACTTTATTGCTGAACATTTCCTGTGATCTGAGCCTTCGGTGAGTCATAGTAGTAACATCAAAGATCACAACAGATCACCATAAAAACATTAATAATGAAAAAGTTTGAAATATTGCAAGAATTAACCAAAATATGACACAGAAACACAAAATAAGCAAATGCTGTTGTTGGAAAAATGGTGCCCATGACTTGCTAGATGCAGGGTTGTCATAAACCTCAACTTGTAAAATATGCAGAATCTGCAAAGTCCAATAAAGTGAAGTGAAGTAAAATACAGATTTTTCTGTATTTAAAATTGAACTTGCCTAGAGCAAAATTGAGGTAAGTGCCATGTTAATTTTTGTACTACTAACTAATCTTTGGTACATTTTCTCTGAATCAAATTTCTTGTATGATTTGTTAAATTAGAAGAAAGTTACACACATATGTCTATGTTGATTTTCTGTCCTTAGCTTTATGTTTTTGTTTACCTCATTTTCATAGCTGGAATGAATGGCTAAAACTGCCTGTGAAATACCCTGACCTGCCCAGGAATGCCCAAGTGGCCCTGACAATATGGGATGTGTATGGACCAGGAAAAGCAGTGCCTGTGGGAGGGACAACAGTTTCACTGTTTGGAAAATACGGGTAAGCATTTTCTTCTCCTAATGGGAATGCTGTGATTTTTGGTAGGAAATAGTCATTGAAAGCTGGAACCTTATTTTTAGGGGGGTTGGGGGGGAGACAATTTGGCATATACTGTAACTGCTTTATTATAGGGTTTTTCTACTTTGTCATAATAATGAGAAAGAGAACAATTAACGGGATTAAAAGGCACTAATACACTATTTTGGTATGCTGCTGCTGCTGCTAAGTCGCTTCAGTCATGTCCGACTCTGTGCAACCCCATAGACGGCAGTCTACCAGGCTCCCCCGTCCCTGGGATTCTCCAGGCAAGAACACTGGAGTGGATTGCCATTTCCTTCTCCAATGCATGAAAGTGAAAAGTGAAAGTGACGTCGCTCAGTAGCATCTGACTCTTAGTGTCCCCATGGACTGCAGCCTACCAGGCTCCTCCATCCATGGGATTCTCCAGGCAAGGGTGCTGGAGTGGGGTGCCATTGCCTTCTCTGATTTTGCTATAATGGTAATGATTAAGATAGACAGGTTAAATTTGGTTTTAAAAATTTACAGATAATATTGATAGAGGTTTATTATGGGGGGGAAAAAACCAGAACAAAACCAAAAACATGATAGTCCTGAAGGGTGTTATTTCTCTATACCTTTTCTCCTGAATAGAGAGATGACTCTTCATCTTAAGAAAATTGTTGACATTCTGTTCTTTCTATGAATTAGTACCTTGTTAACCTAAAAAGGTGGTGATTATTTGTTTTTTTTTTTTTAGTTTTGTTCTTAAGTTTTATTATGACTTTTAAATAGTTTTGAAGTGTTTCAACCCATTGCTCTTTTTATTCTTTATAGTTCTCAAAAAAATTCCCATTTTTGGTCATTAGGAGCCCCTTCAAATTGATCCTATCTTCGCCAGCGGTTATTGGTAGCTTCTTTACTTTCTGGTAGTCAAACTATTACAGGCTCATTGGGCAATTTTTTGCCCCCCACCTGGAGTCTGAAAGAAGTTCTAGTCCCTTTTGGTATGAAATAATAGAGATCATAATCTAGATATTATCAAACTTTTTAATTTTTGCCTATTTTTACATCATAAAATATGAGCAAAGGTGATCATATTATGATATTTTCATTTACTCTTTGTGTTTATATTTCTGTGAATTGCTTTTTCATATCCTTTGCCCATTTTTTAAAATTGAGATATAATTCACACTCCATAAAATTCTTTGCCTTTTTTGAGTTGTCATTTTTCTTCGTAATGTGTATGAAGTCTTTGTAGATTAATGAAATTAGCCCTTTGTGTGTTACATGTTACAAATATTGTTTTTCCTGCTTGACATTTTGTTTTGAATTGTCACATATTTGTTTATTGCTTATTCAGTTGCAATTCATGAATCTTAAATTATGATACTGAGTTTAGCAGCTTTTTATAAGCTGATGGTGGTTAGGAAGGCAGGCTGTAGAACTACATTGTCTGAGTTCAAAACCTGGCTCTTTTGCTTATTGGATTCTCTGGTAGCTCAGTGGGAAAGAATCCACCTACCAATGCAGGAGACTTGGGTTCAATCCCTGAGTCAGAACGTCCCCTGGAGAAGGAAATGGCAACCCACTCCAGTATTCTTGCATGGGAAATCCCATGGACAGAGGAGTCTCGTGGGCTGCAGTCCATGGGGTCGCAAAAGAGTTGGACATGACTTTGAAACTAAACAACAATACCACCTTAACACTATATATAATTTTGCTTATTATTTGTGTACCCTTGGGCAAGTTATTTAATCTCGCTATGCCTCAATTTCCTTTTCTGTAAAATGAAATCATATTAATAGTATTTACCTCACAGAATAGTTTATGATGATAAATTCCTAAAGACAGTAATATGCTTAAGAAGTACTAAGAAAATATTAGCTGTCATTATTTCTGAACTATTTTTGTTAGTTTTGAATACTCTTAATTATAAAATGTTTTAATGTTGGAGAGGGATAATCTTCAGTAATAGTCATTTCAGAATTTCTCTGAATATTCTCTTTATTGATACATTTTAATATTTAGTTAATTTTGAAAGGAAAATCACTTATTTTATTGGGAAACTGATTGAATTACTATGTGAATTACAGGGAAAAATTGATAATCTTATAATACTGAATTTCTCTATTCAGAAATAAGGTATCTCAGAAAAACTTCATCTCAGGAATAAAATTTAGATGTAATTCCATTTAGAATAGCTTGAATCCTTAGTAATGTGTAGGTATCTTAGTTTAATGTACCTATTAAAGAATTATTTATTATTGAAATCCATGCAGAAACAGTACTTTAGACATAGCATAATATATTGTGGCCTCCAGTTTTAAACATAGTTTTTGATAAAATGACGTTATAGTAGAATGGACATATTACAAAATCAGTATTGTTCCTTTCCCAAAGTGTTTGTTTCTTTTTGTCTCTATGAGAGTGAAATTTGTTTGCCACACAGAAAAAAAGATTTATCACTCTTATTGTAGTTTTACTGGTTAAATGTTCTTAAGAAACAGCCAGATAGACCTCTTGGTTTTTCCTCCTGGCTTCTTCGTAAGTGGTTTACTTTCTGAAATATCAGTGGGAGTTTCCCTCATGGTAATGTCTCTTTTAACACGCATGCATTTTCATTGACCTTAGGATACTGTTTCCGGAGACAGTCTGACTAGACTGTAGGTGTGAGACAATAGAAATTTCCATAGAAGTACAGTGGAATAACCTGCCTACAGCCAAATAAACTCAGACCGACGAAGTACATGAAATCAGTAATCATTGTGTGTATGTGTATTTGTAATAACTCATATTAGATCACCTACTATTCCCTCTAGGCTGATGCTGCACCTCAGAAAAAGGAACTCGGAGAAGCTCTATGAAATTAAAATGACTCCTTTTTCTCTGTGTGTCCTGGGGCCTTTCCTTGAAGGGGAATTGGGTTGCAGTGGAGACAAGCCCAGGCATTCTCTCGCTGGATATTGGACTTCCTGTGTATTTTTGGATTGTGGAAGAATATGATATTCAGGATGTTTCAGGTGCTTTAGCAGAGTGCAGACATCTGCTTGTACTGCTGGGTCACAGCCGCTTTTCTGTGTGGGGTTGCTGACACTCATGGTGAGAAAGTAGCATGAGTCTTCTGGATGACCTCAGGAGGATGCCTGTGCAAAGTGTTTTTCCACGTACCCTTAAGAATCATGTCATGTGCCACCACAGTTCTCATGACTTAGGGAGATGGTGCTTTAGACCTTCACTTCCTCAAATGTTTCTTAAGCAGTGATATAGCACCTACCCCACTCTTGTTCCTGAAATAGTCCTAGTATGGGACTTGCTATTTGCTAATATCTGTTTTGTATACCTGAGTCAGTGTGAATCAGTACTTCTTGGAAAACAGTGTAAATTAATTGAAAAATCTGTTAGGATATGGGTAGAATAACTAATTGTCCTCATTTTGAAAATCTAGCTTATGAGATTTCTAAGTAGCTAAAGAATGGATTGATCATTAGGTTGAATTGGCAAAGGACCATAGATTTCTCTTGTAGATGATTTTTGCAAATGTGGGTTCTGAAGTCAAGGCAGTTGCTTCTGTAGTGGCTTGGCCCCGGGAGCTGGAACATCAGCAGCAGCTGTTGCTGGGGCCTCTGCTGACGTCTGAGGGTGATCGTGCTGTACTGTTTTCTTCTGCCTTGGTATGTGTGTGTGTGTGTGTGTTAGTCACTCGGTTGTGTTAGTCCCTCAGTTGTGTCCAACTCTTTGTGACCCCATGGACTGTAGCCTGCCAGGCTCCTCTGTCCATGGAATTCTCCAGGCAAGAATACTGGAGAATATATATAGCAACCCAGGGAATACTGGGTTGCTATTCCCTTCTCCATGGATCTTCCCAGCGCAGGGATCAAACCTGTGTCTCCTGCATTGCAGGCAGATTTTTTACTGTCTGAGCCACCAGGGAAGCTCCTTACAAAATGCCTTAATTTGGCTTAAAATGCCTTGGTTTGGCTTAATTTCCCAAGTGGACTTAATCCACTGAACATCTTCTGACTTGTCACCTGGAATTTTTGTGTCTGCTTAGTCACTTCAGTCGTGTCCGACTCTTTGTGACCCTGTGGACCATGGCCCGCCAGGCTCCTGTGTCCATCTGCAAAGGTGCCCTTAGTGTTAAAAGAAAGTAATATGTTCACGTGATCATTTGAATCGTTTGGCATCACCCCATCCTCCATGTCCTCTATCCTTAAATTTCTTTTCCAGGTCCATCCCAAAGCACCTAAATCATTTAGTAAACTAACATCCTGCCAAGTGTTCTGATTTTTTACTTAGTTAAGTTTAGCCAAACTATTCAGTTGAGGGGTAAGGAAAATGAGAGAAGAGAGGGAAGCCTTCTGCTGTTTCTGAAGGTACATTTAAGGATATTCACTGAAAGTGGTATTATGACCTCACTGTACCCAGTTTCTTGGAGACTAAGAAGGTCTGCTGGATGTTGAATCTCTCTCAGTTGAAAGGGAAAGAAAATAAACTTTATAACTGCTGCTACGTCGCTTCAGTCGTGTCTGACTCTGTGCAACCCCATAGACAGCAGCCCATTAGGCTCCTCTGTCCCTGGGATTCTCCAGGCAAGAATACTTGAGTGGGTTGCCATTTCCTTCTCCAAAAACTTTATAAAGTACTTCTTTAATAGTATAACTTTTTTTTTGATCTTTAACATAATAGATAAATATTGAGAGTTTTGATTCTTAACAACCATTTCATACATTTTGTATTGGGCTTATAAAGTAAGCTTTTGCAGATATGGCTGCTAGATATTTACCTGTTTATTACCAGGCTTAGAAACTTTTAAAACATTTGGTCCTTAATCTTATACTGCTCATGAGCTTGTAGCAGTCCTTTACAGTTCCCAGTTTAAATGCTTATGGCATCATTACTTACATACATTACATAATATTCAGTGAAAATCCTCTTTATTATCTCAGGAAAATCTGCTAAGAAATTTTCCATTGGTAATATAAAGATAATAATTGTTTAAAAATTTATGTAACCCTTTTACAGTTAAATAGGGCCTCCCTGATAGCTCAGTAGGTAAAGAATCCGCCTGCAGTTCAGGAGACCCCAGTTTGATTCCTGGGTTGGGAAGATCTGCTGGAGAAGGGACAGGCTACCCACTCCAGTATTCTGGCCTGGAGAATTAATTACATGGATTGTATAGTCCATGGGGTCAAAAAGAGACGGACATGACTGAGTGACTTTCATTTTACTATTAAATAGGGTTTGCCTGGTAGCTCAGACAGTAAAGAATCTGCCTGCAATTCAGGAGATCCCGATTCAATCCCTGGGTTGGAAGGATCCCCTGGAGAAGAAAATGGCAACTCACTTCAGCATTGTTGCCTAGAAAGTTCCATGGACAGACCATGGGGTTGCAAAGAGTAGAACATGACTAAGCAACTAACACACATACACACACAGGCACATCACACATGCAGTTAAATACAGTGTTTTTAAAGATAGTAAGAATGTATCAATATATCCAATGTGTACCTAGTTAAGAAAATTATTTAATGTAGAAGTCTTTGGATTTGCCTGCTCACCTGCACACACTTTTAATCTTAGTCTTTCCATTGCAATTGACAACTTGCTCTTTCAGCTTTGAGGGTATGTTTGAATAGACTTTATAATGTTTGAAAGACCTTGTTAACACTTAAGAGAGAACACACTAACAGAAGACTGTCTGTGCAGTGCATTTTAAAAAGTTACCCAGAGCTCCTTTATGAGTCTGTTCAACCTCTACTCTGGGTCTTCTTGGTCGCTTGTTTTCTTATGTAAAAAAAAAATTAATCATTTTTATTGCTAGTTGCTTTACACTGCTGTATCAGTTTCTGCTGTGTAGCAAAGTAAATCAGCCATACATATACATATATCCTCTCTTGTTTGTATTTCTTTCCCATGTAGGTCCCCACAGAGCACCAAGTTAGGTTCCCTGTTGCATGCAGTAGGCTCTCATTAGTTATCTAATTTATACATCGTAGTGAATATATGTCAGTGCCACTCTCCCAATTCATCCTACCCCACCCCTGTTCCCTGTTAGTATCCATACATTTGTTCTCTATGTATGTGTCTCTGTTTCTGCTTTGCAAATAAGACCTTTACCATTTTTCTTGATTCTTCATTGAGATATGATATTTGTTTTTCTCTTTGATTTACTTTAGTCTGTATGACAGTCTCTGGGTCCATCCACATCTCTGCAGATGACACAATTCTGTTCCTTTTTATGACTAATATTCCATTGTATGTACCACATCTTCTTTGTCCATTCTTCTGTTGATGGACATTTAGGCTGCTTCCACGTCCTGGCTGTTGTAAATAGTGCTGCAGTGAACATTGGGGTACGTATATCTTTTTGAATCATGGTTTCTCTGGGTATGCCCAGTAGTGGGACTGCTGGCTCATATGGTAGTTCTGTTTTTAGTTTTTTAAGGAACCTCCATCTTATTCTCCACAGTGGCTATATCAGTTCACATTCCCACCAACAGTGCAAGAGGGTTCTCTTTTCTCCACACCCTGTCCCGGGTACATTTTTTGATGATGGCCATTCTGACTAATGTGACATGATACCTCATGGTAGTTTTAATTTGCATTTCTCTACTAATTAGTGATGTTGAGCATCTTTTCTTGTGTTTGTTGGCTACCTGTATGTCTTCTTTGGAGAAATGTCTATTTAGGTCTTCCTTCACTGTTTTTTTTTTTTTTGGTATTGAGCGGCATGAGCGGTTTGTATATTCTGGAGATTAATCTTTTGTCAGTTGCTTCATTTAAACATATTTTGTCCCATTCTGAGGGTTGTTTTTTCATCTTGTTTTTTATTTCCTTTGCTGTGTAAAAGCTTTTAAATTTAATTAGGTCCCATTTGTTTATTTTTGTTTTTATTTTCAGTACTCTAGGAGATGAGTCCAAAAAGATCTTGCTATGATTTCTGTCAGAGGGTATTCTACCTGTGTTTTCCTCTAAGAGTTTTATAGTATCTGGCCTTATATTTAGGTCTTTAATCTACTTGAGTTTATTTTTGTGTACGGTGTTAGGTAGTGTTCTAACTTCATTCTTTTACATGCTGCTGTCCAATTTTCTCAGCACCACTTATTTAAGACACTGTCTTTTGTCCATTGTATAGTATTGCCTCCCTTGTCTTAGGTTAGGTGACCATAAATATGCTGGTTTATCTCTAGGTTTTCTATCCTATTCCATTGATCTCTTGTTTTGTGCCAGTACCATACATCTTTTTTTTTTTTTGGTAATGTCTCTGCTTTTTAATTTACTGTCTAGATTTTATTTTTTGTATTTTTATATATATATATATATATTTATTTATTTATTTTTACTGTTCCTCCAGCTTCCGTTTTCTTTCTCAAGATTGTTTTGCTCTTCAGGGTCTTTGTGTTTCCAAATAAGCTGTAAAATTTTTTGTTCTCATCTGTGAAAAATGTCATTGGTAATTTGATAGCAATTGCATTGAATCTGTAAATTGCTTTGGGTAGTATAGTCGTTTTCACAATATTGAGTCTTGTAATCCAGGAACATAGTATATCTCTATCTGTTTCTGTCATCTTTGATTGCTTTTATCAGTATCTTAACAGTTTTCTGCGTATAGTCTTTTGCCTCCTAGGTAGATTTATTCCTAGGTATTTTTTGCTGTTGTTGTTGCAGTGGTAAATAGAATTGTTTCCTTAATTTATCTTTCTAATCTTTCATTGTTAATGTACAGAAATGCAAGAGATTTCTGTGTATTAATTTTGTATCCTACAACTTTACTAAATTTATTGATGAGCTCTAGTCATTTTCTGATGGTATCTTTAGGATTTTCTATGTACAGTATTATGTCTTCTGCAAACAGTGACAGTTTTACTTCTTTTCCAGTTTGGATTCCTTTTATTTCTCTTTCTTCTCTGATGATTGTGGCTAAGACTACAAATCTTTGTTGAATAAATAAAGTGGTGAGAGTGGACACCCTTGTCTTGTTCTTAGAGGAAATACTTTCAGTTTTTTACCAGTGAGAATTATATTTGATGTAGCTTTGTCATATATGGCATTTATTATATAGAGGTAGGTTCCTTCTTTGCCCATTTTCTGGAGAGTTTTTACCATAAATGGGTTGAATTTTGTCAGAAGCTTTTTCTGCATCTATGGAAATGATTACATGGTTTTTATTCTTCACTTTGTTAATGTGGTGGATCACTTTGGTTAATTTGCATATATTGAAGAATCCTTGCATCCCTGCAATCAGTTCAGTTCAGTTCAGTCGCTCAGTTGTGTCCAACTTTTTTGAGACCCCATGAACTGCAGCACTCCAGGCCTCCCTGTCCATCACCAACTCCTGGAGTTCACCCAAACTCATGTCCATTGAGTCGGTGATGCCATCCAACCATCTCATCCTCTGCCGTCCCCTTCTCCTTCTGTCCTCAATCTTTTCCAGCATCAGGGTCTTTTCAAATGAGTCATCTGTTCCCATCATGTGGCCAAAGTATTGGAGTCTCAGCTTCAACATCCGTCCTTCCAATGAACACCCAGGACTGATCTCCTTTAGGATGGACTGGTTGGACCTCCCTGAAGTCCAAGGGACTCTCAAGAGTTTTCTCCAACACCACAGTTCAAAAGCATCAATTCTTTGGCGCTCAGCTTTCTTCACAGTCCAACTCTCACATCCATACATGACCACTGGAAAAACCATAGCCTTTACTAGACGGACCTTTGTTGGCTAGGTTGCAGTAAATCCTACTTGATCCTGGCATCTGATCCTTTTAATGTGCTGTTGGACTCTATTTGCTAGTATTTTGTTGAGGATTTGTGTATGTATGTTCATCAGAGATACTGACCTGTAATTTTCTTTTTTTGTGATACCTTTGTTTGGTTTTGGTATTCAGGTGATAGTGGCCTCATTGAATGAGCTTGGGA
Source organism: Bubalus kerabau (assembly GCF_029407905.1). Taxonomy (NCBI): domain Eukaryota; kingdom Metazoa; phylum Chordata; class Mammalia; order Artiodactyla; family Bovidae; genus Bubalus; species Bubalus kerabau. Next base: position 17,168,643 of record NC_073644.1, on the reverse strand, counting down.
GTTTTCTTCTCTCTGCAGTGTTCTGGAAGAGTTTGAGAAGGATACGTCTTAGCTCTTCTCTAAGTGTTTGATAGAATTCTCCTGTGAAGACTTCTGGCTCTGGCCTTTGGAATATTTTTAATCACAGCTTCAATCAGTACTTGTGATTGGTCTGCTCATATTTTCTGTATCGTCCTGATTCAGCCTTGGAAGGTTTTATCTTTCTGACAGTTTGTCCATATTTGGAGCATATGGTTGTTTGTAGTAGTCTCTTATGATTCTTGGTATTTCTGCGGTGTCAGTTGTAGCTTCTCTTTTTTTCATTTCCAGTTTTATAAATATGACTCCTCTCACTTTTTTCTTGATGAGTCTGGCTAAAAGTTTATTGATTTTGTTCATCTTCTTAAAGAAAAACCTTTTTGTTTCATTGATCTTTTCTGTTATTTTGTCTTTATTTTATTTATTTCTGCTCTGATCATTATGATTTCTTTCCTTATACTTAACTTTTGGTTTTGTTTGTTCTTTCTCTAGTTGCTTTAGGTGTAAATTAAGGTGGTTTACTTGAGATTTTACTTATCTCTTGAGATGAGACAGTATTGCTATAAACTTTCGTCTATGAACTGCTTTTGCTGCATCCCAGACTCTGACCTGGCCCAACTTCTGCATGTACTACTTTCTCTCAAAGTCCACTGCTGCTAATGCTAGACTCGTGTCAGTTGTGGGACACCCGTCTATTCAGATATCCCACAGATGCAAGGTTTACCAAACCAATCTCAGGGATTTAGTCTGAGGCTTGTCCAGCTACCTGGAGATTTCATTCCTCTAACTTAGTTGCACAGCCCCTGAGGCTCAGATTTGGTGTTGGCCCCAGCTCTGCATGTAAACCCCCTTCTGGCATCTGTTCTACACCCATGCAAAAGGGAGCGAAAGCAATGGCTGACTGAGGCAGACTTAGTCAGGCCCACAGGGCTGTGCAGCCACACTGGGGTGTGTGTGAATTGCCTGTGGTGGTGGAGATTGGCAGGCAGTTGGGTAACAGAATGGGGCATGCTTACTCTGGTGGGAGTCCCTCCAGGTATCTGTGGAGGCAGGGGCTGGCATGTGGGGACAGTGATACCCCCCACCCCCCCACTCCACATGCCAGTCAACAGTGGTGCCTCATTTCCTAGGCAAACCATACTTCCTTTAGGGACGTTCCACTCAGGGCCTCACACTCCTGTTCTCTTTCTTGTATCCTCAGGGTCAACAGCAGTCCTCTCTCCACATCCGTTCTCTTGTTCAGTCGTGTCTGACTCTTTGCGACCCCATGGACTGCAACACAGCAGGCTTCCCTGTCCTTCACAGTCTCCCAGAGTTTGCTCAAACTTTTGTCCATTGAGTCGATGATGGCATCCAACCTTCTTGTCTTCTGTTGTCCCCTTCTCCCCCTGCCTTCTATCTTGCCCTGCATCAGGGTCTTTTGCAGTGAGTCAGCTCTTCACATCAGGTGTCCAAACTACTGGAGCTTCAGCTTCAGCATCAGTCCTTCCAATGAATATTCAGGGTTGATTTCCTTTAGGATTGACTGGTTTGATCTCCTTGCTGTCCAAGGGACTCTCAAGAGTGTTCTCCAACACTACAGTTCGAAAACATCAATTCTTCAGTGTTGCAGTCCATGGGGTCACAAAGAGTTGGACACGACTGAGTGATTGAATAACAACAACAGCCTCCTTTATGGTCCAACTCTCACATCCATACATGACTACTGGAAAAACCATAGCTTTGACTATATGGACCTTTGTCAGCAAAGTAATATCTCTGCTTTTTAATATGCTGTCTAGGTTTGTCATAGGTTTTCTTCCAAGGAGCAAGCATATTTTAATTTCATGGTTGCAGTCATCGTCTGCAGTGATTTTTAAGCCCAAGAAAATAAAGTCTGTCACTGTTTCCATTGTTTCCCCATCCGTTTGCCATGAAGTGATGGGACCAGATGCCATGATCTTAGTTTTCTGAATGTTGGGTTTTGAGCCAGCTTTTTCACTCTTTTTCACTTTCATCAAGAGGCTCTTTAGTTCTTCTTCACTTTCTGCCTTAAGGGTGGTGTCATCTGCATATTTGAGGTTATCGATATTTCTCCAGGCAGTCTTAATTCCAGTGCTTCATCCAGCCTGGCATTTATCTTGATGTACTCTGCATATAAGTTAAATAAGCAGGTTGACATATATTGTATTGTATTTGACATATATTGTCAAGTACAGCCTTGACGTACTCCTTTCCCAATTTTGAAGCAGTCTGTTGTTCCACATCCTGTTCTAACTGTTGGTTCTTGACCTGCATACAGATTTCTCAGGAGACAGGTCAGGTGGTCTGGCATTCCCATCTCTTTGAGACTTTTCTACAATTTGTTGTAATTTACATAGTCAAAGGCTTTAAGTAGTCGATGATGCAGTAGTAGATGTTTTTCTGGAATTCTCTTGTTTTTGCCATGACTCATCAGAGGTTGGCAATTTGATCTCTGGTTTCTCTGCCTTTTCTAAATCTAGCTTGAACATCTGGAAGTTCTCTGTTCATGTACTGTTGAAGCCTAGAATTTTGAGCATAATTTGCTAGCATGTGAAATAAATGCAATTGTCCGGCAGGTTGAACATTGTTTGACATCGCCTTTCTTTGGGATTGAAATGAGAACTGACCTTTTCCAGTCCTATGGCCACTGCTGAGTTTACCAAATTTGGTGGCATATTGAGTGCAGCACTTTAACAGCATCATCTTTTAGGATTTGAAGTAGCTCAGCTGGAATTCCTTCCCCTTTGTGCTCTTAGCCCCACATTTTTGTATTCAGTCCTCTCAGCCCCCACCAGCACTGGCAAAATCCTGTCTTGGTCAGTGGCGCCCAGGGCTGATTTTGAAGGAGGCTTTGGGATGGACGATGCTCAGGATGCTAGAGCCTGTCCTGGCAGAGGAGACCTTGGCTTGAGGTGTGTGGGGAGGGTGAGTCTGCTCAGATGAGTGCACCTCCCAGTGCTTGTATGGGCTGAAGCGGGTGGGTGGGGATGGGGATTAAAATGACAGCCCCTCCTGTTGCTCACCACTCAGCAGTGGTGCCTTGCTTCTGTGGTGTCCTGGCCTTCTTCTGCAGACTTTCTCAGTTGTTGAACTCCTTACTGCTGTCCATTCAGGCTCTCTTCACAGCCACCAGCTGTCCCCTTCCTGGGTCCATGTCCAAACCCCACTTTCCAGCACCCAGCCCTCCTCCCGACAGAAGACACGTGACTCAGGCTAGGCTGGGCAAGGCTGCAGTACAGACCGTGTGCACGGTTCTTACTTTGTCCTGCCTTTCACAGATGGTCCACCGTGTTCTTTGATCCTCCGAAGGTTCCTTTCTGTCCCCGCAGATTTCCCCACCATGAGGGGATTTTCTGATTGCAAGAACCTCTTCTCGCCTTCAGCTTCCCCCCAGGGTTGCTGGTCCCTTTTTTGATTCTTTTTTTTTCCTTTCTTTTTTTCTACCCCACTGTGAGGGGATTTATCTTGTCCTTTTAGGTGTTCAGAGTCTTCTTCTAATGTTCAGTAGGTACTCTGTGTGAGAATTGTTCCATTTATACATATATTCTTGATGTCCTGGTGAGGAGACATGAATTCCAGGTCCTTCTCTTCTGCCATCCCGACTCCTCTTTGATAGTTTTTGAAGGAAGCAAAAGCGTGACAAAGGTGATACAGTCTTTCACTTTAAAGTAGGATCATCCAGCTCAGTCTGAATTCTGACAATATGTTAAATTTCTGATTTGTAGACATGGGCATTTTTTCTTATTTGAATACAGTATTGTATTCCCTTTTAGACATCTCTCTTATGCAAAAGAAGACAGGAGAAAAATAAGCCTCTACCCAGCGAAAGGAAAATAGTAGCTTATATTTATTGAGTTCGTATTATATGATAGGCACTATTCTAAGTACTTGTTACTTGTATTGGTTTATTTAATATTTCTGTGTGAGACACAGTTACTCTTTATTTTACTCATTTTATAGATGAGGAAGCTAACACAGAGATGTTAAATAGTTTACCAAAAGTCTTGTAAGTAACATTTGGCACAGCAGGGATCCAAATCCCAGCTGTTCAACACCACTGTCTATTAATACTCTGCTGAATTGTCACTTAAAGTGGCAAGTTATGTAATTATTTTAATTTTAGTTTCGATCGATGTAAATGTGACATTCTCTTTCTGGGTAGAAATTTGGTTTCTGTTTCTAAGATTTCCACTGAAGTGATGAAGTATGTGTACCCTATTCCTGATGCTTCTCTTTTTGCACTCTATCTTTGGAATATCTGTAATATTTCTAACTGCTTGAAGGAAAAAAGAAGGATGTGGAAAACAGTGCTACGTGGATTCAGTTGCTTGGTTAATTGCTTTATATTCCACTGGAGGCTTGCTGGAATTGTCTCTATTTAGAAATCTAAAATTTCCCATAATGAACTAAATTAATTCTGTCCTGAACATTCTTTTTGCCTAGCATGTTTCGCCAAGGGATGCATGACTTGAAAGTCTGGCCTAACGTGGAAGCAGATGGATCAGAACCCACCAAAACTCCTGGCAGAACAAGCAGTACTCTCTCAGAGGATCAGATGAGTCGCCTTGCCAAGGTAAAAAAGAAATTACTGAAACAGGTGGAAAGCTTTAAATGATAATCTGTTGTATAAATTGACATTATGAATTCTGTGAGGTTACTTTTTAATTTAAATTCAATCTTTTAATGATAGTTTTATTGAAATATAATTCATGTACCATAAAGTTCACGCTTGGAAAATGTACTGTTCAGTGATTTTTTTTAGTGAATTCACAGAGTTGTGCATTCATTACCATTCTACCTTTAGACCATTTTTATCAAAAATGTAACCATGTACCCATTAGCAGTCATTCCTTGTTCTCTCCTCTCTCCAGCCCCTAGCAACTACTAATCTACTTTCTATCTCTGTGGATTTTCCAGTATTGGATATTTCATGTAAAGAGAATCATGTAATATATTGCTTTTTGTGTCTGAAACTCCAACAGATTTGAAAACATAGAGCTTTTGGTGATACTTTCAGGATGATCACCTCCCTTTTTTGGTCACATAATCTGAAAGATGCATGTGTTATTACATGCTGGAGATTCTTATACTGTTTGAAAATGAAAATTTCTTATACTAGCTAGTTTAAATTGCTCTCACTCCACCATACTCCTCTTTTTGTAAACTGAGTTATTACCTTTTTCTTTCAGAATTGTGTTAATGAAGTGTTTTCCTTTAGCTTTTGTATTTTAAAGTTAAATTCTTTTTTTAAATCACAACAGTTTAACTTATTTTGTGAATATCTGTTCAAAAAGTACTATGTTACATACTAGCTTCCCCCCAGCCGTCTGTTTTACACATGGTGGTGTGTTATGTCCGCGCTGCTTTCTCAGTTCGTCCCACTCTCTTTCCCCAGGTGTGTCTGCATGTTCGTTCTCTACATCTGTGTCTCTATTGCTGCAAACAGTACAGGGAACTATATTCAATATCTTGTAATAACCTGTAGTGGAAAATAATTGGAAAAAGTGATCAGTATCTTGTTATAATCTGTGTTGGACAATAATTGGAAAAAGTGTACACAAACATGTTTTGTTCGAATCACTTTGCTGTACGTGTGAAACATAATATTGTAAATCAACTATACTTGAAAAAAAAAGACTGTGCCAAAAAAAAAGTACTATGTTAGATACTGTTTAAATATCCTTTTACAGTTCTTTAGTTAAGAGATGAGACTTTAATTTTTACATGTAGTTTTCCTTTCTGATCTTATTAGTTATGGAGGACTCTATAATGAATGGTGAAAGTTTTGGTGCCAAACATTTTACAACTTGTTGCCTCAATCTACATGTGGAAGAAATCCTAATTATAAAGACTAAGCACTTGGAGTGTCTAAGCTTTGTGCTTCAATGTAATTTTTTTCAAGTTTATTCTGTCTTTTTATATGTCTCTTTTATGGAAAAATTATATCAGAGCTTCTTAATAAGCATTTTGACCAAATTGCTATTGTCCTCCATAAGTACTATTCCCCTCCATAATAAATAAAACTTAGCTTTCAGTTCAGCTATTCATTGTGAGATTTTGTTGATATTCTTACATGTAATATAGGAAACCCCTTACACTTTTCATATGTATACTTTCTCTTTAAGAATTTATCTTAGTGATGCTATTTTATTGAAGCTACTCTCTGAATTTTATAAACTGTGAATAATAGAAATTGTATCAGAATCACCTCATTAATAAGCTATAAGCTTGTATCTCAAATGCAGGAAAACCTCTTAAATTGTCTTTAAGAACAGCATTCATTATGAGAATGAATATTATGATTCATGTAATAACAAAATTCTGAATTTGAGGAGAAATGGCTGAGTCAAGAAATATAAAGCTATGTAGTTGCACAGTGCATCCACTTTGTTTCTTTTATATTAAAAAAATATTATAGGCTTCTATTCATATGTTCCTAATTTTTTCCCAATTATTTTTTATTTATTTATTTTTTTAAATTATGACTTTAATTGAATGATTATAATAGAAATTTTGCTTTTCACGATTTAATAATTGCAATGAAAATTTTACTTTTAGTAGTCAATTTAACCAACCTTAAAAATAAATATCAACAAGTATCATAAATACCAATAAATATAAAAGAACATGTAAAATTACAAAATTTCTGTCAGAACTTGTACTATAGTTGACATCTTTGATTCATAGAAGAGGAGGATCATATAAACTCTTAAAACATTCTTACAGCAAAGATGAACATAAAACCACTTTATGCTTTTATTATATATATTATTATTGTTGCTGCTGTTGTGTTGCTGTTGTTCAGTTGCTAAGTTGTGTCTGACTCTTTGCCACCACATCAGATCAGATCAGTTGCTCAGTCGTGTCCTACTCTTTGCGGCCCCATGAATCACAGCGCGCCAGGCCTCCCTGTCCATCACCAACTCCCGGAGTTCACTGAGACTCATGTCCATCGAGTCAGTGATGCCATCCAGCCATCTCATCCTCTGTCGTCCCCTTCTCACCACATAGATAGCAGCATTCCAGGCTCTTCTGTTCTCCAGTATCTCCTGGTTCAGTTCCGTCGCTCAGTCGTGTCCGACTCCTTGCGATCCCGTGGACTGAAGCATGACAGGCTTCCCTGTCCATCACCAACGCCTGGAGCTTGCTCAGACTCATGTTTTATCAAGTTGGTGATGCCATCCAACCATCTCATTCTCTGTCATCCCCTTCTCCTCCTGCCTTCAATCTTTCCTAGCATCAGGGTCCTTTCCATTGAGTCAGTTCTTTGCATCAGGTGGCCAAAGTATTGGAGTTTCAGCTTCAGCATCAGTCCTTCCAATGAATAATCAGGACTGATTTCCTTTAGGATGAACTGGTTGGATCTCCTTGCAGTCCAAGGGACTCTCAAGAGTCTTCTTCAACACCACAATTCAAAAGCATCAATTCTTTGGCCCTCAGCTTTCTTGATAGTCCAACTCACATCCATACATGACTACTGGAAAGACCATAGCTTTGACTAGACAGACTTTTGTTGGCAAAGTAATGTCTCTGTTTTTAATGTGCTGTCCAGGTTGGTCATAACTTTTCTTCCAAGGAGCAAGCGTCTTTTAATTTCTTGGCTGCACTCACCATCTGTAGTGATTTTGGAGCCCAAGAAAATAAAGTCTCTCACTGTTTCTATTATTTCCCCATCTATTTGCCATGAAGTGATGGGACTGAATGCCATGATCTTAGTTTTCTGAATATTGAGTTTTAAGCCAACTTCTTCATTCTCCTCTTTGACTTTCATCAAGAAACTCTTTAGTTCTTTACTTTCTGCCATAAGGGTGGTGGTATCTGCATATCTGAGGTTATTGATATTTCTCCCGGCAATCTTGATTCCAGCTTGTGCTTCATCCAGCCTGGCATTTTGTATGATGTACTTTGCACATAAGTTAAATAAGCAGGTTGACAATATGCAGCCTTGACGTACTCCTTTCCTGATTTGGAGTTTGCTCAAATTCATGTCCATTGAGTCGGTGATGCTATCTAACCATCTCACCTTCTCCCGCCCCCTTCTCCTTTTGCCTTCAATCTTTCCCAGCATCAGGGTCTTTTCCAGTGAGTCAACTCTTCACCTCAGTTGGCCAGAGTATTGGAGCTTCAGCTTCAGCATCAGTCTTTCCAAAGAATATTTAGGGATAATTTCCTTCAGAATAACAGGTTTGATGATCTCTTTGCAGCCCAGGAAACTTTCAGTAGTCTTTTCCAGCACCACAGTTTGAAAGCATTAATTCTTTGGTGCTCAGCCTTTTTTATGGTCCAACTCTCACATCTGCACATGACACTGGAAAAAACATTGCTTTGACTATATGCATACCTTTGTCTTTGACAAAGTGATATTTCTGCTTTTTAATACACTATTTAGGTTTGTTATAGTTTTCCTTCCTTTCAATTTCATGGCTGCAGTCTCTGTCTGCAGTGATTTTGGAGCCCAGGAAAATAAAATCTGTCACTGCTACCACTTTTTCGTTTTTTATTTGCTATAAAGTGATGGAACTGGAAATCATGATCCTAGTATTTTGAATGTTGAGTTTTAAGCCAGGTTTTTATTATTCTCTTTAACCTTTATCAAGAGGCTCTTTAGTTCCTATTCCCTTTCTTCCCTTAGTGTTATCATCTGAATTTCTGAAGTTGCTGATATTTCTCCAGCACTCTTGATTCCAGCTTGTGATTCATCCAGCCCCACATTTCACATGATGTACTCTGCATATAAGTTATATAAACAAGGTGACAATATACAGCCTTGTTGTACTTCTGTCCCAGTTTTGAAGCAGTCTGTTGTTCCATGTTCAGTTCTAACTGTTGCTTTTTGACCCACATACAGGTTTCTCAGGAGATAGGTAAGATGGTCTGATACTCCCATCTCTTTAAGAGTTTTCCATAGTTCGTTGTGATCCACACAGTGAAAGGCTTTAGCGTAGTCAGTGAAGTAGAAATATATGTTTTTCTGGAATTCCCTTGCTTTCCGACAAATGTTGACATTTTGCTCTCTAGATCCTCTGCCTTTCCTAAATCCAGCTTGTTCATTTGGGGAAGTTCTTGGTTCATGTACTGCTGAAGCCAAGCCTGAAGCATTTTGAGCATAACCTTGTTAGCATGTGAAATGAGTGCAGTCGTATGGTAGTTTGAACATTCTTTGGCTTTGTCCTTCCCTGGGATTGGAATGAAAAATGACCTTTTCCAGTCCTGTGGCCACAGCTGAGTTTTGTATGACATATTGTATGACAAATTTGCTGACATATTATATGGAGCACTTTCACAGCAGCATCTTTTAGGATTTTAAATAGCTCAGCTAGGTACCCATCACTTCCACTAGCTTTGTTTGTAATAATACTTTCTAAGGCCTATTTGACTTTACACTCCAGGATGTCTGGGTCTAGGTGAATGACCACACCATCGTGGTTATCTGGGTCATTAAGACCCTTTCTGTATAGTTCTTCTGTGTATTCTTGCAACCTTTTCTTAATCCCTTCTGCTTCTGTTAGGTCGTTACTGTATCTGTCCTTTATCATGCCCATCCTTGCATGAAATGTTCCCCTTGATATCTCCCAGTTTTCTTGAAGAGGTGGCTAGTCTTTGCCATTCTACTGTTTTTCTCTGTTTCTTCACATTGTTCATATAAGAAGGCCTTTTTATTTCTCCTTGCTATTGTCTGGAACTCTGCATTCATTTGAATGTATCTTTCCCTTTCTCCCTTTCCTTTTGCTTCTCTTCTTTGCTCAGCTATTTGTAAAGCCTTCTCACACAACCACTTTACCTTCTTGCATTTCTTTTTCTTGGGGATGGTTTTGGTTACCTCCTCCTGTACACTGTTATAAACCTCCATCCATAGTTTTACTTCACTTTATCAGATCTAATTCCTTGCATCTATATGTCACTTCCATTATATAATCATAAGGGATTTGATTTCAATCATACCGGAATGGCCTAATGGTTTTCCCTACTTTCTTTAGTTTAAGCCTGAATTTTGTAGTAAGGAGCTCATGATCTGAGTCACAGTCAGCTCCAGGCCTTGTTTTTATTGACTGTATTGAGCTTCTCCATCATTGGCTGCAAAGAGCACAATAAATCTGATTTCAGTATTGACCATCTGGTGATGTCCATGTGTAGAGTCTTCTCTTGAGCTGTTGGAAATATTGTTTGCTATGACCAGTCTGTTCTCTTGACGAAACCCTGTTAACTTTTGCCCTACTTCATTTTATACTCCTGTGTAGTGGTTCATATTCTATTGATTCTAAAAGCACTGACATAGCAAATAATGGGGATTTTTTTCTCTCCACCTTAGTAAAAGAAAAAACATGCAGTCAGCGTTTGCCAGTTGTGGGATTGTTGTTCATGCCATTCCTTTTTTTCTGTAAAACATATGCCTGGAGTAGAGCATTGTTTAGGACCTGCCTAAGCGAATGATATGGCTATGCTCTTAGATTTGTTTTTGTTGTTGTTTGATTAGTGCCTGTTTCTTGACTTAAATTTTTCAGACTGGCTTCCTGAATATTTCCTTTCTGTTATGCCAGAAAAAGTATACTTTGATATTTGTTGTGATCTTAATTTCTAAACTTACCAAAGAGAGTACACTTTGATACTAGGTATGCTCTGAACTTAAAATATATTTTGGTATTGTTTTTTCTTTAAATTATGCCACAGTAGCTCTTTCTCCCTCCTCTCTTCCTCTCAGTTTTCTGGTTCCACATTAAAAAATTTGTCCTGTTAGATTGTCATTCTCATCTACAAAATATTTTGAAACTGTCTGTGGTGCAATATACTTTTAAAACCTGGGGAAAGAATGTCTGTGCTCATTTTTCCATTTTCATGTAAAAGGAACAGATACTTCTGTTTCTCACACTATCATTTTAAGAAAAGAAATGAGTATTCTAATAGATGATGTTTAAGTGGTTAGAACTGAACAATTTCTTTCGTATTGTACTTTGATTTTTTAGCCAGTGAATTTACTCTGATTGTTTCTAATTGTTAAGAAGGTGACTTTGTTAGCAGAAGGAAGCTGGAGACTTCTTCCTGTGGGCCTTGGCTCTTGGTAGAGATGCAAAGAATTTAAGGTCTTACCCCATTGCAAGAAGGCTTATTAACAATAAGGAAAGAAAGAACAAATTGCAAAGAGTTGGACCCGACTAAGTGCACACAAAGAACAGAGAGAACAGTTCATGAGAGAGGGCCGCCAAGGGAGGCAAATTTCCCTGGAGGGTTGGACTACAAGAGTTTTTAAGGCAGGATCATTTGCATAATCCAGGGAGTTTGTTGAGTAACTGCTGCAAGTTATAGTAATATGGAAGGATGCTCTACTGTGCATGTCCTTTACATAATTCAGTCTGTTATAATTAGATGTATGTTTTCAAGGAATATTTATGAGCAGTTAAAGTCCAGTGGCCACCAAAGGTTACCTTAGTACTGGATAGTTAGGGGTGTGTCAGTGTGCTAGAGTGGGGAAAGTCCTGACAGTCCTGCTGATGGGGGGTTTTAAAGCCGCCTGACTATTTTTGGAGTACTGGTGGGCGTATTAGGGGCGGGACTGGTAAATTGCTTGGTGAGGTTATGGGGCTCTTGGATGGTTAGTTGAAGGGACCGCCTCTCATTGCTCTCTGCTACCTTCCTGTTGATCAGCTTAAACATAAAATGGTGTGTATTAATCTTAATAATACACAGTGTATTATTAAATACACAGTGTATTAAATAATACACAGTGTATTATTATTATTATTAAATAATACACAGTGTATCTTAAAGTGTAGTTTCCATGCATCCTGTAAGCCAAAATAAATAGCAAAGTGACAGTTTTCAAACTACAGATTAAGAGAGTTTATTCAGTTAAAGAACTGCTTTAGTCTTGGCTGCTTCCAGTTAATAGGATAAAAGGGCTGGGAAATGAAGATGAACTTTTTAAATGGCCTGTGAAAAGACAGTGTTATATAATTACTAAGCAAAGAACCTCAAACTCAAGCTGTACTAAATATTCTAATTCTTATTGATAGATCTGAAAGTAAATTATAACTGCAATTTGAATAATTGAAGTTTAAAAGCCTGATATCTAGGTTTAACATTTTTTAAGAGTTTAAATACTCCTGGAATAGTTTTTGTGGAGTTAACTTTTAATGATTTTACATCATTTTTTGAACATGCCTAATTTTCGTTTGAGGAAAAATTGAGTGTAAGAAAAGAAAACAACTCAATAGTCTTCAGTTTAGTTCTTACTTTGTATAACTTGAATTTCTTAGACTTAGGAGGGAACAGGAAGATAGTGAATGTATTGAAATATACTCTTTCCCCCATCTTCCTCATTGTCTTCTCTTTCCCGTCTCTAAATTTCCCCAATTATTTCTTATTAATGTGTAGTAACTTTCTGTTAGAATTGATTTGTGAAAATAATAAAAGGCCAGACAGACCTCTTGGGCATTTTATTACACTTTGGTTGTCTGTGAGCCAACCTTTTAATAATTGTGGGTCTTACTTGAGCTCCATTTTTCAGCTTGTCATAGTTTAAGAGTTTTATGACTAGGCTGCATATCCACCTGGGGTTTTGGATGTGACTACTAAGTTTTAGTGTTTGATTTATATTTGAGTTCATGTCTTTAGATAAAAGTGTCCATCTCCACTGTCTTCATTTTAGCAGCTCTGCTTGTTGCCTTTGGAATGTGCTTTAGTTTCTGTCAATTTGATTAAGAGGAGGCAAAAGAAAGTAAGGACTATTTGAAAAATGCTTTGTGCGACACAGATAGGGTAGGGAATCTTAGGGAGAGGGTATAGATGAGCACTGCTACAGAGAAGTTGTGGTAGGATGTGGTTATGTTTCATGCTGACCCATAGAGTGCCTTGAAGGGGTAATTGTGGGTCCAGAATCAGACTCAGGTTTGTAACCGCAGGAACTGGATTTATTTTAGTTCATCCAGAAAAAGTTAGTATCTTGAACATAGGTTCATGCCAATCAATTCAAAGGGTTATTTTTAACCTTATGATGTAGACCTGTACTGTCATAATAGCCTCGATTCACATATGGCAACTTAATTAAAATTAAATAAATTTAAAATCAGTTGCTTTGTTACCATAATCACATTTCAAGTGCTCAATAGCCATGTGTGGCTAGTGGTTACCTAGTAGACAGTGCAGGTAGGGGAATGTTTCCATTATTGCTGAAAGTTCTGTTGAGCAAGTTCTGTTGAGCAGCACTGGTCTTGAATGCCAATTTAATAATTTTTAAATAGTGAGTGACCGTATTATCTTTATGGTAACCATGCTACTTGTGCCTGTTACCCAGGACACCATTTTTCAAGGCAAGTTGCAAATTAAATTAGTCTTCAGGAGATTATTAATTTCTTAATCATGAAGGACCCTGAAGGAGCTAGAAAGCTTGTGAGATATTTCTCTCAGTTTGAGGAAATCTTTAAAGTTCTTTTCCTCTTTCTCTCTTGACATCATTTCTCTAGTTTCTTGAATATACTGTATGTTTTCAATAAACATTGACTAATTATCATGATCACAAAATAATCCTTTACAACTGAGACTAAGGTAACGAAGAAATTTTCTTGTTAAAAAATTTTATGAAATGAAATTGAGGCTATTTAAATTATTTTACAGTACTAATTGACCTGCTGAAATATTTACCCTTGAAAGTAAATATTTTACATAGAATGAACTGCATTGAATGAGTACTTGTCTTGAGGTATGAATTTAGAGGAGTTCACTGAGATTTTAAGTGTGTGGACAAGTCCTCTTTATCGCCACCATCATCACTTCTTCTTGTTGCTGATGCACTCCTAAATGTTGGAGATTTAAGAACTAGATTACCAGGTTGAAACTGTTATTATTAGTGACGTTATGAGTAATGCTAAAATAGTAATAATCACCTTGCATGTATAAACAGCATTAATTGCTGGGGTCCAGCCCCGGCTGATCCAAGGTATTCGAAGTGGGGACGGTGTCGGCGACCTATTTAATTATTTATTCATCAAAGATATAAAGAGTAATAGAATGAGAATAGGTCAGTAGGAAAATTCAGTGGAGAAAAGAGGCTGAGTAGCTTGGTTTACGCGGGGGACCAATAAAACTTCAAGACAAGAAGTTTGCACCACTTATGTAGGCTACAGGCGTCCTTCCGTTCTCCCGAAGGAGAGGAGACACTGAGGCCTCCCCGGTCGGATCTTAGAAGCCCAGGCATAATTAGTAAGCATGGTGGGTTCCGCGCTCCAGATGGAGACTCAGCCAGAGTGAGAGAGAGACATGGGGAGACCAGTCTTTCGAGGAACTGATCCCAATTCTTTATTTTCCATGGTCTACTTTTATACACTGAGATGTTATGCAAAAGTCACGTGGGGTCAGCAGTCCTGACTTTTATCAAAGTCAGGTGCTTCATACAAATGTATACAGAGGTCTCAGGGGTGTTACATCATCTTCTGGCCAGGGGGGCCTGCTGACAATTTATGACCCTCTCCTTGTGACAGCAGTCAGTCAACCAGGACACTTATTTCTCCAGGGGTGATTATTCTTAAACAGACACCACCCAAATAAAGTTACATTCCTATAGGGTGAGGGTGTAGTGGGTTTTAATTAAGGAAAGAATTTACTTAGCCTAAGGTCTAACATGATTAATATCAAAGGTTAATACTTATTTCTTCTATATATTCATTAATGTGTATAAGGGCAGGGGATGTGGAGACTTAGCAGTAAACATTGGCTCAACAAATGAAAATCCCTTCACCAATACAATTTCTAATCAGCCCATTATACTTATACTAATGGTTTTCTAACTTCTCTAAAGAACCTGTTTTTAGAAGGTTTAAAGCATCTCGTGCCTCTCACAGTTGAGAGGCTGTGAGCAATCACATGTGGCCGGACAAGCCTGTCAGGCAGGCTAGAGAACCTTCAGAGGAGTTTGTAGGTTGAAACATTCCTATCACACCCAGGAATTATTATTAACTGGAGCTCTAAGTTAACTCCTTCTCCGAAAGAGGTGGTGGGGGACAGCCCCCCGTAAAGTCAGAGGTGTAGGGGAGAGCGCAAAGTAGTAAAGTAGGCAGGCTCTGGTTATGGGGGTAGATGCTTGAGGATTTCCAGGGGGACTCCTGAGGCTCGATCCCGCCTTTGCGTATGTCGAGCCTCCTTCCTCATGACCTTTGCCATGGGCGGAGTGCCTCACGCGGCCCCCAACAATTAATAGCTCTAAAACCCTTGAGCATGGATCAGGAACTAAAATGGAGACTGTTTTTCATTCAAATTCCAATTGTGTCTTGTTCACTTGTGATATTAGATAGCTACTTAACCTTTACGAAGTCATGAATTCCTCATCTATAAATAGGAGTAATTATTATATCTACTTTTTTGAGTTTCTATGAAGACTAGATATAAATGAGGTTAAATAAATAGTTAAAGGATTTAACATATTATGGGACAGTTGTTCAGTCGCTAAGTCATGTCTGACACTTTGTGACCCTGTGGACTACAGCACGCCAGGCTTCCCTGTCGTTCACTATCTCCCAGAGTTTGCTCAAACTCATGTCCATTGAGTTGGTGATGCCATCCAACCATCTTACCTCTATTGCTCCCTTCTCCTCCTGCCCTCAATCTTTACCAGCATCAGGGTCTTTTCCAGTGAGTTGGCTCTTTGCCTCAAATGGCAAAACTGTTGAGACTTCAGCTTCAGCATTAGTCCTTCGGATGAATATTCAGGGTTGATTTCCTTTAGGATTGACTGGTTTGATCTCCTTGCAGTCCAAGGGACTCCCAAAAGTCTTCTCCAGCACTACAGTTCAAAAGCATCAATTCTTGGTCACTCAGCCTTCTTTATGGTCCAGCTCTCACATCTGTACATGACTACTAGAAAAACTAAGTGTGTTAGTCACTTAGTCACATCTGACTCTGACCACAGAGACTGTAGCCCTCCAGGCTTCTCTGCACATGGAATTCTCCAGGCAAGAATACTGGAGTGGGTGGCCATTCCCTTCTTCAGAGAATCTTCCTGACCCAAGGTTTGAACCCATGTCTCCCGGGATTGCAGGAGGATTCTCTACCGTCTGAGCCACCAGGGAATCCCAGAAAAACCATAGCTTTGACTATACAGCCTTTTGTCAGAAAAGTAGTATCTCTGCTTTTTAATATGCTATCTAGGTTTTTCATAGCTTTATTTCCAAGGAGCAAGTATCTTTTAATTTCATGGCTACAGTCACCTTCCGCAGTGATTTTGGAGCACAAGAAAATAAAGTCTATCACTATTTCTACTTTTCCTCGGTTTGCCATCAAGTAATGATGCTGGATGCCATGATCTTAGTTTTTTGAAAGTTGTTGCTTTTCCACTCTCCTCTTTCACCTTTATCAAGAGGCTCTTCAGTTGTTCTTCCTTTTCTGCCATTAGGGTGGCATCCTGCATATCTGAGGTTGTTGATATTTCTTCTGACAATCTTAATACCAGCGTGTGATTCATCCAGCTTGGCTTCCCTGGTGGCTCAGATGATAAAGAATCTGTCTGCAATGCAGGAGACCTGGGTTCGATCCCTGGATTGGCAAGATCCCCTGAAGGAGGCCATGACAGCCCACTCCACTCTACTTGCCAGGAGAATCCTCATGGACAGGGGAGCCTGGCGGGCTACAGTCCAAGGGGTTGCAAAGAGTGGGACACGGCTGAGCAACTAAGCACACAGCACATTCTGCATAGAAGTTAAACAAGCATAGTGACACTCACTGTATAGCCTGTTGTACTCCATTGCCAGTTTAGAACCAGAACATTGTTCCATGTCTCATTTTAACTGTTGCTTTTTTACCCGCATATAGGTTTCTCAGGAGACAAGTAACATGGTCTGGTACTCCCATCTCTAAGAATTTCCCACAGTTTGTTGTGATCCACACAAAGGCTTTAGTGTAGTCAGTGAAGGAAAAGTAGATGGTTTTCTGGAATTTCCTTGGTTTTTCTACAATCCAGTGAATGTTGGCAATTTGATCTCTAGTTCCTCTGCCTTTTCTAATTCTAGCTTGTACATCTGGAAGGTCTCAGTTCACATACTCCTAAAACCTAGTTTGAAAGAGTTCAAGCATAACCTTGCTGACATGTGAAATGAACGTAATCGTGTGTTAGTTTGAACCTTCTTTGGCATTGCCCTTCTTTGGGATTGGAATGGACACTGACCTTTTCCAGTCCTGTGGCCACTGTTAAGTTTCCCAAATTTGCTGACATGTTGAATGTAGCCCTTTAACAGCATCTTAGGATTTTAAATAGCTCTGCTCAGATGCCATCACCTCCACCAGCTTGTTCGTAGTAGTGCTTCTTAGACAGTACTGAGCACTCATAAATGTTAGCTGTTGTTATTTGATCTTATTTGCTTTGCTTTCATTTGAATCTAACAAGTGTAATGATTGGCTTTGTAATATACACTGTTTTTATTCTCATGAAATGTACATTGTTTTTAAACTCCTGAAAGGATGGAAGCTTAGAGAAGTTAAGTGCTGTATTTTAATGATTCAAGTAAACAAAAAATTGTTTTACCAGGACCTGAAATCAGGTCTTTAAATCCTTTTTATAAATACCTTTCTAAAAATAAGTATCAGTGTCATGTTTTAGATTTAGGGTTGTGAAGAATTAGTTTGCGTAGAGAATGTTAAAAAATAGAGACATTACTTTGCCAACAAAGGTCCGTCTAGTCAAGGCAATGGCTTTCCCAGTAATCATGTATGGATGTGAGAGTTGGACTATAAAGAAAGCTGAGCACTGAAGAATTGATGCTTTTGAACTGTGGTGTTGGAGAAGACTCTTAAGCGTCCTTTGACTGCAAGGAGATCCAACTAGTCCATCCTAAAGGAAATCAGTCCTGAATATTAGTTGTAAAGATTGATGCTGAAGCTGAAACTCCAATACTTTGGCCACCTGATGTGAAGAACTGACTTATTTGAAAGGACCCTGATGCTGGTAAAGACTGAAGGCAGGAGGAGAAGGGGACGACAGAGGATGAGATGGTTGGGTGGCATCACTGACTCAATGGACATGAGTTTGAGCAAACTCTAGGAATTGGTGAAGGACAGGGAAGCCTGGTGTGATGCAGTCCATGGGATTGCAAGGAGTTGGACATGACTGAGCAACTGAACTGAACTGAGAGAATTTCATTATTTTCAAGAATGTTAAAGTTGAAAGGTAGAAGAGGCAGAGTATGAAATGAAAAAATGTAATTGGTTGGCCTTAATGTTTGTTTGTTTTTTTTCTGTAAGATGGCTCTTGCTTGTCTTTAACTTCATTCAGAACAATTTTGCTAGATTATATTGAGACAGCAGTCATATCAGTGTGCATTTAAAAAAAAAGCAAACTTTTATTTTCTTTTGGCAACATGTCCCTTTATCTGGTTTTTAATTTTTTAAATTATGAAAAAGTAAGCCACTAGATCCCACCCAGTATGTATAGGATTTGATTTTATTGTGATCCTACCGTTTCATTGTGGCTTCACCTTTTTCTTGGAATATAGGGTATCTTTTTGTGTGTGGTTTCCAGGGTCCTTCTGTTGATGGTTGTTCAATAGCTAGTTGGGATTTGGGGGCTCTCACAGGAGGAGATGAGCATACTTCCTTTAACTACACCATCTTGATTTGATCTCTTTTTTAAAAAAAGCTTTTATTCAAAATTGGTGAGTTTTTGTGTAGCCATTTTAATAGTGAAGATGAAGGGAAAAAAGTAACATTTTCAGCTTATTATGCTTTAGTTTTTCAAGAAAAGTAAAAATGCAACTGAAACACACACACAAAAAGATTGTGTAGTGGATGGAGAAGGGGCTGTGACTGAGCAAACATGTCAGAAGTGGTTTGCAGTGTTGCATGCTGCAAATTTCTCACTAAAGGATTCTCCAAAGTCAGCTAGACCAGTTAAAGTTGATAGTGATAAAATTCAGACATTATTTGAGTACAGTCAATGCAGGAGATAGCCTGTACTCAGGAGAGAGCCAACACACAGAAAATATCCATATCAAGCATTGAAAATCATCTGCATCAGCATGGTCATGTTAATCACATTGATGTTTGACTTTCACATTAAAAAAAACCCTTCTTGACTATATCTTATATGCTATTTTCTACTGAAGTGAATGACAGTGTTTCGTTTTTAAAACAAATTGTGATAGGCAATGACAAATTCATACTGTACAATAGTGTAGAACAGAAGAGATCATGGGGCAAGTGAAGTGAACCACCACCAACCACATCAAAGACCTGCCTTCGTCCAAAGAAAGTAATGCTGTGTATATGGTGGGATTGGAAGGGAGTGCTCTATTATAAGCTCCTTCTGGAAAACCGAACGATTAGTTTTGCTCCCAGTTACACCAACTGAAGGCAGCCCTTTATAAAAAGTGTCAGAATTAGTCAACAGAAAATGCATAATCTCCATCAGGATATTGCAAGATTGTATGTTTCTTTGATGACAGACAAAGGCTGTTAAAGCTTGGCTGGGAAGTTCTGAGTCATCTGTGGTATTCATCTTTGGATTTCCATTTATTTTGGTATTTACACAATTCTATTAGTGGAAACATTTCAGTTCCCTGGAAGACTATAGAAAGGGCACTTGGAACAGTTCTTTGCTTATGAAGATAAGGTATTTGGGGAAGATGGAGTTAAGAAGTTGCCTTTAAAATGGCAAAAGGTAGTAGAACAAAATGGTGAATACATTGTTCGGTAAAGTTCATGGTGAAAATGAAAAATGAGGTCTTTTATTTTTACTGAAGGAACTTTTTGGCCAACCCTGATATATTCCTATAGGTCCTCAGGTATAGCATAGAAGATGGTGAGTCAAGAAACAGTGACTTTGCTGTGGTGAGTGAGCAAATAAATATCTGTGCTATAAATGAACTGTCCTTAACCAAAGACTTCCCGGGTGGCCCAGACGGTAAAAGCGTCTGCCTACAAAGCGGGAGACCCAGGTTCGATCCCTGGGTTGGGAAGATCCTCTGGAGAAGACAATGGCAACCCACTCCAGTATTCTTGCCTGGAAAATCCCATGGGCAGAGGAGCCTAGTGGGCTTCAGTTCACAGGGTTGCAAAGTCGGACAGGACTAACTGAGCATGCACGCACATATCTTTATTGATTCATCTGTAGATGAACACTACTGTGTTTTGGCTGTTGTAAATAGTGCTGCTATGAACCTTGGGGTGCATGTATCTCTTTGAACTAGTTTTCATCTTTTCTGGATACATGACCAGGAGTGGGATTGCTGAATTATCTGGTAACTCTTATTTTTAGTTTTCTAAAGCACTTGTGATGTTTTCCATAGTGGCCACACCAATTTACCTGTCCACCAGCACCTTTTCTCTACACCCTCTCCAGCATTTATTATTTGTAGACTTTTTGATGATGACCATTAGATTGGTGTGAGGTAATTTATTATTGTAGTTTTGATTTGCATTTCTCTAATAATTAGCAGTGGTAAGTATCTTTTCATGTGCCTGTTGGCTCTCTTTATGTCTTCTCTAGAGAAATGTCTGTTTAGGTCTTCTTCCTGTTTTTTGACTGGATTGTTTGGGGTTTTTTGAAGCTATATGAGCTGTTTGTACATTTTGGAAATTAAGCACATCATTTGTAAATATTTTCTCCCATAGTTTGTCATTTCATTTTGCTTATGATTTTCTTCACTGTATAAAAGCTTTCAAATTTAATCTGTCCCAATAGTTTACTTTTGCTTTTATTTCTTTTGCTTTGGGAGACTGATCTAAGAAAGGACTGCTATGACTTAATGTCAGAGAAAGTTTTGCCTACAGTCTCTTCCAGGAGTTTTATAGTGTCATGTCTTATAATTAAATCTTCAAGCCATTTTGAGTTTTATTTTTGTGTTTGATGTGAGGGAGTGTGCTAACTTCAGTGATTTACATATGGCTGAAAGGACACTTTTTTTCATGTGAAGAGATCTAATCAAGGACAGACATTGCAAAGAATACCAACTTTCCCCCCAAAAGCCCTAAAATAGCTCAGGTGGTAAAGAATCTGCCTGCAGTGCAGGAGACCTGGGTTTGATTCCTGAGTCGGGACGATCCCCTGGAGAAGGAAATGGCAACCCACTCCAGTATTCTTGCCTGGAGAATCCCATGGACAGAGGAGCCTGGCAGGCTATAGTCCATGGGGTCACAAGAGTTGGACATGACTTAGTGAATAAACCAAACCTAAGAACTTTGTGTTATATTTTGAAAATGATTAATTACATAATCATAATGAGGGAGACAGATCATTAATAGGTCCTATTGAATAATTTATTTTCTTAAACTAATTTTATCTAGAATATCAGTTTATTCACAAAGCTACTTCAAGGTAGAAATATGTTCAGAAACCAAGAAAAATATGCTTAATCAGCTTGCTATACTATAGAGAAAATAGTCTCTTTTCTTTTCAGAACAGCTGAAAAATATCATGATGATGATGACACTGTTATGATTCCTATAATTCACAGAGAGAATGGAGTCCAACTGACCACATTATATCAATGAAAAATGTTCACAAACACAGAAATACTTGGCTAGTCATTGATCCACTGTGAGAGCTATAAATCAGGGGTTTTGACTGCCAGTCTTTCTACGGGGTTTTAATGTACCTTAGTCAGTCAGTTTAGTTGCTCAGTTGTGTTCAGCTCTTTGCGACCCCATGGAGTGCAGCACACCAGGCTTGCCTGTTCATCACCAACTCCCAGAACTTACTCAAACTCATTACTATTTAAATCTTCCATAAATTTTGTTCTATTAATTTTAAAAGCATAAAATTAAAGGTAATGCTTTTAATTATCAAACCATGTCTCTGAAAATTCCATGTTTCTCATTTCTCTAAAATCTAACTGCAAATATCATGATGTGGATATTGGTTTAAAAACCCATGTAAATTATCACTTTGATAATCTGTTCTTCAATTTATAAACAAAAATGATACCTAGCTTATAAATCACATTTCAAAAATCAAAACATTTGCCAAATTTCAGTCAGTCAGTCAGTTTATTCACTCAGTCATTTCTGAGTCTTTGTGACCCCACGGACTGCAGCATGCCAGGCTTACCTGTCCATCACCAAATCCCGGAGCCTGCTCAAACTCATGTCCATTGAGTCAGTGATGCCATCCAACCATTTCATCCTCTGTTGTCCCCTTCTCCTCTTGCCTTCAATCTTTCCCAGCATCAGGGTCTTTTCCAATGGGTTAGTTCTTCACATGTAGTGGCCAAAGTATTGGAGTTTCAGCTTCAGCATCAGTCCTTCCAATGAATATTCAGAATTGATTTCCTTTAGGATGAACAGGTTGGATCTCCTTGCTGTCCAAGGGACTCTTAAGAGTCTTCTCCAACACCACAGTTCAAAAGCAACAATTCTTCGGTGCTCAGCTTTTTTTTATAGTCCAACTCTCACATCCATACACGACTACTGGAAAAACCACAGCTTTGACTAGATGGACCTTTGTTGGCAAAGTAACATCTCTGCTTTTTAATGTGCTCTCTAGGTTGGTCATAACTTTTCTTCCATGGAGCAAGTGTCTTTTAATTTTATGGCTGCAGTTATCATCTGCAGTGATTTTGGAGCCGTCCACAATAAAGTCTGTCACTGTTTCCATTATTTCTCCCTCTATTTGCCATGAAGTGATGGGACCAGATTCCATGATCTTAGTTTTCTGAATGTTGAGTTTTAAGCCAACTTTTTCACTCCACTCTTTCACTTTCATCAAGAGGCTCTTTAATTCTTCTTTGCTTTCTGCCATGTTTTCTAATATATTCCCTCCTTGCTCTAGATTCCTCTAACATCAATAGAAGATAAGCAAATAATGTTTGATTCTGGTTTCAGTCATGTGAAAGACTAAGATAAACTGAGAATCCTCCCACAACAAATTGCTAATAATATGAAGTAACAGTAAAATAAGTATGACAATTTGGGAAGCCCTACAGAAGATCAGTTTGCAATCTAAAATTACAAACCGATGAAAGCTAAAGTCAGTAATTATAACAAACAACTGGAATATATCCACCAAAAATTCAGATAGTAAAATACTGAAAGGATAATTTAAAAATAAAACAATAATATAAAACTAAAAAACATAAATCAAGGGATCAAAACATAAAAACCAAGGTACTATTTGCTACTATAGCTGTATAGTGAGCCCTTTATTCTCCTTTTTTCAAACTCAGGTGGTTTTATAAGCTAGATGTATAAAACCTGCTGAGATCAGTATGACTATGAACTTGAAAAGGAAAGTGAAAGAAAGGAAAATTAGACACTTATCACTTATAGATGGTAAATTTCAGCAGAAAATTAGAAAACTGAATCAAGCAATTAAAAATACATCATGCCCAAACGTGATTTATTCCAAGAATGTTTACATAAAAGCAGTTTGGGGCTTCCCTTGGGGCTTAGACGATAAAGAATCTGCCTGCAATGCGGGAGACCCATGTTCAATCCCTGGGTTGGGAAGATCCCCTGGAGAAGGAAATGGCAATCCCCTTCAGTTTTCTAGCCTAGAGAATTCCATGGACAGAGGAGCCTGGTGGGTTACAGTCCATGGGGTTGTAGAGAGTTGGACACAACTGAGTGACTACACTTTTTACTTTTCAGAAGCAGTTTAACACAGGATATCTGTTATTGTACCTTATTATTATATTATTGAGTGTTTCAGTTTAGTTCAGTTGCTCAGTTGTGTCTGACTCTTTATGACCCCGTGAACCCCAGCACTCCAGGCCTCCCTGTCCATCACCAACTCCTGGAGTCCACCCAGACCCATGTCCATTGAGTCGGTGATGCCATCCAACCATCTCATCCTCTGTCATCCCCTTCTCCTCCTGCCCTCAATCTTTCCCAGCATCAGGGTCTTTTCCAATGAATCAGCTCTTCGCATTGAGTGTTTCAGGGGTCCCCCAAAATGAGATGATGAAATCACAGGACTCAGAGGGAGTTGTAATCACAGCTAAGATTGATTATAAGCAACACACTAAGTATATACAACTAGATGGTTCAGTTAGGTAAAAAGGTGTAGTGGGGTCTGGAGAAATCCATATACAGGCTTTCTATTCTTCCCCTTCCCACCCCAGGAAGAGACTCACTTGATAGTGCTGCTTTCTCCAGAAACTAAAATGAAGCCTTTTAGAAAAAAGGCCTTTGAGACTCAGAAATTGGGGGTTTTACTGGGGGTCTGGTCACACAGACATTCTTTGCCCTCAACTGCAAAAATTCTAGCCTTCCAGAAAGAGAGCAGGTGCTCACCATAA
Source organism: Bubalus kerabau (assembly GCF_029407905.1). Classification (NCBI taxonomy): domain Eukaryota; kingdom Metazoa; phylum Chordata; class Mammalia; order Artiodactyla; family Bovidae; genus Bubalus; species Bubalus kerabau. The sequence continues at coordinate 17,144,413 of NC_073644.1, read as the reverse complement.
ATCACAGTGTATGAAAAGCCATGCCACAGTGAAACATCTATACCAGTTAGGGAATGTTTCAGAAGTCAGATTTTCACACATTGACCAGGGCCGTCTTTGCAAGCAGGTCCTTCTAAAATTAGAGCTTCAAGCCCACTGTGTTAAATATCTCCTGCATATTAAAGGAGAAAATAACATACGGTCGGAAGGATCCCCAGTCTTACCAATTTTTTGGTAAACTTCAACAAACATTCATAGTTTTGGTAAATTAAAATATGACTTTCTTAACCTGATATAAGAAATGGACCAAAAACTGATAACAAACATCTTACCAAATGATTAAATGTAAGACACGTTTTCATTAAAGTCAGGAACAAAATAAGGATGCTTCTACTACTGCTCGGGTTAGACACTGTACCAGAGTTTCTTGTGCTAGTCAGTATAAGGAAACTGTATATATAGAGGTAAGGGATAGGAATTATTTACAGATGATGATCATATAGAAAAGTCAAAAGAACTGTTAGACAAACTGTTACAAATAATTAGTCAAGAAATGTTAAATACAAGATTAATTAAGCAGACATCAGTTAACTATTCCAAAGTTTCTATCACCAATCTAAAAATACAATGTTTAAAGAATATTTGCAGTAGTAAGAAAAACTACATGAAATTTAGAAATAAACCATCAGGAAAGGTATTGATTTTCATCTTGGAAATTCAGCAATTACATGCTTAGATTTCTACACTAAAAAAACCCATGGGCATAAGGAGATACATACTTATTCACTTTAGCCCTGATAATAACACAAAATGTTGAGCTTGTTGGAAGAATAAATGATACATTTACTCATATTGGGATACTCTACAGCAATTTAAATGAAAGCATTTGAGTTGTGTAGATTAACACAGATACATCTCAAAAACAGCATTAAGTTTAAAAAAGCAAATTCAAAGAATGAGGGAAGTCTTTACAAATACCTTTGGTTTGCTTTTTTTTTAATCTTTTTTGAAAAGAGTGAAAGAAGACAAACTCTTAATACATGTTCAGTTTTGACAGTGAATACATGGATGTTTATTACATTATTCTTCATACTTTGTTTTATAATAAAAATCAAAAATTTAACTGCGTACATAATTTTAAAACTCAGGCATTTAACTTTGCAGAACTGGGGAAACAATAAATAATAATATTAAGTCAACCAGTGTGTTTATACCACCTCTTTACACACATCTTGGAATTCATTTACCACTTAGTGAAATTATTTGGTTAATTCCCTCACACTGAAAAGCATTTTGATGAAAAAGATCAAAGTCAACTAACTCAATTAGATTGTCTAACACACTACTTTTTCAGTGTGCTTTTAGTGGGAAGGGAGGAAGAATGGTTGGGAGGGGAAGGAGAGAAGGAGGAAAAATATGAATATTCTGTTATCCTTAGGGATTTTTCCTTCCAAATGTCAAGTCTCTGTAAAATTATTCAAAACTGTAAAACTTGTTTAGTGGCACCATTGATGTCATCAAAAGTACCTCAGCTATAAGTTTTTGTATAAGTAGTATGTGTAACTTTTAAAAATAGCATATTGGTTTTGATTCTGTTGGCTTTTTTTCTGTCATAAAAGAATGTGGGAATCTCTTACAAATTTATTCCTGATACATGGTAGAATGTTTTTTATCAGTCACTTTGATTTGCTTACTTATGTCTAAGATTGTCAAAACTTTTAGATTTGTATTGAAATTGATGGTAGCAAGTAGACTAAATTCATTTTTGCCAGTGAAAGATTAAGCCCTAAAAGAATATCGTTTTATGTTCTGTAAATCTATTGTCTGTCTTCACAGCTATAGTTTTTGCCAGAAAACTACACAATAATATACTTTTAAGACTAATCTCTGAGAAGTTAAATTGAAAACAACTTTTATGAGACAAATACCACTCGTCCTGAATAAGATGCACATGTAAAATTTCAAAGTAAAATTGAAAATCTGTGGCTAAGGAAATTAATCAGGAAAGTAGAAGAAACTCCTTGTCTTGTAAGAATTAAGTACCGTAGGTGTGTATGCAAACTCTTAACATACAGACATACCTCCTTTTTAAATCTCAGTTCAAGTGAATTCTTATATACAAATATACAACTATATTTTTTTCTTCAATTGTAAATTACTGTGTAACTTGTGTTTTATTTGAAACAGATTTGACACATTAAAAAATTATTAAAGAATCATACTGTTTAACAATTGAAATCTATATCAGTGAGCCATAGTGCATCCTACAAATATTGATAGATTAGCTGACCAATAATGATTTTCTGTTTAGTGAGTACTTCTGCTCAGTTCTAGTCTAGGCTTAGTAAAATTTTCCTGTTAAAAAGAGTTATATTATAACATTTAAATGAGAGGATTTAGATGAATCAGATATGCTGCTGCTGCTGCTGCTAAGTCGCTTCAGTCATGTCCGACTCTGTGCGACCCCATAGACGGCAGCCCACCAGGCTCCCCTGTCCTTGGGATTCTCCAGCCAAGAACACTGGAGTGGGTTGTCATTTCCTTCTCGAATGCATGAAAGTGAAAAGTGAAAGTGAAGTCACTCAGTCGTGTCCTACTCTTCGCGACCCCATGGACTGAAGCCTACCAGGCTCCTCCACCCATGGGATTTTCCAATCAGATATGAAGTAGTTGAATAAACACAACCCTTTATCATCATGGTGGAAAAAAATCATCTTGGATTTGGTAGTTCCAGCCTTTTTTATTGGGCAATATTCCTGTAAATGTGTCAAGAGAGCAATTTCTGAACATTCACATAGGCTGTCTGAATCTGGAAGTTTTCTGTCTGGTGATGAGAGTAGACTGGGGTGGGGCGGGTGTTGTTTATTTTTTCAGAGGGGGAAAAAAATACAGCTTTGTCACTTTTTTTCTCCTTAGGTTTCCTGAAAAAGCATCAGTGTATCTGACCCAAGCATCACCTGTTGTGTAGTTACTTACTTTGGAAAAGCCACCTATCTTGTAACCCCCCTCTTAAAGTTTCTCGATGTGAGTAAAGTTTGAAACCTTAAACCTATACACTTTGCTGTATAGGTGGTTTTATTAACCATAAGGCAGCAGCATCATTTTATTTATATGGGTTTTTAGTTGGATCTAGTTGAAAGGCCCTTGGAAGAAGTAATTTAAGAGAGAATAATTACGTTAATACCTGGGTTTCATTTCATGTGTTTGAGGTAAATTAATCAGATTGATCCTTATTCTTTGAGTTTATTATGAAGCAAAATAACCTTATTAGCATCATCTTGATAAATGCTCATCTTTTGTGGTTTTCTCAACAGAATTTTCTCCACAATTATTTTAAAAGTAAGTTTAGTTTTTAAGTAACATTACAAGATAATGTACATCTATACTAGTAAAAGATTGTTAAAGTACAAAGACTGTAAAAATCACCTCCAATTCTTTACCCACAATAGTCACCATTATTAATATTTTAGTTAATATACTTTTGGTAAATAAATGTATATATCTATGTAATATATGAATGTATATATTTATTTTTAATTTGGAATCATATTATGTGTGTTTAAATGAATGGTGTTTCAGAATTGTTCCAGGTCATTTAAGATGCTTTCATGGCATAATTTGTAAAGACTGTAGGATTTTGTGTAATGTGCTGCTGCTGCTGCTAAGTCGCTTCAGTCGTGTCCGACTCTGTGCGACCCCATAGACGGCAGCCCACCAGGCTCCCCCATCCCTGGGATTCTCCAGGCAAGAACACTGGAGTGGGTTGCCATTTCCTTCTCCAATGCATGAAAGTGAAAAGTGAAAGTGAAGTTGCTCAGTCGTCTCCAATTCTTGGCAACCCCATGGACTGCAGCCCACCAGGCTCCTCCGCCCATGGGATTTTCCAGGCAAGAGTACTGGAGTGGGGTGTCATTGCCTTGGATATGCCATAATTTGTTTCAGCACTCCTCTATGGTTGGCTATTCAAACTATTTGCAATTCTATGTGGTTGTTAAGCCTTTATCCACTTTAAATTTTCTCTAGCTTGAACATAGAAAGCGAGAATTATTCTTCAGGTTGTTTTTATGTGGCTTGTTTGATATGTGTTCATATGCTGTATTTCCATATTATCAGACATAGTCATAGGGTTATGTGGGGGCTTAAAACCAGGATCACAGCTATATATTAAACTTTGTAAATTATTATATCTTCTCTTGTAAAGCAACAAAGCCAACCATTTTCTCGCCAGCTGAGTCTCTCTCTTCCTGTTTACCTCCCTACAGATTCCTAGGCAGATTTGAAATGGATAAAAGTTTTTCAGTTATTTTTACTCTCCCCTTTCTTCCTTCATTTAAGCAGAGACTTGAAGGATAAGGAGTGAGTCAACAAACAGGATGGAATCTTCCTTGCAGAGGAAACAGCTTTATTTGTCAGGATATCAGAGAGCTTGCCAGTCTCCTCTGTCCATGGAATTACCCAAGCAAGAATACTGGAATAGGTTGCCATTTCCTACTCCATGGGATCTTCCTGGCCCAGCAATCGAACCCATGTCTCTTGTTTCTCCTTGGTAGGAGGGTTCTTTACCACTGAGTCACCTGGGAAGCCCCCTTCTTCCTTGAGGCTATAAGAGTATTGTTTACTATAAGGAAAAATCCAGATCATGGTGAACCTCAAGAAAACTGATTCCCAGTAATCATCTTATGTATATATTGATCTTACTATTCTCCACTTTGACGAGGACTTGATTTACCTAAATATTCAGTGAGGGCTACCATTCTGGTCTCTCTTTGGTACCTAGACACATCAGGCTCTCTGATGTCCTAACAAGTAAAGCTGTTTCCTCTTCATGGAAGATTTCATCCTGTTTGTTTGACTCATTTCTTATCCTTCAAGTCTCTGCTTAAGTGTTACGTGCCTGAGAGGCCTTCTCAAGAACCCCCATTATTTTCTGTCAGTCACCCTGTTCATGACTTTAATATTACTGTTTAAGTTTGTGTATCTGATGCTGAAGCTCCAGCTTTGACCACCTGATGCGAAGAGCTGATTTACTGGAAAAGACCCCGATGCTGAGAAAGAGTGAGGACAGGAGGAGAAGGGGGCAGCAGGATGAGATGGTTGGATGGCATCACATTCAATGGACATGAGTCTGAGCAAACTCCGGAGATACGCAGGACAGGGAAACCTGACTTGCTGCAGTCCACGGGGTTCCCAAAGAGTCAGTCAGACATGACTTAGCAACTGAAAAACACAGACATATAAGCATTTATCATATGGACATACAGGCATTATCATATATATAACTCACCCCTATCTTAAGTTCTTTAAGGCAGATAATTTGCTTCTGTTATCTCCAGAGTGGAGGACCCTGATGGAAGTTTGTAACTTAAAACAACAAACTAACATATATTCATGTTGAAATTATTTAAGTACTAGAGAAAAGTGACTAAGAGCATGAACATTCTTTTCTCCAGCTTCCTTTTGAGTGTCACTTCCTCCTCCTTGCCCCTCATTCACTCCCCAAAGCTCTTGAACAGAATTGCAGAGTATACAAGCATTTATTTTGTGTTATGTCACCCTTTCACTTAGAATTCCTGCCAATAAATGTAAATAATTGAATGAATAAATGCTAGGTTCTGTCAACCATTCATAGCTCCAGCACTCAAGAAGCTTATGGTCTAGTAGGGTAGATATGCATAAGGAGCAATGACTTGTGAGTTGTGGTAATCGTGGAAGTGTGTGTTCCCAGGGATAGCTATCCGGCTTGACATTCTTTTTCCCTGATGTTCTTCCTCTATATACAGTGTAGCAAGCTGGCCTACTTCTAAGTTCTCTTCTTGGTACTTGTATTGAATACATACTCACCTGAAGCATCTTCCTTAAGCATATATCTGTCCTCGCATTAAATCTGATATACATTATTTGTACTCCAAGCAGTTTCCTATAATGTTTTTATTTGGTTCTTACAGAGTCTTTTATTTAAATAGCTTTTAAAACCACTTGATGTTTAATTCTTAGTTAAGTTCAGTTCAGTTGCTCAGTCGTGTCCGACTCTTTGCGACCCCATGAATCGCAGCACACCAGGCCTCCCTGTCCATCACCAACTCCTGGAGTTCACTCAGACTCAACGTCCATCGAGTCAGTTATGCCATCCAGCCATCTCATCCTCTGTCATCCCCTTCTCCTCCTTTGGTGGGAGGAATTGCCCCCAATCCCTTGCCCCCAATCCCTCCCAGAGTCAGAGTCTTTTCCAGTGAGTCAACTCTTCGCATGAGGTGGCCAAAGTACTGGAGTTTCAGCTTTAGCATCATTCCTTCCAAAGAAATCCCAGGGCTGATCTCCTTCAGAATGGACTGGTTGGATCTCCTTGCAGTCCAAGGGACTCTCAAGAGTCTTCTCCAACACCACAGTTCAAAAGCATCAATTCTTCTGTGCTCAGCCCTCTTCACAGTCCAACTTTCACATCCATACATGACCACAGGAAGAACCATATCCTTGACTAGACGGACCTTTGTTGGCAAAGAAATGTCTCTGCTTTTGAATATGTTATCTAGGTTGGACATAACTTTCCTTCCAGGAGTAAGCGTCTTTTAATTTCATGGCTGCAGTCACCATCTGCAGTGATTTTGGAGCCCCCCAAAATAAAGTCTGACACTGTTTCCACTGTTTCCCCATCTAGTTAAGTTAGAGCTCAATAATGATACTATTATTTCTGTGACAGTGGGCTTCTTTTCCAACCTCTATATGATTTCTTGTGAATTCTGTAGAAATCTATGTTTCTTAAAAAGAAAGAATGACTCTTACTGATACCTTGACCTGGCCGCTTTTTAGGATGAGCACCTTGGTGAGGATTGTATCTTCACAAGCAATTTGAGACAGATTGCACTAGTTTCACCCTGCTGTTTAACAGAATGCAGGTTTTCTCACCTAGGAGATCTAGGTCATTGACATTTCAGACCCTAAATGAAATCTAAATTGTTCAAGTTCATTATTGGTCTTCATTATTTCTAGATATTCTCAGACTGGAAACAACTGGAAGCTGCTTCGGACTGGTGAAAACCACCCAAGTCTGTCTACATAGTCATCAGCACCTGTAGAGATGAAGTGACATAGATTATGGGCTAATAACAGCTGCTTACAATATGCACAGTGCTTTATAGTTTTCTAAAGTTTTAGTAAATTTTTCATCTAATATTAAATTATTTAATCTGCATCGTGTCTTACAGGCCTTATGGTCTGGAGAACTGAAATGGGTGGCTGGAGTTAGCATGTCAGTTGGAGAGTTGTAGGAACTTATTTTGGAGAAGGCAAGGCCTAATCATTTAGTAACTGTGATAGATTCTAGACTTTACTTGATGCCTAAAGTCCATTTACGAGCTAGCTTTGCCATCTTCAGATTCTCTCCTCTTGCTCATTTGCAATTGAGCAATTTGTTTTATGCTTATATTATCTAGTAAGTGCTGTAGTAGCTAGTTTCCAAAGATGACCGTCAGTGAAAGAAACATGCTTCACAATGCTCATGCTTTCACGTTGGATCTGCACTTAACTCTGTGACTCATTTTAACTAACATGATGCAGCTGAAGTGATGCTTGCCTGTTCCAGAACTGAACTAACTTTAAGACAATCTGAAGGCTTTTGTTTTTGCACTTTGAGGAGTAATGAGCCACCATGTAAGAAGTCTGGTTGCCTTGTTGGAGTTTCTGTGTTGAAAGACTACTTGAAGAGGGAGCAGCACTGAGAATGCCTTCAGAAAGATAGAGGCCCCCACCACCCTGGTTTCCCAGCTGAGCTCACCCTTTCCCACAAAGGTGTTAGAATTGTGAGCGAAGCAGTCTTGGACAGTCCAGCTCCAGCCATCACATGAGAGACTGTTAGACTAATTAAAAAAATGCAGAATTCCTCAAGAAAATGACTTCTTGATGTCTCCACATATTGTTGTTCAGTTGCTCAGTTGTGTTTGACTCTTTGTGACCCCATGGACTGCAGCACACCAGGCTTTCCTGTCCTTCACTATCTCCTTGAGCTTGCTTAAACTCATGTTCATTGAGTCGGTGATGCCATCCAACCATGTCATCCTGTCGCCCCCTTCTCCTGCTTGCAATCATTCTCAGTATCAAGATCTTTTCCTATGAATTGGCTCCTCACGTAACACTCAAAGTATTGGAGCGTCATCTTCACAGTCCTTCAAATGAATATTCAGGGTTGGTTTCCTTTAGGATGAACTGGGTTTGATCTCCTTGCTGTCGAAGGGACTCTTAAGATTCTTCTCCAGCACCACAATTAGAAAGCATCAATTCTTGGAACTCAGCCTTCTTTATTATGACACATATTAAGATATATGTTAAGTCACTTAAGTTTCGGGGTGCTTTTTTACATAGTATCAGATAAATAAGCTTTCCTGTTGGCTCAGTGGTAAAGAATCTGCCTGCCAGTGCAGGAGATGTGGGTTTGATCCCTGGTTTGGGAAGATCCCCTGGAGAAGGACATGGCGACCTACTCATCTTGCCTGGGAAATCCCACTGTGGTGGCTTCTCGGGTTGCGGAGTACAGGCTCTAAGCCCACGGGCTTCAGTAGTTTCAGCTTTCAGGTTCTGGAAGCTTAGGTTCATTGGTTGTGATTCACAGGTTTAGTTGCTCCATGGCATGTGGGCCCAGGGATCGAACCCGTGTCTCCTGCTTTGGCTGGCAGATTCGTTACCACTGAGCTACCAGGGGACCTCTGCAGTTGCTTTTGTATTGAACAGTCATAGTAATCTTTCCTAACAGGTTATAAAGATTTTTCCTTCTTTTTGCTTGAAGTATTTCTTAATATGTGTACCATAGTTTACTTTAACAGTTCCCGTTGTTGATAAACATTTACATTCTTTTATGTCTATGTTTTCCATATTGGAAACAGTGATGCAAATACTAGTATATCTCAGGTAATTTAAACTTGTACTCCGAAATGGTTATACTAGTTTATGGTACTACCATCCTTGACCATGCATTCTTTGGTTGCTATTTGTAAGGTTGAGAATAGTCATCTTTTAGTATTCAAATAGAAAAGCTAGAAATATACTATGCAAGTGCTTGCGTGTGTGCTAAGTTGCTTCAGTCATGTCTGGCTCTTTGCGACCCTGTGGTCTGTAGCCCACAAGGCTCTTCTGTATATGGGATTTTTAGGCAAGAATACAGTAGTGGGTTGCATGCCCTCCTCCAGGGGATCGTCCAGACCCAGGAATTGAACCCACATCTCTTGTGGCTCCTGAATTACAGTTGGATTCTTTACCATTGAGCCACTGGGGAAGCCCATGTATAATATATTAGCAGCAAACATGAATTCTGGTGTTAGTGAAATAACTTTAGAAAATTTTCAATTTATCTTATGATTTAATAAGGGAAAGAAAAATGCCCAACACATTCTCCCATATCTAAACTTAATATACTTTTGACAATTTTTTCTTCAAAGGAAACTAGTGGAGAATCAACTACTGCGTCATAAGTATGAAAGTTGTGTTTAAAACATTAAAAAATTTAATTGGATTTAAATTTCATCTCTTTCTACAAATGCATCAATTGAGGAGGTAGTGAAGACTGGTGGAAAGAGTATGAACTTTACAGACCTGGCGTTTCAATTCTAGCTCTTACACTTCAATGTTGATATGCTGTGTGCTATGTTGATGTGCTGTGACCCTGTATATTTTTATTAATTTAAAAAACTAGTTGGAAACATATGGCAAAGTGAGAATACAATTCTTTACAGACTATATGGGTTAATACTATCTGTCATAATGTGTATCCATTATTCTATTTGAATTTTAGTACCAGGACTAGAAGTTAATCCTTTTTGTAGATCTGTGGGTTCAAAAATGACAGAATTCAAAAATGGAGTGCTAGGATTAGAATTTTAGATCATGAACTTGTAGCCTCATGTTCTTTTGGTTCCCTTATGATTAATTCTTGGTCTGTTTCCATGTTAGTATATTTGTCTAATGTTCCACAAAATGTTTAGTTCCTGCTGCTTTGTGTGAATAAGAATGCTAACCACTTACTGTTGCCTTATCCATTTTCATTTAGAGGTTACCTCAGATGGAAAAGAATTTGTTATTCAGAAGACAGCTAAGCTGATAATATTTTTATATTACAGTGATCCTCAAAACTTGTATGAAGTTACTGTTTTTATTTCTGAAATAGTATGACCATGTAATTGTGATAAGAGTACCTTATTTGAGGAATATAAAGAATACTGATGAAGATTTTTGGTTCTGTTAGAGAGAGAAATTATAATTGGTGAAAGTATTTACCATCCTTGTAGGAATGCCATCATAGCATATATAATAGAAATGAAGACAAGTCATAAAGTCCAACTACCATGAAGTCCTTAATGCCCAGTTTTGCTTTATGCTATGAATTTGTTTAGAAAGAAAGGTTTGATGCATAAATAATGCTGTTGTTTAAAATTACACTATCTTAGACAAAATCTAGTTGCAGTTTGAAGACCTTAGAAATTATCTTGAATTCTCTATAGTAGTAGATTTATTATTTAAATTGTGAAACCAAGGTTAGGTTGGTATGTAAGACCTTCAGAGCACTCTACCAACTGCAGCTCTAGAAATTCTTTTTCTAGCCCTAGATCTTCTATTACTGTTAATTCTTTTATTGTTGTTATTATTTAGTTGCTAATTCTTTTAAAATTAAAATGCAACAGGCACACCAGTGCGCTTACATCTTAGAGTATTATAGGCTCCAGAGAAATGCCTTTTGTATGTAACTATCTTATTTTTCATATTGAGATGTGGAAAAAAAAGTTTATTTTCAATTTGAAGAACTATTATTATAATTCCCTTTATAATAATCAAACTGCAAGATATATAGATGCAGATATGTTCAGTAAAGGCTTCATTATTTTTTAGCATGTTTAGTGACAGATTATAGACCATTTAAAAAACATTTTTTAAAAGTTGTAACAGTTGCCAGCCAAGTCCATTTCTTATCTTGATAGTTGTGTATGGCTTTTGTTGTTCATAGAAATGTGTCAAATGTAAAGGTGACATAACCCTTCATTTTTTTTAAGTTTTTAGATTTTTTAAAAAAGATTTTACTTTTGTTGAATAGTTTTACATTCACAGCAATGCTAAGAGGAAGGTACAAATATTTCTCATATACACTGTGCCCTAACTCTTGCATAGCTCCCCTGTTTTCAACACCTCCTACCACAGTGATACATTTGTTATAATTTGTTAAAATTGATGAACCTGCAGGGAAACGTCATAATTACCACAAATCCATGGTTTACCTCATGGTTCTCTGAATATTGTACATTTTATGGGCATTGACAGATGTTTAATGTCATTTATTCATCATTATAATGTGATAGCTCAGAGGATAAAGCATCTGCCTGCAATGCAGGAGACCCGGGTTCGATCCCTGCGTTGGGAAGATCCCCTGGAGAAGGAAATGGCAACCCACTCCAGTATTCTTGCCTGGAGAATCCCACGGACAGAGGAGCCTGGCGGGCTACAGTCCATGGGGTCGCAAAGAGTCGGACACGACTGAGCGACTTCACTTTCTTTCTTTCTTTTATAATGTGATACAGAGTAGTTTTACTGCCCTAAAAATCTTCTGTGTTCCACTTTTATTTCCCTCTTCTCCCCACTACCCTGGGCAACTTTATTGTGGTTGTCTTTCAGTCACTAAGTCCTGTCCGGCTGTTTACAAACACATGGGCTGTGGCAAGTCAGGCTCCTCTGCCCTCCACTGTCTCCTGGAGTTTGCTCAAATTCATGTTCATTGAGTTGGTGATACTATCTAACCATCTCATCATCTGCTGCCCTCGTCTTTTGCTTTCAGTCTTTCCCAGCATCAGGGTCTTTTCTTACAAATTGGCTCTTGGTATCAGGTGGCCAAAGTATTGGAGCTTCAGCATCAGTCCTTCTGATGAATATTCAGGGTTGATTTTCTTTAGGATTGACTAGTTTGATCTCCTTGTGGCCTAAGGGACTCTCGAGTCTTCTCCAGCACCGCAATTAGAAAGCGTCCATTCTTTGGCGCTTACAGCATTCTTTATGGTCCAACTCTCACATCCACACGTGACTACTGGAAAAGCCACAGCTTTGACTGTATGGACCTCTGTTGGCAAAGTAATGTCTCTGCTTTTTAACACACTGTGTTTGTCATAGCTTTTCTTCCAAGGGGGAAGTGACTTTTAATTTCATGGCTGTAGTCACTGTCCACAGTGATTTTGGAGTCCAAGAAAATAAAATCTGTCATTGCTTCCACTTTTTCCCCTTCTATTTGCCGTGAAGTGATGGGACCAGATCTTAGTTTTTTTCATGTTTAGTTTCAAGTCAACTGTTTATCTTTGTATTATCTCCATAGTTTTACCTTTTCTTTAGTTGGAATCATACTGTAGGTAGCCTTTTCAGACCGGCTTCTTTCACTTAGCAATATGCAGGTAATGTGCACTTAAGGTTTCTTGGTGTCTTTTCATGGATTAATACCTCTTTTTTTTTTAAATTAGAGGATAATTGCTTTATTATGTTGGGTTGGTTTCTGCCATACATCAGCATGAATCAACTGTAGGTATACATATATCCCCTCCCTCTGAAACCTCCCTCCCACCTTCCACCCTGTGCCACCCTCTAGGTTGTCATAGAGTACTGGTTTGAGCTCCCTGCATTATACAGCAAATTTCCACTGGTTATCTATTTTACGTATGATACCTCCTTTCTTTTTAATACTAAGTAACATTGTCTGAATGTATCAATTTATCCATTTACTTACTGAAGCCCATCTGAGTTGTGCCCAGGTTTTGGCTATTATAAATAAAGCCATAAAGCCATAAAAATATCCATGTGCCCTCTTTTGTGTGGGCGTAAGTTTTCAACTCTAGGTAAACACCAAGGAGGGCAATTCCTGGAATGTATGGTAAGAGTATGTTTAGTTTTGTATGAAGCTGCCACACTGTCTTCCAAAGCGGCTGTACGTTTTGCATTCCCCTGAGCAATTAGTAGGAATTCCTGTAGCTCTATGTACTCACCTGCAGTTGGTGCTGTCAGTTTTCCAAATCTTGGTCATTCTGATAGACGATTAGTGATTTCTCATTTTAATTTGCATTTCCCTGACGTCATGTGATGTGCAGCATTTTTTCATACAACTATTTACCATCCATATTTCTTTTTTGGTAAGTTATTAAAATCTTTGGCCCTTTTTTTTAATCCGATCACTTGGTTTTTTTTTGTGTGTGGAGTTTTAAGAGTTCTTTGTGTATTTTGGCTAACGTTCTTTATCATGGGTCTTTTACAAATATTTTCTTCCAGTCTGTTACTTGCTTTCTCATTCTCTTCACACTGTCTTTCACAGAGAGACATTTTTAATTGTAATGAAGTCCAGTTTATCAATGATTTTCTTTTATGGATTGTGCCTTTGGTGTTATATCTAGAAACTTGTCATCTACCCAAGGTCATTTAGATTTTCTACTATATTATCTAATAGGAGTTTTGTTTTTTGTGATTTACATTTAGCTCTGTGATTTATTTTTTGTAGAGGATGTAAGGTCTTTGTCTACATTTATTTGTTTGCACTGCATGTCCAGTTGGTCCAGCAATACTTGTTGAAATGACTCTTTGCTCCGTTTTATTGCTTCTTCTTCTCGGTCAGAGATCTGTTGACTGTATTTATGTGATCTGTTTCTGGAATCTATTGTGTTTCATTGATCTATTTATTTGTTATTTTCCATACTATCTTGATTACTGGGATTGCTTTGCATCTGTAGGTCAAGTTGGTAAGTACTGACATCTTGACAATACTGAATCTTCTTACCCTGATTGGAGTATCTGTTTATTTATTTCTTCTTTGATCTTGTTCATCAGAGTTTTGTAGTTTTCCTCATATAGATCTTATACATATTTTGTTAGATTTATATCAATTTTATTTTTTGGGGGTGCTAATATAAATGATTAGCTTATATTATGAGATGAGTTTGAACAAGCTCTGGGAGTTGGTGATGGACAGGAAGCCTGGCATGCTGCAGTCCTTGAGGTCACAGAGTCAGATACGACTGAGCGACTGAACTGAACAGAATATAAATGATTAGTGTCTGACTCTTTGGGACCCCATGGACTGTAGCCCACCCGGCTCCTCAGTCCATGGAATTTTCCAGGAAAGAATACTGGAGTGGGTTGCCATATCCTTCTCCAGGGGATCTTCCTGACCAGGGATCAAACCTGGATCTCCTGTGTCTCCTACATTGATCGGTGGATTCTTGACCACTGCGCTACCTGGGAAGCCCAATGTAAATGATGATTGTGTTTTTAATTTCAAGTTTTACTTATAAATTGCTGGCATATAAAAAAAGATTGACTTTTTATATGAACCTTGTATCCTCCTTGTTATAATTGCTTATTAATTCCAGGAGCTTTTTTTTTTGTCCATTTTAAAATGTTTGCTACATAAATGATTATGTCACCTTTGACTAAAGAATGTATTATTTCTTCCCAATCTGTTTATTGTTTATTTCCTTTTCCTTGTTTTATTGCATAAGCTAGCACTTTCAGTGTCATATTGATAATCATTACTATCTTTTTTTTTTTTTAAAGGGGAAAGCAAGTTTATTTAGAGAGATACACATCCTGTAGGTAGAATGTAGTCTTTCCCAGAAGGTGAGAATGGCCCATTACCATTCTTTATCCTCTTTTCTATGATATCTGTTGCTTAGAATTTTCTGCATTTTGTTTTGCAGCTCACCAAAGCTCATCGACAAGGTCACATGGTGAAAGTAGATTGGCTGGACAGATTGACATTTAGAGAAATAGAAATGATAAATGAGGTGGGTTGTATCCCTCTTTTATTTCAAAATTTTTTCTCCAGAATTTTAAATGAAAAATTATTTAGAAGAATTATTCATTGTCATGTATCTCTCATATGTGAGATATTGAGGATAACTTCTAGTTATGAATTTTATGCTAATAAGAGGAAAACTTGAGATATCTGCCTTTTTTATATTTTAGTGTTTTTTGAACCCTGAAATAAGTAGTAGATATCTCTGGCTCAGACGGTAAGGAATGCCTCTACAGTGCAGGTGACCCGGCTTCAGTGCCTGGGTCAGGAACATCTGTTGGAGAGAGTAATGGCTACCTACTTCAATATTCTTGCCTGGAGAACTCCATGGACAAGAGCCTAGTGGGCCACAGTCAATGGGGTCACAAAGAGTCAGATACGACTAAGTGACTAACACTTCCCTTTGACCGCTTTTCATCGTAAATATCATATAAGTGAAGCCCATGTTAAGTTTGATACCTCACTTGTAGATTCTCTCTTTCTCCATATGGTAGTTTATGTCTAAGTTGGATATGTCTGTCAACAATATATCAACACAATGTCTTTAACTTCAGTTACCTTAAGTCATCGTTAGCAGTTCCTCTTCCCAGTTAAGATGCTCCTTCTCTTACGTAGTACATGTAGGACTGTGCGCACTTACATGGTTCAGATAATTTGTGTACTTCCTGATATTGTGTATTGGTCCAGAATAGGTTTAATTAAGACATGACTTTAGTGAAACTCTTTAAAAAATTAGAACAACAAAAGTTTCTGTACATTAGCACTGAAATACTATATGTTTGGCCTAGAGAGCAGAAATAGCAATTGTATATTAATCACATTAGGAGAGAGGGATAACAGGTTTGTGATATATGTAGCTTACAGTGATCAGCACATGGCACAACTGACTTAATTTCTGTTCTCTGAACAGTTTTTAGTAGGAGGAAGAGAGAAATTGGTCATTTTATAGTGAACACTTAGAAAAGTTGAATTTTAGCATTGTGCATTTTTAAAAAACAAATTGGTAGTGTCTAACAACAGTTACATTTAGTTTGAATACTGGGTATCTTTTCTAAACTTATTCATAATATATTCTCATATACTGAAACTGGAAAAAAAATTTACTGTTTTGAATTTTTATAGTTGTCACATCTAAAAACAGTTTAATTGAAATGCTTCTATTCATCAACTTAAATACCCCTGGGTTTAGAAAATGTAACGTTAGCGCATACTTGGCTCAGCGTTTTTCTCACTCTATCCACACTCTTTAAAAGATAAGAGGCCAAGAGGCCATTACCATTATCATAATAGACTTATAATATGCTTCATAAGCTGAACAGTTTTAAGTGACCTTCTTAGATCCTTGTGATTATATAACTATAGATTTAAAGCCATTTTTCAAACTGATTTGGGTTAGAATTAATCACCCTTTTAAGTTTCTTTTTTTTTTTTACTTCATTATTAACATAATATTTGCTTTCTTAAGGGAATACAATTATACACACAGCCAACATTTGATATGTTGGGGAAGAATAACTGTTCCCCACTGTATTTAAAGTGTGTTGATAAAAATTTACAAATGATTGCAAGTTATTTTAAGACCATTTATAAATTGTCAAAAACTTGTAAATGTTGTATCTGTTAAGCTCAAATTGCCTCTGTCCTTAGTTACATACTTTGTTTTACCTTTGTTTTTGTTATATTAACTTTTATATTTGAATTAGTCCATAGGGTTTAAGAGTGAACTGTTCTTTGCTTAAAATTGTTAGAAATACAAAAATCTTATTTTTTTTTGAGATGAAATAACTTTCCTGCAAATGTATACTAAATGTGTATACACACACACACGTATTTAGTTAAATGTAACCGTTACAGTGTTATGTAATAAAATTCCTACTACTGAAGAAACCAAAAATTTCATTAAGTTTGAGGAAGGAGTTACAAATGAGTAGTAGGCACTTCTGGATAAGGCAGTAGTGAAATAGTAGTAGTATATAAAACAGTACACTTATAATAATGACATAAACATTTGTTACATTTTAACTTGTATTTGATGGATTCTATGTACTACTAAATTGGGAATAAGATACAAACTAATGTTGAAGAAAATCATTTTTCATAATTTTTTTCTTTTTTAGAGTGAAAAACGAAGTTCTAATTTCATGTACTTGATGGTTGAGTTTCGATGTGTCAAGTGTGATGATAAGGAATATGGTATTGTTTATTATGAAAAGGTATTTTCCTTGGAACTGTTTATGGTCTCTAAGGTAGAGGGGAGGGGAAACATTAAAAAAAAATTACTATTGTTCCTGCTGGGATGAATTATTTGGCTACAGGATGGCAGCAGACAGCTGTCAGCAGCAGTTGTTTATATATATATATATATATATATATATATATATATATATATATATATATACACACACAAATCAAATCATTTAGCTAGAATAAGATTACAAAAGCTGATCATATAATACATTTCTGGGTTACAGAATTCAATAAATATGCAAGAGATTAAAAACTTTTTGATTAACTGTTCTCTAAATTGGCAAGTAGGACATTAAAGCAATAGCTTCATTAACAATTAGTATCCACTTGAAAAGTAAAAAGAGGATATCATATTTTTTATGTGTTAGGCTATTGGATGTTAAGGGTATGTTTGTATATAAGTATGTATATAATGTGTTGAAACTGTATATGTGACCCTAAACATAAGTATGCTTATGAAAGACCTTTTAAATGTTCATTTATTTATAAAGTACTTGCAAAATTAAGAAAACCATGTTATCAGTAGTCTGAGTGGTAAAAGAATGCAGTTACGAATTTGCTCAGGTTTGTTCATTACCAAAAGAAAGTAGTTGTGTGTTTGGTATCTAGCTACTTGAAAAATATCTATGCTTTAAATACTTATTGATGGGTCTTCATTTCAATACTACAGAAATAATAGTATGTGGAGTTCAAAAGCACATAAACTAGGCACCTTCTGTTATTGTGAAAGTACTGAGACAAGTGCTTATGAGGATGGAGTCAGAATCAGTGTAAATGAGGACAGACTTTTGATACATGGCATAAAAGAATAATATTTTGTCCAGCATAGAGCTAAGTTGTTCATAAGAAGTAGTGCTTTGAAATTGCATTTACATGTTAGTGTTATTTGTTAAAGTTGTCACAAGTGATTTTTTTTAATCCATGTTTTATAGCTGTTAAATTACTATTTGAAAGATGTTTTCATAATGAAGGTTTAGGATTTGCATAGTTAATTTGTGATCATTTTTCTGGTACTTCGCAAGGTATATATATATTTCCCTTTATCTTTTACCCCTTCCTTTAGAAAAAAGGTTAAAAAAAGTTAACTTGTTTCTGCTTTTTATTTTATAAATTATATTCTCTGGGGGGGGAAAAAGATAGGAAGGTAAACTACTTTACACTCTGTTTATTCATTAGAAAAATTGTTAAAAAGAAGGGGTAATGAAGTGTGAGTGAAATTGTTTTGTTACCAATACATTTTAATAAAATCACATTTTTAATTTTTACTATATGTAATTTCATTAAAAGCAATATTTCCCACCCATATGGAGTTTATATTGCAAAAGCATGCTAATGGTGATGGTATTTTCAAACACTGGAGATGTGAAGGATCTTTTGAAAGATAGCTTTGATAATAGATGAAATAATAACAGAATAGAAATTAGAAGAATTTCAAGTATTTTTGAAAAGGTTCTTGACCCCTTTCTAACTGCTTCTTGAAAATTGCCCATAAATTAATGCCTGTCTACTTTTCCTGTCATATTTCCACTTAGTGTAAAGATTGCTGGGCCAGTGCATTGAATCTAATGGAAATAGACTTTCTTGTCACCTGTCTTCTGTGACAGATAGCCTTAGTGAAGATTACTTGTCACAGTTGGGTTGATAAATGTGTTTTTTGGTGTTGTGACTGAGAACCAGCCTGTTAAACAATAGCTGTGGGAATTTGTGGTTTTCTCTAAGACTCAATTACTGAACTTAAAGTAAAGTCACAATACTTCCCCTCTTTCAGTCTCCCCTGATTTTGTTACACATATGTAAAATTGAAAATATACTAGCATTTGAAAGTTGACAGAAAAATTTGATGCTAGGTATACAATTGTGAGGAAATGAGTTTCAACTTAAATTAGTTTACCCTTTTCCAGGATGTATTCAGTGACATTTATTAGGCCAAATTACCTTTCTTCCCTGAATTGGGTAAAAATAAAAGCCAGAGTTCTTCAAAAATGATAATGCCAACAAAATAAGACAGTTTTATTTCATAAGAATTGATTCTTGTTATTCTAGCTTACATGGTGTTGAATAAGTGTCCTCTGAGAAGCAATGCTGCTGAGTTTCTAGTTGGATATAACTTTGAGTAAAGTTTCCTGAGTGGAATTTAATTGTAGTAATTTGAAGAATTACAAAAATCTGCTAAGTGATTTTTGCAAGTAATGTGACACATCCATTGTGCCATATTTTAATTATACTCTTTGATTTTTTTGTTCTGAGTTTTAAACTTAGGACATATTATTTTGACTCAGTCATTACAAACAAACTAATACAATATTGTGAAGTTTAAAAATAAAATAAAATTAAGATAATGAAAAAAAATAGAAATAAAAAAAATAAAACCTTAAAAAAAAGTATCCTGACAA